>NC_138773.1:291597660-291857660 GCF_965119305.1 Pelophylax lessonae | reverse complement strand
AGGTCACACTGCCGTGACTTGGGATCATACTTGTGAGACCCCAAGTCACATGACATGTGAAATCCCATGTTAGTCAATGGGAGCTATCTTTATTAGCACCACTGTAGTCGCTCCAAATTAACAAAAGGTTCCTGTACTACTTCAAGGCGACTTCTATCCAGATTGTGCCAATAGATCCTAATGGAAGTCTCATCCAAGTTGAATCCTCATCTATTTTGATCAGACATTACAGAAAGATTACTTATGCATTCTCAAAAGTCGCATCAAAGTAGTACTCAAGTCACCATAAAGTCGCACTGTAAGTCTCACGACTTTCAGGTTGCGGCAGTGTAAACCAAGCCTTAGCAAGTGCAAAGAAAACAAAAAAAAATCCTGTTGATCTAGCTAGAAATGCAGTAAACTTGTAAGTTCCTGTGTATTGAACTGCAGCCCAAAGAATGTTCGACTTCTGGAAACTACAAATTCCCCTGCCTCCCATGTAATAGTAATTAAGAGATGTCTTGGTAGTCCAGATCAGGAAGAAAATAAAATGAAGAAATGCAGCCACCTCCTCTAAGGATTGTATATTCTATTTTTTGATTTTAATGTGTGCCATTGACACGCAAGCTGGGCTTAGCAGATGTTGGTGGGCAGAACATATGTGGAAGGCAGGGCTTACCATAATCCTTTTAAAATACCTTGAAGTGTAATTGAAAGGGTCCTTTTCCTACTATCGTTATTTTCTACAACATTACCAATGCGCTTCAGGATTTGGATTCCATAGTCTTGTTTATGTTATGTTTAATGATGCCAGTTTCTTGGATTTTTTAACAGGGTAGAGATTAGAAACAGTAAAATCAAGTCAATTTTCAGTTGAAAAAATGTTCTCCTTCATTTCATATCGCCAGGAGACAACAAAAGTGGAAATATCCACATTTGGAAGTTTGCCTCAAATAACTTGGCTTAGGGCATAGGTTTAACTGTTTGCCATTCTGTCCACAACTTCAAGACTTTCCACCACTTTGAGATGGTAAGTGAAATAAAGACTGACCTAGTAGACACGTTAATTTTACCCAGAAGGCTGAACAAAAGAAAACGGAGAGGTCCCTGTACTTGCTATGCGATGTTAGTGTGGTAATCTTCCCTGCTGTGCTATTGTGTTCAGACAGGGGGGGGGGGGCGACTAATACCCCCCACCCCGCCAGAACACACTAATTAGAGCTCACAGCCTTTGACTGCCAGCACTGGCCGGCTTTGACCAATGGCAGTTGTACACACTTTCTGAATGTTGTCCAGTTCCTGCTGAATTGAGTGATATCTGGATTGTGTGTACCCAGCATAACACTCAGGCTAGGGTCACATGCACATTTGTTTTCAGTCACATGACTAAATCCTTGTGTGCCTGATCACTTTTGATCAAATCTGTTTCAACATCAACTGCTACTGAAAAGTGTTGCTGATGTAAGCGATCTCCCACAATCGCACACTACTTCAACATATTTAATGGCTTATGGCCTTTCCTTTCCTCTGAAATCCAAATAAAAAATCATGGCGGTCTCTCATTTATAAGGCCCTTTGTCTATTTTAAGTATACTCCTGCAAGATGAATATTATAGGACTAACCAACATAACTTCATTCAGTTATGTGTGTGTTAAAAATATATATTTTTTTCTTATCTATTAAGGGACACAGGAAATCTAAAAAAAAAATCTGGTTATACCAGGGTTCATACGGTCCTGGAAATCCTGGAAAAGTTTTGGAATTTTTAGATGACACTTTCCAGGCCTGGAAAGGTCATGGAAAATTAGGAAACAACACTAGGTTTTGGAAAAGTCATGGAATTAAATTACTGTGGAGGAGCGGGGAGGGGATGCTTAATTATTTTAATTATTTTATGATAATTATATTGCCACATACTGTATTTACATTTTGCTGTATTAGCGTCCTTCCGGGTCCGCGGTATATGCGTGCTGTCATTGGCCAGCAGCAGCCGAAGAGATGACCCAATCAGGCAGCGGGGAGGGCCGGCCGCGGTTTGCCTGGAGACACTGTGACTGGCTAGCAGCAGCAGTAACAGCCGGGAGATTATCAACCAATGAGGCAGCGGAATCGCCACTGGAGGGCGGGCTGGCCGCATGAACGTGATGATGACGCGGAAGGGGGCGGTAACCGTTTCGTTTACCGCACCCCCGCGTCATCACGTTCATGCGGCTGGCCCGCCCTCCAGTGACGCTTCCGCTGCCTCATTGGTTGATAATCTCCTGCTGCTGATAGCCAGTCACAGTGTCTCCAGGCAAACCGCGGCCGGTGTAACGTGAGAATTACCTACCCCGTGAGAAAAACCTACCCTCGTCACTTCCGGCCAGGAACAGCTGAGCAGCGCAGCAGTGCGCATGCTCACAGCCCCGGATACCTAATGGAACAACTGAGGAGCTGACTAGTGCGCACTAGTATGAAATGATCACGGTGTACCGTGAACAAAACCTACCCACGCGGCGGTTACATAAAACAGCTGTGCTGCAACATGAGTCATCTCCGCTCCTGTCCCTGGCACTTCCCTGATCTTGGCTAGTAAACATAAAAGCGGTTCTCGGCTCCGTGATTTAGGTTTTCATAAACCCGCCGCCGCTTTTATATTTACTAGCCGAGAGCAGGGAAGTGACAGGGATAGGAGTGGAGATGACTCGTATTGCAGCACAGTTGTTTTAATGTAACCGCTGCATTACATACAGTGCCGTGCACCGGAAGTGACGAGGGGTAGGTTTTTCTCACGGGTAGGTAATTCTCACGGAACACCGGCCCTCCCCGCTGCCTGATTGGGTCATCTCCTCGGCTGCTGCTGGCCAGTGACTGACAGTAAGGGCAAACTACAGACCCGGAAGGACACCTACCTGTACCAGTGCTATACGTTGAATGTAAAAATGGCCCCCCCCTCAGTGCTCTTTAGCCCCCCCCTCAGTGCTCTATAGCCCCCCCAGTGTTCTTTAGCCCCCCCAGTGTTCTTAGTCCCCCCCAGTGCTCTTAGTCCCTCCAGTGCCCTTAAGCCCCCCCATGCTCTTAGCCCCCCCCCGGTACTCTTCAGCTCCCCACAGTGCTTTTCATCTCTTCCCCCCCCCCATGCTTTCTGGCTCCCCCAGTGCTCTCCAGCTCCCTGGCTCCCCCTTCAGTGATTTCCAGTTCCCCCCCAGACAGTGCTCTCCAGACCCCCCTCTCCACCTGTGCTCTCCATCCCCCTGGTTTTCCATGCTCCCCCCCCCTTCCAACCCCCCTGCAATGCTTTCCAAACCCCCCCTAATTCTCTCCAGCCCCCCCCCCCCGTGCCCTTCAGCTCCTCCAGTGCTTTCTGCTTCCCCTGTGCTCTTCTATCTTCTATCATGTCCGCAGCCTCTGACTACCTCCTGTATCATGTACGCAGCCTCTGACTACCTCCTGTATCATGTCCGCAGCATCTGACTACCTCCTGTATCATGTCCGCAGCCTCTGACCGCCTCCTGTATCAAGTCCGCAGCCTCTGACCACCTCCTGTATCATGTCCGCAGCCTCTGCCCACCTCCTGTATCATGTCCGCAGCCTCTGCCCACCTCCTGTATCATGTCCGCAGCCTCTGACTACCTCCTGTATCATGTCCGCAGCCTCTGACCACCTCCTGTATCATGTCCGCAGCCTCTGACCACCTCCTGTATCATGTCCGCAGCCTCTGACCACCTCCTGTATCATGTCCGCAGCCTCTGACCACCTCCTGTATCATGTCCGCTAAATGTACAGTGTGTGTCGTAAAACGTTTGACATTTCGAATATGGGAGAGGCAGCGCTGTCTAGCCACGCTAAAGGTACAAAGCACCAGTCTGCAGCTGCGTGCTTGACAGCTTCCAGTCCGATCGCTGGCTTTTTCACCCGTGCGCCTGAAGTGACACCGGCTCCCAGCTGCGGCAGTGGTGCTTCCATCTCATCTACTGTAAAACACGGGACCATTTTGAGTCACGCTGTATCCAGAAACTAAACCCATGGATTTTCTTCTTATTTAACATGTATACATAGACATTTCATGAAACATTAGATCATGAATATTTACGTGAAGTCATGGAAAAGTCATGGAATTTTATTGGTGAAAATGTGTATGAACCCTGTTATACTGTTACCTACAGGAGGACTGGACACTGGCAAACAAAAATACTTTAGGCCAACCCTGATACGTCTGTGACCAGCATGCTTCGGTTTTTTGTAATTGTTCTAGGATGAATATCTTTACTCGGCTCAGCTGATTTAAGACTTAACCTCTTAACCTACTTTTTTTTTTTATAGTGACCATTCAAGGTTTATCTTCGTGTAGCTGCAGGAAGTTTCCCAGAACAGAACAGACCAGAACAGTTGTTCTCAGTCTTCACTTTACCAGTCTAGAGCAGTTAGCATTGCCTATGTGTTTGCTCTGCTCTGTCTCTGAAGTGCTCCCTCCTTTTTCCTAGTCACTGGGCACCTATTTTGGTTTCCCCTTTTCCTACCGGCTTGTTATGGAAAGGGTTAATGCTGAGTTAACTGATTAGTGTTGATGTCAATCCATTGGCTGGCATGTCACTTGTTCTTGGCAGTCTCTTTCCCACCAAACAGCATTAAGGAAGCATCTCACCACTGTTGTTCCAACTACAAGTGCCAACTACGCTTGCGGCTGCAGCATGTCTGATTTTAGACACATCGGGGATAGTCCAGCTGTAGCTGGTGTCCCCAACCCACCCTCCAGGGTCTGTCTGCAGTGTACGCCTTGATGATGCCAATATATAGAACATAGTCATGTTGCCCATTAGTGTTGGAGTCTGCTCCTTCCTTTAAGTGCTCTCTAACTCTGCCAGGTGTGGCTAGGCCTTCTTACCTATTGGAGGAGGTTTCTACTGTAGGTATGAAAGATTTTGTCACAGATTGATGAGGTTCTCTGTGACGCTGACCGCAGAGGCTACAAACACACTTCTGCGGTTTCCCCTGCAGATTTGGTTCCCAATCTGCTTAGCCTTGGCTGCTTTCGAGCCTTTGGCTGTGGAAACTTTTTTTCAAGTTGCTTTATCATGAGGAGGTGCAGTCTTCTGCTATTACTCCTAACTTAAAAGGGACTGTTTCGGTCCTATTTAAAGAGGTCCTCTACACCCTTAAATCTACATTTTGTTTGTTTTTTTTCAGTACTATCCTACATGGCCCTTGAGACTAAAGCCCCGTACACACGCAACGATTATCGGCCGACCATCGTTCGTCTTTTGTCCAGAGTTGTGTTTTGTTGGTTGGAATGTGCCTAGACTGCACACACATTTTCTTGCCCAACAAAATTCTACTTCAGAAGTGATGTCATGTGTTGGGTTGCTTTCTTTGTGTTCTTTCTTCACTGAGCATGCCCAGACTTGCTCATCAGATTTTTTCCCTGTCGAAATCTGTACTGACTGCACGAAAATGACTGCCACGGCCAACAAAAATTTTATAGTCTGCACACCAGATTTTTTTTGGGCCGAAAATTCGGAGTCGGTTGTCGGAAGCATCATACTAACCAGCCGAAAATCGGCAGATCGGACGTTGGCCGAAGATTCCCTGACAATTTTCGACGCATGTGTACGGGGCTTAATGCCCCGTACACACGTGCAGATTATCTGAAGACTTTTGTCTGTAGACTTACCAAAACCATATAATATGAGGTCAAACCTAAACACTTTCAATTTGTATGCAATCCGGCAGGCCCTTGCACTACATAGAAAAGGTAAATCTGAAGACAAAAGTCTTCAGATAATCTGCACGTGTGTACGGGGCATAAGAGTCTTATCCGCAGTTAGAGATTTGTCTCTGGTGTTGCCCGGCCATCAGTTGCACTGGTTTGGTATGACCTGAAGGTTTAAAACAAAGATAATTAGGATTATTGTACTAATGAAACAGAAAAAACTTTTCTTGGAGTACACAGGTTCCACCCCTGTTTTATGATCAGATTCTACTGGTTTGGTGCTAAACAAAGGCATGCTGGTTGTAAGAGGAGTCATCCTAGGGCTGGCCTACAGTTTTCTTTTGTTTTCTGGTCCAGTCTTCCAGTAGGAGACAGTATAACCCTAAGGTTTGTCTTCCTGTGTCCCTCAATGGATTCCAAGAAAAGATTTTACAGTGAATACAGCAATTGTGTATTTTAAATAGAACTTGTATACAGTAATTATTTAATAGTGGACTCTGCACAGAGACACTCAAATTGGAAGAGTCCCGGTCAGCATTTGGAACCAGTCAGAGCTATTGCTCAGCAGTGTTGTCAGTCTACATAAGTATACTTACCCAAATGTTCTCACAGCCTGTATCTTTATTGGTGTGCTACTTCTTCATTTGCTGATCTTCAATCTGGGGTTGGGTTCTTGTCCAAGTCATACATACTGCTCAGGTGCAGTGCAGAGAACTACATTTGGCATAGTACCTTAGTTGGATATCATCCAGCAGGTAAAACAATAGACAGTTCTGAGATTTCTTACCTAGATCCATTGCTATTTTAGAAATTGCGCTGGCAGAGTGCATTAATATCTACAGAACAGAAACTGGCTTAGATGCTAAAAATGTACAGCGTTTGTCTTGATGGATTTAATATTGTAGTTACTGTTAAAGGTGAATATGCCATAACTGTTGTTGCCAGACGAATAGCATAGCAAAGGGAAAGCCGTGACATGTGAACTGAACTCCAGCCAGGAAAAAGTCATATATTTTTAATTTTTTTTTACCCTCAACTGCCTCCAAACAAGACTAATTATATATAAATGAAATGAATTGAATCATTTGAAGACCTACATTGACTTATCTTAATCCACGCTCTCATGATCTTCCACTGTACCAGTTTTAGTTAATGTATCTTGTATCTGAAATTTTTGTTGTCATGCTTGCACTGTAATCCTTGCTGGACTGTTTGAGTGGCTGTTGGCTATGGAAAGAGCAGCATCCATGTCCTCCGGATTGGAACTTGGGCACTGCCTGAAGTAACTTCCCACAGTGGTGAAGACTAGAGAACTGGGACGCTGGTCCCAAGGTTTTAAGAAAGCAATGTGAGTCTTAGAAATTATTTTAAAGAAGCTTTTGATTGGGAGCATATGAAGGGGTAAAAATATTTTTGTTTTTTTTCTGGCCGAAGCTCGGCATTAAATATTTGAATTATTTACAGTCATCAGTGATGAGAGGTTGACTCGCGTCCAAGACTTGATCTTTAGAGATCCAATCAAACTTTAGTTAAAGAAAAATCACAAAAAATGTCATTTTGAAAGGCAGATTATGGTGCTCACACATTTCAACGGTAATGCTCACCTGTTTTTAGGGCTAATCGGAAGAAATCAAGTTGTTTATCTAAGAAAACAGACACAGGGGTGGTAGTACAAAAATAAACTGCTGGTATAGTTGGAAATGGCTCCTAGCCTTTAAGAGATTTTTGTCACCTCAAAGCTGCCTAAAGTTAAAATTTGACTTAACGAGGGAAATGCTTTTGCTGTTTGCCGCTGACCTCATTCTAATTGTGATGTACCTTATTGTAAAGGTGGTTTAGCACCCTACTCTTTCAGTAAGCCTGCAGTAATAAAAGAACTGAAAATGAAGATTCACAATAATCATTCTATTTCATATTGCTGAGAAATACTTGAAACGTGGTTAAAAACTATATTTTCATCGTCTTTTATTCTTGACTTGAAAGAGCATTTTCTAGCAAAAAATAAAAAAAAATGTCAAATACTATGTTGTATGTAAATGTATAATTATAGAGACCAGCTACATTTATGAAATGCAAAAATATTATTTACTTGTAAAGTAACATTTGAAGTCTTCTGTTGACTGTTTGAAAAATGTAAATTTGTTGTTGTTGTCCTTTGACCTTTCTGTACTGTTGTTCATTCTTTCCCTGGTTGAAGCTGTTATTTTTATTTCAAAATGAAAGCTATAATTACTGGGAGAGCATTTTTTTTTTTTTAAATATTAACATCAGTTGTGAGGCATTAAAGCTGAAGCCATATTTACAATGTGTACTCAGCAGAATGCATTTTTAAAGGGGCTTTCCAGAAAATCTGAAATACCGGGTTTGTCTAGGATAATGCTGCCACAATTCTCAAAGCCAGGCTTCACTTTTGCTTGCCACAACACCTACCTTTTGAAATCTGGTAGTTTGGATAAAATATGATTGAATACTGTTTTTTGTGATCAGAAATGTTTTTTTTTTTTTTAATCCATAAACATTTTATTGAGGGAAACATAAAGAATATGCAGGCTTTACATATATCAATACACAAAACAGGGCAATGTGTATAAAGGAGAGCAGCACTAGGAACAACTCACTAGGCTATACTCTAACTCGGGTTCGAGGGGATCTGATCAATGTAGATAACCTATATCACCGGTCGAGCCACAATTATTATGTATGTGAAAGCGTGAGTCCAGAACCTAAGCCAGAAGAAATTAAACAGAGTTTTCTCTATCGCTCATTGACAGACGTAGTCCTCGGTGATTCAACACCCTCGGGTTATGCTGCCCTCTGCAGGAGTAGGACTAGACCGGAAAGAAAACGTTCTTGCCACACCCTAGGGGCAGTCCCAGAGGGTATATCCTCTCACTTCCTGCCCTAGCACATCAGTTTTTTTTCTGTCTAGTTCGAAGTAAGGACCTAGATACCTTGCTGGGATCTTCGGTCCTGGCAGGATTTTTTTCTTGGAAAAGATTTTTTAGACAGCTTTTTTTCTCCAGTGTTCCTGTGAGATCTTCAAGCAAGAAAGCTGAACTGGGCGACGGGCTGGATGTTGAGATCCAGTGGTCACCCCAGTTCAGCCTACGAGCGCGTGCAGGCCATAGCTCCGCGCTGGGTCGGCCGCGACATAGTCCCACTGGACGGGGACTGACCCTGCGAGTTAAACGTCTCGCTGAAACGCCAAAGACCATGAGTCATGGCGTCCGTATTGGTCGACAGCCCTCCTACCTCAGTGGAGAGGGGTACTGTCAGGAGTTGGCGCCCGCCTGGTTCCGGTATGGTGAGTAGTATGTTCCCCCTTTCCCCTGACGGGTCTTGTGGTGAACGCGGGCCCCTCTCTGTAATGGTAAGGATGGGTTCCCCTCTATCCTATAACATGTCACAGATCCCCCTAATTGAGTGTGATTTTTGTGTACAAGAAGCCAGGAGGCTTGGTTTGGGAGCTGACAATCTAATTGTAAAAATGTGAAAATGATTGTAGTCAGTGGCAGTACTAGAACTTTACTGTGATAGTATAAGGTATCCTACCTGTCAGAAGCCACAGGTCGATGTCTATACATGTATACTGCATTCCAGATCATTCCTCCAGCTAAGCAGATGCCTCCCGACGGCCACGGACCGCATACAGCCCGCCAGGGTCCGGTACCGCCGACCACGCTGACCACCATGAGGGTGAAGGGTTGTGAGGCCGAGATCCTTCTGCAGACATGCCGCTATTCTGTGCAGGCCGCCGCCATTGTCTGGTAGATCGCACGAGGCCGCCATTTTGGTGTAGCCTCATGTCTCCAGCATGGGGGCGGCCATGTTTGAGGTGACTCAAACACCTCGTGGAGCCAGGGGGAGGCGCCGGTAGGCGTGTTAAGGGGCGGAGTCGCCTCCTTTGCCCAGGAAATAGGGCCAAAGACTTCCTGTCTGTAACAGGACAGCACTGAGCAAGCTGATGAAAACTTCTGTGCATCAGGGATGAGCCTTGGGGTCTCTCTCTCTCTCTGTGGGGTCCAAAAAAGCAGGTAACACTGAGGGACGCTGTTGCGACTGGGGGATACAAAAAAAAAAAATAAAGTTTTTTACTTTGTCATTTTTTGTCGCTGGCAAATGTCTTGTATAATCATTGACCCTGCCGCATAGGTATCCCCACCTGATCCCCTCAAGGTGGCCGCAGGACCCTCCAGTACCCCACTTGTTTTTAATGCATTATCGGCAGTTTTGGAGTCTTTGGTATCCCGGGTGGAGGAGGCCTGTCAGCGACGGGGGTCAAGAAGCGACCCCCGCCTACCCCCATTGTTTATCAGATACTTCAGATACGGATTCGGAGCTGGTCAATGCAGTTGCAGGTCCCTCTTAGGGGGCTGTTGTCTCAGGTTATATCTCCTCAGCAGCGAGGAGCACGTTTCTGCCTCCGCCATAGCACAAGAGTGGTGGATGCACTAGGTGTGTCCGTCCGGGAAACCTTTAGTTTTGAGGTTACACCGGCAGATTTAGCTGAGACTGAGATTCCTTTTTGGTACTTGTTAGCCTACCAAAAGGGCGAAGGATTTTCCTTTACCCAAATGGGGTCGTTTGAAACGAACCCCTGTTACTTCCAAACGCATGGCTAGGTGCTATCCGTTGAGGAATTCCTCTTTTATAGGATAGACGGTACCACCTGCTGTCTATTCACAGACTGTTAGGATAAAAGGACCTCGTAACTAACGAGGACCTTCCTTTTCTGCTCATAAAGAGTTGTTCGTTCCGCGAGGGCGGGCGATAAGGCGAAACCCTCCAAAGCCCCTTTAGAGGGGTTTCAAAGGGCGCTGGTCGGCTAAACAAAAAGTCCGGCTCAGCTAAGCCTGAAGTATACAGCCTGATGCGCCCCTACCCATCTCTGGTGTGGGGGGATGTCTTCACCGGTTTCTGGAGGACACAGGATCGAGTTTCGATCACTTCCACTGGTGCGATTCTTCCCTTCAACATTGAACGGTTTCAGGGGTTCTATTGGAACCTGTTCACAATGCCCAGGAAAGAGGGCAAGGTGCGTCCAAATCTGGACTTGGGAAAAAATAGAGTCCATCCGTACAGTGGTGGCCTCCCTGCATCAGGGGGATTTCCTGGCGTCCATAGACATTTAGGAGGCCTATCTTTAGATCCCCATCATCGCAGGACATCAGCGTTTTTCTTCGCTTTCCCAAAGATCATCCCTGGTTCCCACCAGGAGACTGAACTATCTGGGCCTAAGGTTGGATACATCCTGGGCAAGAGAGTTTCTCCTTGCGGAGAAACTCCAGAAGGTTCAGTCAACGATTCGGATGTTGCTGTCCGTCAATTGGCTGGGACTGATGGTGGCCTTCTTAGAGGCAGTACCGTATACCCAGTCTCATACCCGAATTCTCCTGAAGGAGATTCTTTTTTAATGGAATCAGTATTCCGATTCCCTGGACAATCGGATCCGGTTGAGCGAGCGGACCAGGAAGTCTCCGATGCTCAACCAGGGGAGGTCATTTCTTCCGATAGCATCCAGATTACCAATAAGGGTATCGGAACTGAGAGCGATCAGATTTTGTCTGATTTACTGGATCAAGCAGCTCTAGAGCAGCCCGATTCGGATCCAATCGCATATGGCCTCTTCATCCAGAGGTTTTTCACTAACTGTCCCTTCATTGGGACATCCCGGAGGTGGATCTGTTGGCACCTTGGCTCAACAGGAAGGTGCGGAGGTTTGTAGCTCGCACCGCGATCCTCTAGCGGACGCAGCAGAAACGCTGATCGCCCCGTGGGGGCAGTATCCGCTACGGCATGCCTTCCATCCTCTCAAGTTACTGCGAACTTCTTCACAGGATAGAGGTGGAGGGAATTCCAGTTATTCTGGAAATTCCGGACTGACCTCGTCGAGCCTGGTACGCCGACTCGGTGAGGCTAGTCGCTGACGCTCCTTGGAGACTTCCTCTCAGGGAGGATTTGCGGTCTCAGGGACCGATCTTCCATCTTGCTTTACAGTCGCTGGCTTAATGGCCTGACCATTGAGACCCAGGTACTGAAGGACAAGGGAGTGTCAGCTTCAGTTATTCCTACCTCCAGTTAAAGCAAAGAAAGCGACTTCCAGCACATGGAAGTCTTATATTGCGTGGTGTGAATCTCTTGGATTTCCCCCACATACCTATTCGGTGACCCGAATTTTGGACTGTCTGCAACAAGGGGTTGAGCAGAAACTATCCTTGAGCACGATCAAGGGTCAGGTTTTCGGCGTTAACAATCTTCTTCCTAGAAACCTTTTGGCTAATCATTCCTTGGTGCGGAATTTCATCCAGGGGGTGCGACATCTGGCTCCGCCAGTACGTGCACCCTTACCACCTGGGATCTTAATTTAGTGTGGTCGGTTCTTCAGAAACTTCTCTTCTCTTTGAAGATATTAGGGAGATTCCCTTGCTTACATTATCCCAGAAGGTGGCCTTCTTGGTGGCCATTACTTCTGTACGCAGGGTGTCAGAACTGGCCGCATTATCCTGTCGTTCCCCAGATCTGGTGGTTCATAGGGATAAGGTGGTTCTTCTTCCGAATCCATCCTTCCTTCCTAAAGTGGTTTTCGTAAGACGGAATCACTTTGTGTAATCACGGATAGCCCTTGAAGGGGATTGCCTGTGTCTGCCGCGACCATATCTAGATGGATCAGTCAGACGGTGGTACAGGCTTATTCTATTAAGGGTCGGAATCCTCCGTTCCCTGTTAGGGCGCACTTCACTCGAGCGCTCAGTACTTCCTGGGCCTATCGCCATCAGGCGTCAGTGGTCCAGGTATGTAAGGCGGCCACCTGGTCGTCGGTACATACCTTTACAAAATTTTATAAGATTGATGTGATGGCATCGGCGGATGCCTCATTTGGCCGCAAGGTTTTGCAGGCCGCAATTTGAGGAGACCGGTGGTCTACCTCGGGGGTTTTTTTCTGTTGAAAGATTTCTGTTGAGTCTCATCATTGAGGATGAGCATTGTAAACTTCTAGTTGGCACCGGTTGGGCCTTCTAGATTGGATTTGATTTCCATTTTCCCACCCCTCATTTGTGGTACTGCTTTGGGACGTCCCGAGGGTGTTGAATCACCGAGGACTACGTCTGTCAATGAGCGATAGAGAAAAATGGATTTTTGTAAAATCTTACCGTAAAATCTTTTTCTCTTAGCTCATTGACAGACGTAGTACCCGCCCCTCTGGTTTTGAGTTGGGTTGGGTTAAATTCTCTAAACACTGCTTTGTGACATAACTGATGTGCTAGGGCAGGAAGTGAGAGGATATACCCTCTGGGACTGCCCCTAGGGTGTGGCCAGAACGTTTTCTTTCCTGTCTAGTCCTACTCCTGCAGAGGGCAGCATAACCCGAGGGTGTTGAATCACCGAGGACTACGTCTGTCAATGAGCTAAGAGAAAAGGATTTTACGGTAAGATTTTACAAAAATTCATTTATTCTCATGTGCCACAGTGGCACTATGCATTGGGGACAGTTAGCCAGGTTGTATGGAGATAAGGTGCTACATGTGGCCAATGTGATCAGAAATTTACTCCTTCAACCAAGAGTATAGAGATGACGGAAGCTTCACTATCATTCTCCCCAGGTACAGTATGTGATACAGCTTTTGGCTACAGGTAAAGGGGCTGTCTGGTGCCAGGATCTGGCCACAGAGACTCAGAAGGGAAGTATGTTGCTTTTATTATAGTTTATTCAAAGGCCCAAATGTAACAAACTCGTCAAATGTACTTTTTAAAGTAGCCTTCTTGGTGGTAGAGTCAGAAGTGAAGATTAGGACATTGTTGGCAAAGAGAGCAGTGCATATCGCCATCCTGCTTATATGGATATTGTGCAAGGGAATCTACTTCATACAGGAATCTAGAGGTTCTGGTGCTAGACTGAACAATAGAGAAGATAATGGGCACCCTTCTCTAGTCCTTTTTTAAAAAGCCTGATGTCATCCTACAGCAACCACCTTGGCCATTGGGTAAGCATAAATGCTGTTGATAAAGTGAAGAAAAGGCCATGTTACTGAGGACTGAAGATAGCCACTCAAAGCTAACCTTCTCAAAGGTTTTCTCGTCCAGTGTAATGATCGCATAATCCCACGACTGATTTGACTTTCCACTTTCTAGAACAGTGTTTCTCAACTCCGGTCCTCAGGGCACACTAACAGGCCAGGTTTGCAAGAAAACTGAAATACATCACAGGTGATATTCTTTGCTGCTCAGTGATTGCAGTATTCTAGTCTGCATCTCCCCAAGGTAATACTTAAAATCTGGCCTGTTAGTGTGCCCCGAGGACCGGAGTTGAGAAACACTGTTCTAGAACCATGAGGTTGATCAGGCTAAAGTCAGCTACGAAAAGTAGTTTTATGACTGGGCACCTCTTGTCATTTATGCAAAAAGTTGGAATGTAGAGGGATGGCAGTCAAATTTAGTTATGTCAGGTATGCGCATCTTGTCTGGCGCGCGGGACATATGCGGTACAGATGCACGATATTTTTAAATCCATTTTAACCTGCTGTCAAAAATCAAGTGAGTCCCTTCTGTTTACAAATTAAAAAAAGGTTTTACACATGAAATGAAAAATTAACAAAGCATATCCTTCTACATTGTGTACTTTAACTCACTCCAAAGCACTTAGTACTGTTCCTACTTGCTCTCTCCTCTATGCTTTCTGCACAAGTCATTTCTGACAGTTTAAGCTAAAACCAAGCAATCCCAGGCCGGTGATAAGACAGCCTAAGCTGTGCATAGTTCCCTAAGATACTGTATAGCAGGGGTTGTGTCCATTCCCCCCACTTAGATTTCTGATAACACTCTGCTTCCTGCTCTATGCTGTGCCGTGTATGTGACATCAGATGCCCACCCTTGCCTTCTGAAGCTGAGTAAATTCTGCACTTTTGAACAGCAGTAGAGAGAGGGAGGACTGCTGATAAACCGATTACAACTTCTGTGGGACGATTTGTTTCATTTTTGTTTACCACTGGAGGCCAGCCACTTCAGTTGGTGTATATAAGGGTTTACAACCACTTTAAATAGCATGTTGATTGGAGGGAGGAGGAACCAGGGAAGTTAAAATATAAGCAGCCTAAACCTCAGGTTTACCATGCTCATGTTTTTCAAAATGCTTGTTGCCACTCACGTAGGTGGGCCTTTTGTCTAATGTCTGTTACCACACAAAAATTCACTTCCTTTCTAGGAGAAAAGTTTCTGCATAATGATAGGATACTTGCATTTGAATAGAAAACGATGTTGATATATGACGCTACCTGCCCAAGGGAAATGGGGATATGGTGCCAAATTGTACCATGTATGTGAAGGTGTGGACTAGATTTAATGGTCCAACATGATCCAAAGATAATAAAATCACTCAATAAACCTAATCCTATTGCATTTCATTGGTACCATACAGTAAAATAAATTAAATATAAAAGTGCACCGTGCCAAATAGAAAACTTCCTGGGCATATGATAATACCCTTGCTAAGTGCAAGTGCGGCTATGCTGCTGATAAAAAAATAATTGTGCTCAATATTGTGCTATTTATACTTTATTGATGGTTGTGCTCACTGTGGTGTAGATATGTATAAATCTACCACCAGTGTGATCAGTGATACCCCTACCCTAGGGGTATGATTCCAGTATTTGAAAGTGATATAGTGCTAGGCAAATAAATATACATATAAAGTGATTAACAAACTTGTGATATTAGACCCGTGTGCCAGGCTGTGAAATACCAAAGGATTCCGGTGTTGATTAACCGGTTTCAGTGCGGGTGCTAATTGTGCCTATACCCGTGGCCCCCCACTAGGTATTTCACTTACCCCTCTGAATTCCCCTTTCAACAGAGGTGCTGGCTTAAATGTATTAGTCCTTTTGTACAGGTCCCGGGCGTTCTGGTTATCCGTAGCTTGATGGGCTATGGTTCCCCTCCAAGAGGTCCGCCGGGTCTGTTGGGCTCAAAAAGCAAACAGAAGACACCCCATAGTGTAGTATGTACAAGTATGGAAAAAACAAGTGCAAGAAGAACTCACAATTGGATGCGCACTTGTCAGCGGGGAATGCCGGAACACTTCCGCGTTCCATGATTCGAGCTCCCCTAACCGAAAGTGACGTGTGGCGCTAAAATCTCTGACCTACGCGTTTTCGTCACATCAACGTCATCTGGAGCGGCCCAGAAACTTGCATTTAGATGCAATTAAGGTGGAAAGAGGTGTATGCATACATAATTTGTTTTTATATTTTATCCCCCCCCCCCCCTTTGTCCCAGGATAGAGCCTTGGGGTATCCCACTTACTACTTCAGGACCAGTCTGAGTACACATTTATTACCACCCTTTGGACATGCCCCTGTAGCCAGTTTTCTGTCCAAGAACAAACCCTATAGTCTATGCCTACAGACCTCAGGCCTTCCTTTATCTAGATGGCAGCTCCCTTCCTGGTAGAATGTTAACAGATTGGTTTGGTAAGAGTCCAGTCAGCTCCTCGCTATTGTTGGCTGACAACACTGCGCAAACATCCCAAAGAAGTGTTATCAGCCCTGTGAGTTCTGGATCACAGAACTCCTCCTATTCCCCACACCTCTCCAAATGCCTAAATGATTTCATTTCCCAGAAAAACGGTACCGTGGTTGTGCCTATTTCAATAAAACTGACCTAGGTCCTCCTGCTGCTTCCTCCTTCAGGCAGCTGCCACTGGAAGAATTTTACAAGCCACGAAGCTTTAAAGATCATTTCTTCCTTCAGGGTCCAGCTAAAAGAAAAATGCTGGACCATCTGCTACAGTAGGTAGAGAGAGGGAGGCTTGGAGATAAATTTGGATCATGCCTATAGTAATACTTTAACAATATGCAATGAGCAAAATGTTCTTAGTTGTTTATTAATGTCAAACAGCGAAAGGTGGTTCTACAAAGTATTGACTCAGGGGGGCTGAATACAAATAAATTTCCACTTTACAAGTATGTGCCACTTTGAGTTGGTCTATCACATAAAATCCCATTAAAATACATTTACGTTTTTGGCTGTAACATGACAAAATGTGAAAAATTTCAAGGAGTATGAATACTTTTTCAAGGCACTGTAAAAGGAAAAAAAAAAAAACATACATATATATATATATATATATATATAACAAAATACCAGGGGAGTTGCTGCACATAAAATCCTTTATTTAGAAACGTCCTAATCAGATAACATATCAAGAGTATTGTCATAACTATTCCCAATAATGCTTTCATGCTTACGTCCTCCTTCAGACAGGAACAGGTGTTCCTATCTGAAGAAGGGCGCAAGCATGAAAGCCTAAACCTGAGTTTGGGAATACTTATGAAATACGTCCAAATCAGACAAACATATCAAGAGTATCTAAAGGATTTTATGTTCAGAAATCCCCCTGGTTTTTGTTCTATATATGGCATGTGGAACGACCTGATTGCACACAAAGGATTACTGTAGTGCTGTTCACCCCATCTGATTGCTTTATTCATTTTATATACATATACATATATATATATATATATATATATATATATATATATATATATATATGTGTATATATATATATATATATATATATATATATATATATATATATATATATAATCTTTGCATTATTATAGAAAAATAAATACAAACATTTTATTATATTATTTTCATTGAAACTATTAAAATAATCCTTCATTTTTCATTTTATACAATTTATAGTTACTAAAAGTAATGCAATTTCAAATGTATTCTTGAAATTAATAAAATGTTCATTATTAAAGAGATTTGATATTAACGAATGTATACTTTTTTTTTCTTCTATATATTTGTATATAAAAAAAATCAGACAAATTATCATTTAATTTGCCTTAATATTGACAAATAGAGAGCTACATTTTTTAAATATTTCAATTCATTTAATTTATTAAGAAATTAGAATAAAATTACAGTAAACACATTTTTTTTTTATATCAAAATATAAGGGTGTAGACATGTCTGCTCACCTGTTCACTCCTCTGAATTACTAATATGGATAATAAAAGCTTTATTCTCCTTACATTAGTACCCCGATTATGGTAACATATAGGCAGGTCTGTTCTAATTCACGGGACAGGGTTGGCATGGTAAACCTGCAGCAAAAACGAGGGTTGGCTAAATATTTGCAGGGCTCTCCTTCAATAAAATGCATTCAAATTATAGTGCATAAATAATTATCTGAAAACTGTGTAAAAATCATCTATATATAATACATTTATGGGAGTCCATCTTTTCTTTTAAATATTCAGTATCTCACAAAAGTGAGTACATCCCTCACACGTTTGTAAATATTTTATTATATGTTTTCATGTGACAACACCTGAAGAAATGACACTTTGCTACAATGTAAAGTAGTGAGTGTACAGCTTGGATAATACTAAATTTGCTGTCCCCTCAAAATAACTCAACACACAGCCATTAATGTCTAAACCACTGGCAACAAAAGTGAGTACACCCCTAAGTTAAAATGTCCAAACTGGACCCAAAGTGTCAATATTTTGTGTGGCCACCATTATTTTCCAGCACTGCCTTAACCCTCTTGGGCATAAAGTTCACCAGAACTTCACAGGTTGCCACTGGAATCCTCTTCCACTCCTCCATGATGACATCACGGAGCTGGTGGATGTTAGAGACCTTGCACTTCTCCACCTTCTGTTTGAGGATGCCCCACAGATACTCAATAAAGTTTAGGTCTGGGGACATGCTTGGCCAGTCCATTGCCTTTATCCTGAGCTTCTTTAGCAAGGCAGTGGTTGTCTTGGAGGTGTGTTTGGAGTTTATCATGTTGGAATACTGCCCTGCAGCTCAGTCTCTGAAGGGAGGGGATCATGCTCTGCTTCAGTATGTCACAGTACATGTTGGCATTCATGCTTCCCTCAATGAACTGTAGCTCCCCAGTCCTGGCAGCACTCATGAAGCCCCAGACCATGACACTCCCACCACCATGCTTGACTGTAGCCAAGACAAACTTGTCTGTGCTCCTCACCTGGTTGCTACCACACACGCTTGACACCATCTGAACAAAATACGTTTATCTTGGTCTCATCAGACCACAGGACATGGTTCCAGTAATCCATGCCCTTTGTCTGCTTGTCCTTAGCAAACTGTTTGCAGGATTTCTTGTGCATCATCTTTAGAAGAGGCTTCCTTCTGAGGGCAACAGCCATGCAGACCAATTTGATGCAGTGTGCGGCGTATGGTCTGAGCACTGACAGGCTAACCGCCCACCCCTTCAACCTCTACAGCAATGCTGACATCACTCGTAAGTCTATTTGCCAAAGACAACCTCTGGATATGACTAAGCACATGCACTCAACTTTTTTGGTCAACCATTGCGAGGCATGTTCTGAGTGGAACCTGTCCTGTTAAACCGCTGTATGGTCTTGGCCACAATGCTGCAGCTCAGTTTCAGGGTCTTGGCAATCTTCTTATAGGCTAGGCCATCTTTATCTAGAGCAACAATTCTTTTTTTCAGATCCTTAGAGTTCTTTGCCACGAGTTGCATGTTGAACTTCCAGTGACCAGTATGAGAGAGTAAGAGCGATAACCCCAAATTTAACACACCTGCTCCCCATTCACACCTGAGACCTTGTAACACTAACGAGTCACATGACACCGGGGAGGGAAAGTGGCTAATCCGGCCCAATTTGGACATTTTAACTTAGGGGTGTACTCACTTTTGTTGCCAGCGGTTTAGACATATACCACTTTACCCCCACCCACGTACATATACTGTGGCACTCTGCCGCTGCTGGGCAAAGCGACGTATCCATACGTCGCTCGCTCAGCCGCCTGTAGGGAGCGAGCGTGTGCCACCGGCGGCGCGCTCCCGTCCCCACTCGTTCCCTAGGGAGCTAGCGCGGGTGGCCGGCGGCTCCGATGGCCGCTGGTCACACAGGAACACAGGATCTCCCGCAGCAGAGGGAGAAAGACAGACGGCTGATGTAAACACAGCCATCTGTCAGTCTCCCTTAGTTCTTCACAGAGGCTATGTGATCCTGCTATGTAGGATCGTATGTCTCTGTGATGATCTAACAAGCCACGCCCCCGACAGTTAGAATGACGCCCCTAGGGTCACACTTAACCCCTTGATCACCTATAAAGTTAACCCCTTCCCTGCCACTGTCATTTTGACAGTAACAGCGCATATTTATAGCACTGATTACTGTAGTAATGTCACTGGTACCCCCAAAAGTGTCAAAAATGTCAGGGGTCCGATCTGTCCGCCGCAATGTCGCCATTACTAGTTAAAAAAAAACAATATAAATGACATATCTTTCCCGTAGTTGGTAAACGCAATAACTTTTGCGCAAACCAATCAAAATATGCTTATTGCGATTTTTTTTTTTTTTAACGAAAAATATGTAGCAGAACATAAATTGGCCCAAAATGTAAAAAAATTTTGATTAGGATAACAGGACAGAACATCAAGGTATGCAGGTTCAAATCCCCTGTAGGGTACTTAACAGCGGCCACGCCTGGCTGTCTGTAAGACACGATGAGAACCGTGACATTGTCTGTGAGAGACACACACAGACTGTTATTGGCAGACCTCCCTATTGTTTGTGTATTGAAATGGCTAGATAATTAGTTTAGGTTAATTCTGTTCCTGTATACACTTTCATCTGCATATGATACTGTAATCAGCCAGAGGGGAGGGATTGTGTACACTGTATGGGAATGACTGAGTGTAAAACCCTGTTTCTATTGGATTGTGAATGTCATGTCCTGTGCCCAACAAGGTCCACTTGGGCAGTAACCTTGTGGGGGAAAACTGTATAAAAGAGCAGCTGTACCATTAAAGTTTGAGTTCTAGTTCACCCTCAATCTAGAGTCCTGTCTCTCATTGGGGGAACCTGCTAAAAGGGATTGCTATGCTCTTCATACTCCCTTGGATAATCACTAAGCTCTTGTAAGAGCATGTTCCTGTTCCTGCTGCACTCTCTGGGGAAAGAAAGGTTCACCCACGGGAACCTGGAGCCTTGTCGTGGGTCCAGTGTGGGTAGGAGACGGCGAGACCACAACCAAGCTGCGGCGGTTCGTGGGGTCTGAGGTGGTTACGGTGACTGGCGGAGTGCTTGGAGCCCTCGGGAAGCACCTAGGCGCATCCATCAACGGAGGTACCCAGTCGGGGTGCCAGTTGATCCGTTACACTGTATATACAATCCAAATGATTCAATGTCCGTGAAAAAAAGGTTGCAGTTCCATATACCAGAAAACAGTAATTGCCTCTGATCACCACAGTGCCCTTCACCCCACCTTGGGGGGGGGTCTTCCCACCTGCTGGAATAGACCTCACTAATTAAAGGAGGTCTATATGTGCTTTGCAGTGTTCTAATTGGCATTGCTTCCACTGGCTGTACACTCCAAATCCATGGCTCTCAGCGTGGTGTCAATCTTATAGGAGGTAAGAGGAAAGAACCATAGTGCAAATTGCTAAAAAAAAAGTATTTCCATATAAAAACCCACTCACTTTTCAGAAGTAAAAAAATGAGCATTTCACAATACAATCCTCTGGATACTCGGCTCCTCCTAGTCCCAGCGTGATTACGTCACAGCCCACCTCACGTGTAGCACCCAATGGGCTTTCTCAAAGGTTCAGGTGATTGACACCATGCTGACAGCCACGGATTTGAAGTGTACAGCCAGTGGGAATGGTGCCACTTTTAACACTGCAAAGAGCATATAGACCTTTAATTAGTGAGGTCCATTCCAGCAGGTGAAAGGACACCCAAAGGTGGAGTGAAGGGCACTGTGGCGATCAGAGGCAGTTACTGAAGAGTTTCTGTTGTATGGGACTGCAATCTTTTTTTCACAGACATTAAATCATTTATTGATGGACTGTATATATATATATATATATATATATATATGTATATATATATATATATTTAAAAGAAAAGATGGAGTCACATAAATTTATTATATATAGATGATTTTTACACTGTTTTCAGATATTTATTTATGCACTATATTTTGAATGCACTTTATTGAAGGAGAGTGCTGCACTTTTTTGTGACTATATATATATATATATATATATTTATTGCATTTTGTACAGGTGCTTGGATGTGTAGTGGTGCTAGCTGCTTTCTATAGTATATAGAGTTGAGTAATAGGTGGTTAATACACAGGGATAGCGTGGAAAGTTTTTTCACATTTGGCTAAATATTTACCATGCATGGGCAAGGTTACAGACTGGGAGAAGAAAGAAAGAGAGCAGAAGTCCAGCACATATCAGATGCGTAAGATAATATACCGTATTTTCCGGCGTATAAGACGACCCCCCTAATTTTCATCTACCGGTAATACTTATACTTAGGTTACCTTGGAGATATTATACTCGGCGTATAAGACGACCCCCCATTTTTGAGCGATTTTTTTGAGGTTCAAAAGTAGTCTTATACGCCAGAAAATACAGTAATAGGATGTTGGACGCTGCACCTGGAAAGGAGAATATGAATAAACAGAAAATAAAAGTAAGAAGCAAGTGATGGGGCTTGAATTTTCTGCGCACTTGTTTACAATGATTTACTATAACTCCTTAGAAATTCAGGAAGGTCGGAGTTTACTACCGCTTTAAGCTGTACAGATTGTTTTGGCTGTATAAAAATATAAACTATAAAATATACCTCTGACTTCTGCAATAGAGCACTTACAGTGGGGAAAATATTTAATTGATCCCATGCAGATTTTGTAAGTTTGCCCACTTAAAAAGAAATGGAGGGTCTATAATTTTTATCATAGGTGTGATTTAAATGATAGAGACAGAATATCAACCAAAAATCCAGGAAAAAAACATGAAAAATGGTGAGTTGAGTTAATGCCAAAAAGCTCAGTTTTGGTCTCATCTGACCACAGCATTTTCTCCCAATCCTTCACTGACTCATTTAGATGTTCATTAGCATGACTGTGTACATGTGCCTTCTTGAGGAGGTAGACTAGCCGTGTTAGGAGGAAGACATGTGCTGACTATGACTCTTAAGAACACCATCCCTACAGTCAAGCACGGACTTGCAAACATGCTTTGGAGCTTTTTCTGCTAAAGGTACAGACCGACGTTGCTGCATTGAGGGGCCAATGGATGGGAACATGTATTGTAAAATCTTGGATGAGAACCTTTTTCCCTCAGCCAGAACACAGAAGATGGGTCATGGATTGGTCTTTCAGCATGACAATGACCCAAAACACACTACCAAGGCAACAAAGGAATGACTCAAGAAGAAGCACATTAAGGTCATGGAGTGGCCTAGCCAATCTCTAGACCGTAATCCTATAGAAAATTTATGGAGGGAGCTGAAACTTTGAGCTGCCAAGCGACAGCCAAGAAACCTTAAGGATTTAGAGATCTGTAAAGAAGAGTGGACCAAAATCCCTCCTGAGATGTGTGCAAACCTGGTAACCAACTACAAGAAATGTCCTACCTCTGTGCTAGCCAACAAGGGTTTCTCCACCAAGTACTAAGTCATGTTTTCCTTGGAATCAAATACTTATTTTACTCACTGAACTACATCTCCGTTTGTAACATTTGTATCATGTGTTTTTTCTATATTTTTGGTTGATATTCTGTCTCTATCGTTTAAAATACACCTATGATAAAAATTCTAGACCCTTAATTTCTTTGTAAATGGGCAAACTTACAAAATCTGAAGGGGGTCAAATTATTTTCCACTCTGTAAGTAGCAATGTCCACCAGTACAGATGAAAAGGTAACCACCTCTGCCATGGTTGCCTTCCTCAGTGGTCTGTTCTGGTCTCTGTGGTTTCTGCTCTTCCAACTTACCGTAAGGCCCCTTTCACACAGGCTTTCTGATTAGGTCTGCCTATCAGTTTTTCAGGCATACCCGATTGGATGCGCCATGCACCCCTATGGAGCGGCGGATGTCAGCGGTAACATGCCCGCTGACACCCGCTGCTATCCGATACTGTCTGTGAAATCCAGACGGATGGAAACTTTTTCTCTCTCGTTTGTTGATGGACACAGCTCCTAAATCTTCTTAACCATTGGGTTATACTGCCCCCTACAGAAGTAGGACACTAGGCAGGAAAAAGCTTGACTACACCTATGGGCAGTCGCAGGGGGTATACACCCACTCTCAGCTATAGGCACTGTTTTTTTTTTTTTTCCTAGTCACGAGTAAGGACCTAGTTCCTTGCTGGAATCTCTGGTCCTGGCAGTTTTATAATTTTAAATGGAATTATTTTTCCTGTTTTTTATTATTTTTTTCCTGGGAGAACTACAATCAAGCGCCAGACTGGGCGATGAACCGGATAATATAGATCCTTAGTGTCCCCTCAGTCTGGCCAGCGAGTGCGTGCAGACCGCAGCTCCGTGCTAGGTCAACCACGACACTGGACGGGGGCTGGCCTGTGAGTTAAGTCTCGGGAGGACGCATACAAACTGGCTTCAGCCTGAGTCGCAGCGTTTCCTCCTGGCCGACAGCACCCACATTACTATGGAGTGGTGCTCTGTCCGGAGTGGTGCCCACCATGTTCCTAGCGTGATAAGTAGCTGTCCCCCCATTACCCCTTGGTGGACGTGGGCCCCTCCCTGGGAATGGATCGATCCCCGGGTTCCCCTCCTTTTCCCCCAGCCCCTAATTTTTGGTCACTTTGGATTTTTTGGCCACTCCCTCTCCGCCCTGGGTGAGGTTATGAGCTGGCTGTTGCTACATGCTCTTAAGGGGGGCTGGTTGGAGTTGCTGCTGACCAGGTTTTTCCTGGTGTGAAACGGGGAGGGGGGGGTTGAGCAGGGTTCTCTGCCATCCTGGGGGTTGGTGACTAGGGCAGGAATGTCCTCTGGGCTCCGCAACTGCGGCCGTTGTTGGGCTGGGGGAGGGGATAGTTTAACATCCATTGGCTTCATGTAGCTGGATCTGGCCGAAAATTTAGACCGCGGCTTTGCGGCCTACTAAAAAACTACGTGAGACGACCTCAGTGAGCGTGACTGAAGCATCTGCCTCCCGTTTTGGCATACGCCTTCCCCTCCGCTGCCTCCGTGTGGTCGGCTCCTCTGGGGCTTGCGTTCTGGCGGCTGGGCTCCCTCAAAAATTTAGGCCGCATTCTGCGGCCTACTAGGGCATGCGACCGAATCTGGCGCTGCCGTTGGGGGCGGGTGGCCCCCTTTTAAGGGGGCTATGGCCTATTATGTCCTCTATCGAGAACGACCCCCTTGTTTTTTTTGCCTGGTCCAATAGGTGGTCCATTTATGGACCCTTAGCTGGCGTCCCCTTGCGGGATCGCAGTTGGTGGCCTCCCCTGATTGTTATGTTTTCCGGGTGAGCTCAGTATATAGTGACCCTACTGGGTCTGCGTCCACATATCCTTAGTGCTCAGATAGTGAGGATGATTCCTCTGCTCCTCTAGTCGTGTTTAAATAGGCGCTGGTGGATGCACTGTTTGTGTCAGTGCGTGAAACTTTAAAAATGGAGGTTGCAGTTGATGCCGCGTTGGAAGCACAGGTTTCTTTTGGCACCCACAAGCCCTCCAAAGTGACAAGGGTGTTCCTCTTTCTGCTTACCTTGACAACTTGTCACAAAACAGTGGGGGTTATCCAAAACACAGTGGTTGCAAGGGGTTTTTTGCTTGCGGTATCCTTATGAGGATTTACTGCATAAAAGTTGGGCGGTCCCACCTGTAGTGGACTTCAAATCGGGTTATCTTCATCCCGGTTGAGTAGTCCCTGACCTTTACAGGTCCAGCTAATAAGAGGGTGGATGCTCTGGCCTCCCATATGTGCGCTGTGGCTGGTTTGGCAATTTACTATTGCCCTGGTGTCGCAAACTCTGACAGAGTGGGCTAAGCTTTTACGCCGGGACCTGGAGGGAGAACAGCTTCCCCCTGTCTTTGCAGAGCTGGTGGACCGGTTGGTCCAGGGGCTACAGTTTATCTGTGATGCCTCTTTGGATGCGGCTCCTTTGATTACTAGGCTGTCTGTATCAGCAGTGATCCTTCGGTGTATTGTCTGGCTGAAATGCTGGTCTACGGACTAGACTTCTAAGATGGCCTTATCTAATTTCCCACTTATAGGGGATCACCTGTTCGGAGCGTCCTTTGGATGACATTGCTAAGTGTCTCACGGGGGGGGGGGGGGGGTCCACAAAGTTATTCAGTCAGGCTGTGAGATCGAATTCAGGCTAATCCTCCAGAAAGGTGTTCCCCCCCCCCTTCTAACCTGCACTTGCCCCCAGATTGCTTGGGGTCTCTTTGGGGCATTGCAAAACTTTTTACTTCAAGGGGTGATTTTTCCAGTTCTGACTTCGGAGCATTTTCAGGGGTTTTTGCTCAAACCTCTTTACAGTCCCCAGGAAGGAAGGAAAGGTATATCCAATTCTGAACCTCAAGACGCTAAGCTGCTTTGTGCAAGTACAGAAGTTCCGCGTGGAGTCTATTCACACAGTAGTGGCATCCCTACTTCAGGGATATTTCTTCTCGCTTCTATCGATATAAAGGATGCCTACCTACACATTCTAAAATGTGTTGGTCGCCAGCGCTTCCTCCGTTTTGCCGTGGACGAGGAGCATTATCAGTTTGTGGTGCTTACCTTTGGTCTCACCTGCGCACCTCTGGTCTTCACAGGAGTGTTGGCCCCGGTGCTGGCATTGTTTGAGTCATCGGGGGGGGGGGTCGCAGTACTGGGGTTCCTGGACGATCTTCTTATGCGAGCGGAGTCTCTGACTGCTTTGATGGACTACTGGAGATTGCAACCAAACTCTTTGGTTGGATCCTGAACATTCAGGAGTCTGCTTTTGGTTCTGTCTACAAAAACTGGACTATCTGGGTCTGACTCTAAGGTGGGCTGACTAAATCGTTCCAGCCCTCTCAAACTTATGCCAAGACTCGTTTGCAGGATTCAGGCAGAAGGGATTCTGCTCATTCTAGTGGCTCCAGACTGGCCTCGCCGCTCTTGGTATGTCGATCTGGTACGGCTGGTCCCCGATGCTCCTTGGGGACTTCCTCTCAGGGAGGATCTGCTGTCCCAAGGACCAATCTTCCATCCTGCTTTACAGTCGCTGGCTTTAATGGCTTGGCTGTTGAACACCAGGTGCTGAAGGATGGAGGTTTGTTTCAAATTGTTGTTTACTACACTGTTAGAAGCTAGGAAATCTACCTCTAGGAACATCTACCATCGTACCTGGAAGACATACATTGCGTGGTGTGAGTCTCTTGGGGTTCATCCTTGCACCTTCTCGGTGGATTGGATCTTAACCTTCCTTTAACGGGGGTTTAACAAACTGGCCTTGAGTTCCATCAAGGGCCAGGTATCGGGTTTTGGTGGTCTCTCTTTTTTTTTTCCTTTTTTTTTTTTTTTTGACCTTTGGCCACACTCCCTGGTGGGTACCTTTTTTTCAGGGTGTCTGACATTTGGTTCCTTCAGTGCGGGCACCGTTGCCGCCCTGGAATCTTAATGTGGTGCTTTCAGCTCTACTGAAGCTTCTCTTTGAATATATTTGGGAGGTTCCCTGCTTACGGTGCCCCAGAAGGTGGCCTTTTTTGGTGGCTATCACCTCTGCAATTTAAGGTGTCAGACCTGACTTATCCTGTCGTTTCACCTTATGGTGATTCACAAGAATAAGTTGGTGCTTTGGCTCTGTCCATCATTCCTTACTATGGTGGTCTCTGACTGTCATTTGATGCAGATATTGTGTTGCCTTCCCTGTGTCCCAGGCCTAAACATCTGAAGGAAATTGCCTTGCATGTCTTGGATGTGGTCCGGGCAATTAGGGTGTACCTGGCAGCTACGGAGTCTTTTAGGAAGTCAGACTCTCTATTTGTGCTCACGGATGGACCTCACAAAGGATTGTCCGCTTCTTCTGCGACCATTTCCAGATGGATCAGACGGTGGTTCAGGCTTATAGCGTTAGGGGTCAGGTTCCTTCTTTCCCTGTTTAGGCGCACTCTGCTAGGGCGCTTAGTGTCTCCTGGGCTTGTCGTCTTCAATCGTTAGTGACACAGGTTTGCAAGGTGTCTGCCTGGTCGTCGATGCACACTTTTACTAAGTTTTTTTGTAAAGTGGTTGTGTTGGCATCTGTGGATGCTTCTACTGGCTGCAAGGTTTTGCTGGCTGCTGTTGAGAGGACCTGGTCGTCTTTGAGGGTGTATTGTTTTTCAGGTGAGCTCCAGTTTATGGATGAGCTCTATGTTACCTGGTTGGCTATGGTTAGCCTTGGGAACTTTTTTCTGATGTTTTCCTAACCCTCATGTTAAACACTGCTTTGAAACGCCCCAATGGTTAAGAAGAATTAGGAGCTATGTCCGTCAATGAACGAAAGAGAAAATGGGATTTTTGACTTACTGTAAAATCCATTTCTCTGATGTTCATTGACGGACACAGCACCCACCGCTCTGTGGAGTTGGCTTTCTTCTGCCACTGCTTGTAACAAAACTGAGTTCCTATAGCTGAGAGTGGGTGTATACCCCCTGGGACTGCCCATAGGCAAAGACAAGCTTTTTCCTGCCTAGTGTCCTACTCCTGTAGGGGGCAGTATAACCCAATGGTTAATAAGAGTCAGGAGCTGTGTACATCAATGAGCATCAGAGAAATGGATTTTACGGTAAGTCAAAAATCCCCTTTTTCCATCCGTCTGGAGGATCGGATGAAAACGGACAGAATATCCGATCTCCCAGGTCCATCTCTGCACAGTGAGCGGAGATGGACCTGTCATCCACCTGCTGAGCAAAACTGAGTCGGCCGGGCGGAAAGCCCATGTGAAAGGACCCTTAGAGTATAATTTTGAAGCCCTGTACTTGTTTTGCAGTGTGTGGTGTTTTGCAGTGTGTTTGCTGAAACTCTGTGTGGTCATCGGGACTTAAAATAAAAAAGGGACACAGTCAAATATATAAGTGAATATGAAATTCTGTCTGGTTTTATCTTCGACTGGGGTTCCAGTTGGGAAAATTTCCCACATGGGCACCAAGAACATAATAATCTACAGTTTCTCACCCTGCCACAGCCGTTTAAAAGGCTTTACTATTGCTGTCCTGGTGAGCATCCCTATGGGGATGAATGCAATAAAGAAAAAAAGCATTTTGGCTTGACTGTTTATCCATCTCCACATTTAAAAATAAATATTTTTTTGTGAATGTTCATAAGGGGTTAATACTGAAAACTGTGATATCAAGGCTTCCTGACCCTTTTCAACTTTTGTGCAGTTGCTCATTTTAATGACCTTGTATAACTTGAAAACGGTGAACTTGTTAATTCAGCAGATCTCATTAACACTTTTCAAGTGGGCACAGGAGCACCATAGTGACCCCGGTATGAGTACAAGTGCTGAACATGAGAGCTTTCGGAGCTTGCAGGCCAAATATGTAAATTAATGAAGTATCATCACAGGTCACAGAGTTCCTTATTTTGGTTAATTACATATCAAGAAGCGGGACTGTACAAAAGTGTTTACCCCTTTTCCTGATAGCTACTGTTGCCAATTTTGCACCTTTAGCCTATTATTTTTACCATTTTTGACATACACATTTCAGACTTGAAATTTATTAAAAGACCCCTCCCCCAAACACAGGGCATATGGAATTAAAAGATTGATTGCTTTGTTCTGCAGGTACCATCATAGCTGCACTAATGCTTATAGAATTATTTTTGAGAAAAAAAAAGTACCTTAAAATCATTATTGGTCCAGCCCAATACAACATAGTTTCAAAAATCTCTGTGGAAGATAAAAAAGAAGGAAGTGCCACCGAAGTGCAATATAAATAGAAGACAGTTTATTCACAACAGATTTAAAACATGCACAGAATACAAAGTAGAAAATCGTTCATCATAAAAGGTAGTATTCGCCGCTCATCTCTGTCCTAAGAGGTCTGTAGAAGGAGCTGGTTGCTGACATTTCTGGCTTTCTCTCCTCTTCTGGCGACGTCACATCCGCCGGTGCGTTCCATGCTGGTTGATGTGGACTTCCTGGTCTCTACAGGGCGTCCAATCCACCTACACGATCTCCAGCAATTTGGATTCCTTGTGGTGCCTCCAGGACAGAGATGAGCGGCTAATAAAGCCTTTCACGATGGGCGACTTTATACCTTGTATTCTGTGAGTGTTTTTTTATCAGTTGTGAATAAACTGTCTTCTGTTAATACTGCCCTAAGATGGTGGTTCCCCTTTTCTTCTTTTTTGTTTAACACAGAGTTGGCCAAACTCTGAGGATAATGGCTGCCGGTGATTTATGCTACACGCTATAAGCACTGAGTTGTGGTTATTATGTGTATTGTGGACTTCAAGAGCTATAAGGCTAGGTTTCCACTAGTGCGGCTACGAAGTCGTGTTACTTCTAGCACGACTTCGTAGCAAAAGTAAACCGCGGCTTCAGTTAGACTTGTCCCTCATATATAGAGGGAAGTCGCGCTCAAAAGTAGTACATGATTTACTTTTGAGGTCGCGGCAACTGAAGCCGCGGCAGTGGAAACGCGCCCCATTGAAAACAATGGGTTTTAACTTGCTTAACCGAGCCTTAGTCTGAGCTTTGTGTACATCTTTTAAAACTACAAACTACTACTGCATTGAGTGACTAACACATAGGTACATTTAACCCCTTGGTGCTGACTGCCTCTCGGCCCTTTGAGTTCTAAAAGCCGGGAGGTGGCATTCATGTCATGTGACCACTGTGATTGGTGGTCACATGATCGGAAAGCTCCCGATTGCAAGTATGCATCGGGAGTTTACGGTTGTCCACCGGCTACCTTGTTGGGAGTCTGCGGTGAGCGTGATCTCAGCATGGTTAGTTGTTTACACAGGGCCACATATATGCCGCTGCTTGGCGTTAAGGTCCTCCCGCCGAGAGGTTGCATATATGTGTACTGTTGGCGCTCAGAGGTTAATATTGTGTATTTTCACGAAACAGTAAATATTGCACATACACAAAACCATAAATTGTCAACTTACACTAGAAACCTTTATAACTTTTTATATTTAGCATTGGGTAAAATTATCCTAAAATATTTCCCAAGGACCCATTTACACTATGCATTGCGTTAACATACATATTTGTGTATTGTTGTGGACCGTGCTAAGGCAGCCTGTTCAGTTCCCTTAAAGGGTGACTCCCCTTTTATGGGAAAAAAAATAGCAAATAAAGAAAAAATAATATAGGGTATACAATTGTGACATAAATCATATTGTAATTGAATGGTATTAAAAATTAGCTTTCCTTCTATCTGCAGCTGTTGTCATTTTCTGGAAATGCAATGCAATATGGCTACCTGGAGCTGTTCTGTACAAAGAATGTATACTGACCAGTGACCACACCCCAGAAACATAATTTCCTGCTTGTGTGATTGTCTCACCAATTTTCCCAGAAGTCTGCCTAAGATACAAGTCAGATTTCTGGCATCCCCTGCAACAAAAATGTCATTTTTAGTGAGATACTCCCAATAGGAACACGTCTAAAGGGATGCAGGCCCAGCAGCTTTCTTCATTAGAGCCCTGCAGCTGCCACAGCTGATAGATAATTATGAAACCACTCCCATTAGACCCACTCAGAACAGAGGAACAAACAATGACTTCTTCAAAATAACAAAAGGTAGGAATCTGCAACAAAGTTTGTTAAAATCCTTGTAATGTACAGAGATCACCCAGAGGGGAATGTTTTTTTCTCAACAAAAGTGGAGTTACGCTTTAAACACCTGAAAAATAGACCAGCACCATGTTTTTCAGTGACCCACACCACAATGCGTAGAGCCTAAATGCATGTGCATTGTGCTGCATTTTAAACGCACATGATTTGTGGTACAGTAAAAAGTATGTGCGTTGTAGTGCACTAACTAAATGCATTAGGGTGCTGTTTGTTGTGAATAGCAGTGGGGTACGTTAAGGTAACGAGCAGTAAAATGCATATTTACACCCCAACATGTGTTGACAAGACCGGATTGATCTAGGGATTCCTGCTGTGTACATCAGATTCTGAATTCAACATGAATGTCGCAACAGAAGTTGCGATTACCCTGATTATGCAATGTTTTATCAGTTTCCATTCATCCTGTTTAGTTGATTCTGTGTGCACTGTCATTTCATGTTCTTGCCACTCACTGGATGGTTTTTGGTTTTCACACAAACCCCCGGACGCTTACCTTCCTTCCTCTTCCTCCTTGTGCGGCCACAGCCCCCGACGTCACTTCCTCCTTTGTATTGCATCCTGGGAGATGAGCGTCATCAATCCCAGGATGCATTGCGAATGGCCGGCCGCTACTCTGATTGCCAATCGCAATCTACTGCGCATGCGCGAGATTGTGATCGGCATTCTGGGACACAGCGGCTTCAGACGCCCACACCGGAGATGGCCGCGCTCTTCAATCAATTTTAAAGGTAAGATTTTATCTATATTAATTTACTGTGCACTACTGTAATGTGGGGTTAGTGTTAGTGTAATTGGAGTTAGTTTAGGATTAGGGGGGTATTTTTAGGTAAAAAATGTGTATGTGGGCGGAACTCCGCTTTAACTACTTGCTGACTGCACACTTTGGATTTACTGCTACAATGCAGGCCGGCTGCGCAGAATCACACACATATACATATATGTGATTCTGCTCATTGGGTGTGCTGTGATTAGTCACAGCTCAAGCCTCTCAGCAGGTGCTGGCCAATGAATGACTGCCAACACTCACTGATCGGCGAGAAGGAAGACACGACAGAGCTCTGTCCTATCAGTAGGGAGTTGCTGGTTTTTGTTTCTCTGCAAAGCGGGGAATAAAAAACCATCACAGAGCAAGCACCACACACAGTACACACATAAACACTGGTTAGACACACATTTAACCATTTGATCACTCTAGATGTTTAACCCCTTCCTAGCCAGTGTCATTATTACAGTGACAGTGCATATTTTTAGCACTAATCGCTGTATTATTGTCACTGGTTCCAGCAAAGTGTCAGATTGCCCAGCATACTATCGCAGTCCTGCTATAAGTCGCTGATCGCCGCCATTTCTAGTAGCAAAAAAATTAAATAAAATTACAGTATATATACCATAGTTGGTAGACGCTATAACTTTTGCGCAAACCAATCAATATATGCTTATTGGGATTTTCTTAACCACTTCAATACCGGGCACTTTTCCCCCTTGCCACCCAGGCCAATTTATAGCTTTTAGCGCTGTTGCATTTTGAATGACAATTGCGTGGTCATGCAACACTGTACCTAAACCAAACTTGTCATTTTTTCCCCACAAATAGAGCTTTCTTTTGGTGGTATTTGATCACCGCAAGGTTTTTTTCTTTTTTGCTAAACAAATAAAAAAAGACAGAAAAGATTGAAAAAAAAGAAGTTTTTTTGTTTGTTATAAAATTTTAAAATAAATACGTTTTTTCCTGCACTGATGAGCACTGATGAGGCTGCACTGACAGGCACTGATGAGGTGGCACTTATGGGGTGGCACTGATGGGCACTGATATGTGGCACTGCTGGGCACTGATAGGCGGCATTGATGGGCACTGGTGGGCGGCACTGATAGATGGCAATAATGGGCACTGGTGGGCAGCACTGATGGGGAGGGCACTGGCGGGCTCCCTGAGCCCTGATTACCATTCATGGTGGGCATCCCTGGGGTCATGGGTGGGCATCCCTGGTGGTGCTAGTGGCACCCCCCCAAGGGTCTGCACTGGTAATCAATGCTCTGATTACAAGTGCAGACCCCCCCCCTGTCAGGAGAGCCGCAGATTGGCTCTCCTCTACTCGTGCCTGTCAGGAAAAACAACGGCACTTCCTATTTACTATGTGACCAGCTGTGATTGGACACAGCTGGTCACATGGTAAAGAGCCTACCTCAGTAGGTTCTTTACCGAGATCGGAGACGCAGTGTGTCAGAGTGACACACCGCAGCACCGATCACCGCTCTGCAGAGCGCATTATCCTGCCGCCGTCATATGTGGTCCGGTCTGGATAATGTAACCACCTTCCTGCCGTCATTTGCCTATAGGGCGGGCGGGAAGTGGTTAACCAAAAATATGTAGCAGAATACATATTGGCCTAAATTTATGAAGAAGTTTGGATTTTTTTTTTCAATTTTTTATTGAATGATTTATAGCGGAAAGTAAAAAATATTGTTTTTTTTTTTTCAAATTTTCAGGCCTTTTTTCATTTACAGTGCAACTAATAAAAGGCCCAGAAGCAATCAAAAACCATCAAAGGAAAGCTCTATTTTTTGGGAAAAAAATGATATAAATATAATTGTGTACAACATTGCATGACTGCGCAATTGCCAGTTATAGTAACACAGTGCTGTATATCAAAAAAAATAAATAGCCTGGTCATGAAGGGGGGTAAATCTTTTGGAGGTTAAGTGGTTAAAGCGGTAGTATCCCGCTTTTTGACACTTTTACCTACAGGTAAGCCTATAATAAGGCTTACCTGTAGGTACAAATAATATCTCCTAAACCGGCACGGTTTAGGAGATTTTTACAATGCATGCAGCCGCTCGCGCGAGCGGCGCATGCGCTCTGAAGGTCCGGGGGACCTTCAATTAAGTTGCCGGGAGCTTGCCGGAAAAATCACTCCCGCGCGCATGCGCGGGAGTGACGTCATCGCGGCTCCGGCCAATCATCGCGCCGGAGCCGTCTCTTCCGGCCAATCAGCGCGCCGGAGCCGCCGAACCCGGAAGAGATTACGAGGGACCATGGCAGCGCCCGCAGCGATGTCCGGGGGTCCGTGTCGGGGCTTCGTTTTAAGGTAAGTTACACATAATGGGCTAGTATGCGATGCATACTAGCTCATTATGCCTTTGTCTTGCAGGTTTTTTTTTTTTATTTATTTTTTTATTGAGTTTACAACCGCTTTAAGTCTCGCATCTTTAGTTTTAGTGTTTTAATCAAATAACTTACCATCCTGACATGAGCAACACTTGTTGTCGTTCTCCTGCATTGAACAACGACCACTTTCACTGAGCTGGGCTGTCATGGACATAACCCCTGGATTGAGTCACCACGCCAGCCTAGGCTCAGAGTCTACTTCAATGTAGGAGTAAAGACCACCCACTGCCAGAGGAGAAGAGGAAGAAACTGTGCCGTAACTGTACTGGCCTTTATGTATAAATAGATTTTTTAAATACGGAGAGGGGGGGGGGGGGGTGGGATGTCAGCACAAGTCTGACCAATGAAGTACAGGCAGGCTATACTCTCCCAGGTAGAATGCAAAGATGCAAACTGACCACGCTGGGATGGACTTGCTCCTATGTTCTGGTGTGGTCCACCTGAAGAAAATGAGCAGAGGGACTAGCAGGATTGCCAGGAAAATCACACAAAGGAAGCAATGCAGAGAACAGGGTACTTTTTAACCACTTGCCGACCGCCGCACGACTATTTACTGCGGCGGTCAGCCCCTCACAGGCAAAGCGACATAGTACTACGTCGCTAGCCTGTGAGCGTCTCGGGAGCGAGCGCGCGCCCATGGACCCCCCCCCCCGCGCGTGTGACCGGCGAACCCGATCGTCCGCCGGTCACTCGTGATCGTCGGGGGAGAGGGAGAAAGGCAGGCGGCTGATGTAAACAAGCCGCCTGTCATTCTCCCCTGTGTAGGAATAGTGATCATACGGTTCTACTATATAGGACCATTGATCACTGTTCCTACACCTTAAGCCACAGCCAATCACAGTTAGAATCACGCCCCTAGGGACACACATAACCCCTCCCTCTCAAAAAAAGTTAACCCCTTTACTTCCAGTGTAATTTTACAGTAACAGTGCATATTTATAGCACTGATTACTGTAGTAATGTCACTGGTAACCCCAAAAGTGTCAAAAATGTCAGTCAAGGGTCCGATCTGTCCGCCGCAATGTCGCAGTATCGCAAAAAAATCGCAGATCGCCGCCATTACGCGTTAAAAAAAAAAACAACAAAAATGACAAAAATCTTTCCCTTTGTTAGTAAACGCGATAACTTTTGCGCAAACCAATCAGAATATGCTTTTTGTGATTTTTTTTTTTTTACCAAACACATGTAGCATGAAACAAATTGTCCGAAAATGTTAAAAAATTTTAATTTTTACATTTTTTTGGGGGGGGGGAATTTCATATAAAAAATTTGAAAAATATTGTTATTTTTGCAAAATTGTCGCTCTTTTTTTGTTTATAGCGCATGATCAAAAAATCGCACAGGTGATCAAATACCACCAAAAGAAAGCTCTGTTTGTGGGAAAAAAAGGACGTCAAATTCGTTTAGGTACAGCGTCGCACGGCCGCGCGAATGGCCGTTAAAATCACTCAGTGCCGAATCGCAAAATAGGCCCTGGTCAGGAAGGGGGTAAAATCTTCCGGGGCTTAAAGAGGAAGTAAACCCTCCTCTGACACTTTTTCCTATAGGTAAGCCTATAATAAGGCTTACCTATAGGTACTGTAAATATCTCCTAAACATGCACCGTTTAGGAGATATTCACCTTACATGCAGCCAGTGACGTCACTGGCGCATGCGCTCTGAAGGAACGGCCGCTGGTGCCGTTCCTTCAGAGTCCCGTGCCGTGACTGTCGGCTCCCGCGCGCGTGCGCGGGAGTGACGTCACCGCGGCTTCGGCCAATCAGATGGCCGGATGCCGCGATCCCGGAAGACGGGCGACCTAACATGTCGCCCGTCATACAGGTGAGTGAGTGGCACAGCGGGGGCTCGTTGTAAGGTAAGTATTTCATAATGAGCTAGTATGCGATGCATACTAGCTCATTTTGTGTTTGTCTTTCAGGTTGTAAAAAAAAAAAAAAAAATTGAAACGAGTTTACAACCTCTTTAAGTGGTTAATACAAGTGCATAGGTATTGTTACTTTGTGAATGGGTTTCCAAATTGGGAAGACTGTGAGCCAAGTGTTCATGTCAAAGGCAGGTCAGCAGATTCCCATGTATTTCTTTGCATGAAGCTTATTTTATTGTGGTGCCTTTATATCTCAGGAAAAGCAGATCAAACAACCTTTTCTTGTCAAATGCTACATGGGCTTGGGGGATTTTTCACTGTAGGTCTACTTTGTGTTTCTGGGAGTGACAAATGTGAGTTTATAATGTAACAAGCACTGTCCTAGCCTTTCATATCCCTACTCTTAGGCGTGCCATTCCATGTGTCACTTGCTTAATAAGTCATTCACAGTGAAGAGCAGAGCAGGGCCCGGCAGCCATGTTAACATGTGGTATTATGCACTTGTCCGACCAATAAAACAGCCCTTGGGTCTTAAATCTGTGCAGGAAATAAAGCAAGATGTCAAATTAACTGCACCAAAATAATGAGCTCGCATTAAATACTCATTAAACATTGATGATAGTCATACTTTCAATTATCTTCATAAATAGTCTCGGTATTTGCATAAATTTTGTTGTCTCGTGCAAAAAAAAAAAAAAAAAATCTGCCTTTTTAGAACCGAAATGTGAATACATTTTTTAATGATGCATGCATAGAGCATTGTACTCTCTCACAAAAAATGTCTTCTGGTTAGAGTAATATGTTAAAAAACAATTATTTATTCCTATAGGAAAGATGTATGTAGCACATAGATCCCTTCATTTCAGCTCTTACCTTTCACAGGAACTCGCAATCTATTTTGGAATCCCTACTAAACACAAGGGGCAATTACATTATCTCTGTTTTTGGGGGGAAAAAAACTGCAAACACACACACACGTTTGAAAAGTTACCCAGATAGGATTTAATCCTAGGATTTAAAGCTGTACGGCGAGATTGCTAAACACTTAAGCTTGGTACACATGATCAAAAAATTGGACAAAATTACCACTTTCAAAGCAATTTTACTATACTCTGATCATTTATACACCGCTTTCGAGAGCTAATTACGACAGTTCGTCCAAAATTATCCAAAGGGACAAACATGAAAATGTTTCTCGTACAATACCAGATTGTACAATTTTGGTTTAATCAGTACAGTATTAGTCCGAAAAAAATCGAAAGAGCAAGACCATGCATGCTTGAAAACTAAAGAATACAATACAGCACATTACGTCACTTTTGAAGTTGTTTTCTATCCCATGAGAATTTTCGTAAGTTGAGTAACCGCTTTATTTTTGTTTTGAGACCAGCATGCAAAAAAAAAAGATGATCATTCATCCGATATTCACATCGTGTGTACGAGGCTTTAGGCCCCTTTCACATGGGGCCGGTGCCAGCAGTGGATCCGCCTCCTCAGCAGGGGATCTCTCTAGGCTGATCCACATTGAGCAGGCTGATGACAGGTCTGTGTCTGCTCCGCTGATGCAGAGCGGACACGGACATAGCCAGCTGTTCTCTATGGGGCTGTGGGATGGAAACGATCCGCCTGTCAGTTTCCATCTGACTGTCATCCGATCCATCAGACAGATGGGGAACCCATCCGTATGTTTTTAGCAGAAAGGATTGGATCAGATGATACCCGCCACTCCATAGAGAACAATGGATGGCCTGAACGGGTCCGCCTAAAAAAACTGACCGCCGAACCCGATTGGTCCATCGGTGTGAAAGGGGCCTTAGACACTATGGGGGAGATAGATTACTAAACAGGTGCACACAGAATCTGGTGCAGCTGTGCATAGCAACCAATCAGCTTCCAGTTTTTATTCAATTGAACAAGCTAAAGTTAGAAGCTGATTGGTTACTATGCACAGCTGCACCAGATACTGTGCGCTCCAGTTCTAATAAAGTGATACTAAAGTTTAATTGTTTTTCTTTAAAAATAATAAACATGGTATACTTACCTCCTCTGTGCAGTTGGTTTTGCACAGAGCAGCCCCAATCCTCCTTTTCTCTGGTCCCTCTTCGGTGTTCCTGGCCCCTCCCTCCTGTCAAGCCCCCCCCCCCCCCACAGCAAGCAGCTTGCTATCGGGGCACCTGAGCTGAGCCACAGCTCCCTGTATCCATTCAGACACAGGGCCGTGGTTCGCCCCCCCCCCCCTCCTACTGTTTGGCTAACTGACTTTGATTGACAGCAGCAGGAGCCAAAGGCGCTGCTGCTGTGTCTCAGCCAATCAGGAGGGAGAGGCACTCGTGTAACATTGCTGGATAGAGAATGGGCTCAGGTGAGTATTGCGGGGGGGGCTGCTGCACACAGAAGGTTTTTTATACTAATGCATAGAATGCATTAAGATACCAAAAAAACTTCTCGCTCACAACTACTTTACATCTCCCCTGTATTAAACATTAAAGCCTATGTTTGATTAAATGTGTGTTTTTTTTTTTTTTTTCCAACACAACAGACAGTATTTACATGAAGCCTAGGTTCACACTTGTGCAGTGCGGGATATGCGATTCACACTGCATTCCTGTGCAAATCATATGGAATGGCAGTGCGGTGCAATTTGAGTCATACATTTTGAATGGTTCAAATCACATCGCATCTGCACCAAAATGCTGCAGGGCTCTTTTTTTTGCTGCCACTGAATCGCATTGGACCGGTGTTCACTCTCATGCGATCTGATTCTGGCAATTGCACTGTGATTTGTGAACTGTTTTGGGGTGTCATTATTTAACCACTTAAATGCAGGGCATATTCACCCCCTTCCTGCCCAGGCCAATTTTTAGCTTTCAGCGCTGTCACACTTTGAATGACAATTGCGCGGTCATACAACACTGTACCCAAACTAAAGTTTTACCAATTTTTGAGACCGTGCTTTCTTTTAGAGGTATTTAGCCGCCTAAGAACCGCCCCACGTACTATACTGCGGCAGGGCGGCCCCTAAGTGCAAAATCACATACCCGTACATGATTCCTGTCTTCGTCTCTGGGTCACGCGTGCGCGCCACCGGAGCCCCACTCCCGCTGTGATTGGACACACAGAGAGACACAGATGCACACACCAACTGTGTGTAAGCAGATATAGAAGGGTTAATGACAGACTAGGTCAGTAATTAATTCTGCCCACTCCACGCCCCTGCCATCTCGATGAGCTTTAAATTCTGCTGTTGCCGACAATCCCGTAACCTGATAAAGCGCATTCGCGTGAAACGCGGTGTCACGGCAACATTCCTCTCCTCTGCATTCCAGGCTGGTTCTATTGGCATCCTCTTCCCGGTCCGGCATTTCCGCCTTCAGTTTGCGGTGACGTCACACGGGAGCGCCAGCCGGACCTGGCTTGGCTCTCATATGTCACTTCCGGTGCAGGCGCGTTTTTCCCTGCTGAACAGCTTCTGGGCATGCCTGCACCGGAAGTGACGAGCAGGACTGGTGCAGGGCATTCTGGGACTCTGACAACCCCCGAAGAGGACGCTCTGGCTTCAGCTGCCACACCTGAGATAGCAGCGCTGGACAAGACATTTTCAAGGTAAGTATTTCTTCTAAAAGGTAAGTGAAACTGTGGACAGTTCAGAGGCTATCGTTGCTGAAATGCACTAGCCCTGACTGTCACGGGGTATTTTTATCTAAAAAAAAATTTTGAGGCCGGAACTTTGCTTTAATTGAAGCATAGGAAAATCAGGTCTCCTGCCCTGCCAGACAGGGCTGTGCTAAGGGGCAGATCTGTGCAAATATCAGGACTGAATGCACACTTGCAGGTTTTCACTGTCCTAGCTGCACCTGCGCATTAGTGCCCCGTAGACTTCTGTGAGGCTGTGCCTTGAGGCTGTGTAGACAATCAGATACAATATTGTAGAAGATGTGCAAGAGCAGCTGGGACAGTGAAGACTGGATTTAACCAAACAGCAGGGATTATAGGCTTTTTAAAAAATAAACCTATAGTGAGAGATCGTGGATATTGTCATTTTTGTGTTTTCCTTTGTAAAAAAAGGATGCCAGTCTGTCAAGTTGATCCGTTGGTTTTAATACTTTCTTAGCTGCTGGCCTAAAAGAAGAATGCAAGAGTTGAGACTTCAATCCAACTTCATGTAGTAACTGTTTTAACTAAAATAACAAACATGGTATACTTACCTGCGCTGTGTAATGGTATTGCAGTAGGAACCGCCTAATCTAGTTTAGCACCCTCCTAGGTAAGTTGCTAGAATGTTAGTCAAATTTAGTTCTTTATGGCTCCTCTGTAATCAGTGGAGCAGTTGTTGATTGCTTTGGGCTGTTCTGTGTTTCACAGGCTGCAAGTTTGATTGTTTCCCCCTGCATTCTAGACTTTTCTAAAACATAGTGGGCTGGAAAGTTAAATGAGCATCCTGAACTTGCCCAGTAGTTGGCTGAAGAGCACATCAATAGTCTGAGGCCTGGAGCAGCCATCTTTTTGTCCTACTGGAGGAGTCCCCAGCCTTAGGGGCTCTGCCCCCCTGGGCAGACTGCTGGCGTTTGCTACATGCTCATCGAGGTCCCAGCTGTGGCAAAGCTGGGGGCCCCACTTATAAATCTTTCATTGAAGCTAATCAAGGGAATTTCATCTAGGGACCTGGTCTGGATAGCTCTCTGAATAGTGCCTGGTGGAAGTTAGGTGGGCTCTGAGTGTCCTATGGCATTGTGGGCATCACCCCTCTCTCTCACTGAAGAGTGTCCAGTGGATACTGGAAAAAGGCATCTGGTGACCTTTTGACATTGTGAGTATGGACCTGAGCTCAGGGTCCTAGTGGCTGTGTGCTGTTTCCTTTGGGGGGAAGAGACAGTGGTAGAGACTGTCCAGGGAAGCTTAGCAAAGTGGAAAGTCCTCCTTGAAATATTCAGTAAATCTGGAGTATCCCATATCATCCTACATCCCATCCAAGTTCTTCAGCACTATAAAAAAACCCTAAAAAGACATCCCCTAGACCAGTGGTCCTCAACTCCAGTCCTCGGGGCCCACTAACAGGCCAGGCTGGCAAGATAACTAAATTACATCACAGGTGATCTCATTTGCTGCTCAGTGATTGCAGTATTCTAGACTGCATCTCCCCAAGGTAATACTTACAATCTGGCCTGTTAGTGGGCCCCGAGGACAGGAGTTGAGGACCACTGCCCTAGACTGATTAGTCAGAGTGGGCCAACTGTTGCTGTGTGCCTGGCTGCCTCTGCACTAATCTTAGGAAATAACTGGTTAAATAACAGCAGCTTCTTATGGGGGGTAGCACTACACTAAGGTTCCTCCTGGCACTTTTGGCTCCTCCACTTCTTGTTTCGCCACCATAAGAAGCTGCTTCCTATGAAAGGGCGCACTTGCAGACTTGCTTCCAAGCTAAGCTGTGTGCTTCCATAGATACACACAACGCATCTTGGCCCTGCCCTATGTTCTCTGCTCACAGATTTAATTAACAGCAGCAGGACCCAATGACTCCTGTTGCTGCCTCTCGGTCCTGTGAATGCAAGGAGAGAGCCACTACAGACGAGCTCAGCACTGGATCCCGTAAGGGGTCAGGTAAGTATATGGAGGAACGGGTATAAATACTGAGACACTTTTTTACCTTATTGCACTGAATGCATTAAGGTAAAAAAATGTTTAGCCTTTATAACCACTTGAAGCCAGACACATCAGGAGAGTGTAATTTTCAGAAGGAAATCAGCATTGTTACAGGTTGGCCATTTCAACATGGCGAAGGTAATATTGTCAGCCAGGGCTGACTAAAGTGAAAAAAACTGTATTGTAGTTGGTTAACACAGCTGACAGCCAACTGACACTGGTGACAGAGCGCTCATTTTTATTCAAAAACGGGAATGTACTTGAGGAGCTGTAGGAAGTGCGCTTTGGTGCCAGATGTCAAGAAGCAATTTCCACCTGTTTCAAAGGGCTTTATTTTTCATGCAGAAAACTTGTTTTCTCTTTCGTTCATTGATGGACACAGCTCCTGATCTTCATAACCATTGGGTTATACTGCCCCCTACATGAGCAGGACACTAGGCAGAAAAAAAAGAATCTGGCTACACCTATGGGCAGTCCCAGGGGGTATACTCCCTCTCCCTGATATTGGTACTTTTTCTACATAGTCAGGAGTAAGGAATTAAGACATTTTTTGTCCTTGTTTATTCCTGTGACATCTACAATCAACTGCCAGACTGGGCGACGGGCTGGATCATCTAGATCCAGTGATCACCCCAGTGTGGCCATCGAGCTTGCGCAAACCTCAGCTCAGCGCTAAGTCGGCCGCGACATAGCCCTGCTGGACGGGGGCTGGCCTGCGAGTTAAACGCCTCACAGCGTTCCTCCTGGCCGACAGCCCCCCCCCCCCTCCCCCATTTCGATAGCGAGGGGTTATGTAGTTACATAGTTGGTGTGGTTGAAAAAAGACATCAGTCCATCCAGTTCAAATTATGATATGTGTGTGTGTGTGTGTGTGTGCATTTAATGTTAACCGTTCTGTCTGGAGCGGTGCCCTCCTGGTTTCTGGTATGTTGAGTAGCTGTCCCTCCTCTCCCCTGGAGGGTTTTAGGGTGGACGTGGACCCCCGGGTTCCCCTCCTTCCCATTAGGCACCCCCTTCCATCTGTACCCTATCTTCCTCCCCCTCCACTTATGCTGGAGCTGTTTGGGTGGTCTGGTCCACTTCCTGGGGTGGGGCAGGGCACTGTGCTGGCAATGGGGGCAGGGGGGGGGGTGCGCCGCCAGCGACCAGCTGTGCGTGGGGGGGGGGGTTGTACCTGTTGGGAGTCTCCTGCCAGGGCCCCCTGTCCAGCCTGGATCCTTGAGGCCTAGGGATCCCTCCTGGGTCCCTGGGAGCCTTGTGGTGCCACACGGAGCCGCCATTTTGCTGTAGGCTGTGTGTTTCTATGCACAGCAGCCATGTTTATGTAGTTGCGGCCATTTTGCGCTGGTTTGCCATTGAAAATAGCGGTGGTCATGATAGTGGAGCCCTGTGGGTGGCGATTTCGGCAGTGGGAGCCCCTCCTCATCCCCTGGTGCTGACTCCTGGATCTTTTCACTTCCTGGAGTGCAGACTATCCTGGTGGCTGCAGATGCATTTTTCTGCTGGTTGCTGAGTTTGGTGGGGTTCTCCCCCTCTCTACTGAGAATCGCTTAGTACTTGTGCCTGGTGACCGGCTAGAGCTGCCACTGTGGTGGGGGTTGCCCCTTTGCAGTGTTTTACAATTTTTGTGGGGTCCCCCTAGTGACTCATGGAGTCTTTAGATCACATCTCTCCACCTGACCCCTCTCTGAGGCTGCGGGGCCTCCTGGGTCCCAACCATCTATCGATGCACTGAGGGTGGTCCTGGAGTCTTTTGTGTCCCAGGTGGAGGTGGTTTTCGGGCAATAGGCTTGCAAAAAATGCCACCCGCCTTCCCCTGCCTCATCTGTTTCATCAGATCCTTAATCTGATTTGGCTGCCGTGGACATGAGTCACCCTGCTGGGTCTGTGACCATGCGCCCGAAATCCTCAGATAGTGAGAATGATTCCTCCACATCTGCAACTGCGCACGAAAAGGCGCTGGTGGACGCACTGATTGTAGAAGGTAGCCAGATTCTTCTTTTCTGCCTAGTGTCCTACTCCTGGAGGGGGCAGTATCACCCAATGGTTATGAAGATCAGAAGCTATGTTAGTTAATGGACATCAGAGAAATGGATTTTACGGTAAGTCAAAAACCCCATTTTTAATACTGTTTTGATTACTATCACTCAAGTAGTAAAATATAAGCAAGTTTCCACTGTTACCCCTGCCAGGACTGGAGAGCACCAGGCAGAATGACTGTTCCTGTAGTTCAGGATTTGTTGAATATCCTTGTTATGTAATCTGCTCTCAAATGGCATCTGCTGAGCTTCGCAAATCTCCAGAAATGAACATAACTCATTCATTAAACATGCCGTTAATATGGATTCCATCTTCTCATTGACTTTAACACCATATCATATTATCACACATCATTTACCTCCATCACTGAACTGACAGCTCCTTTTTTTGTTAAAATATATTACATCTGCTGTTCAGATCAAAGCGGCTGAATGGTCAGTCAGCAGCCTGGAATGATGGCGAATCTGAAGCATGTTGTTCTTACATTTAACCTCTTGCCGACTGCCTAACGACGATTTACGTTGGCAGTCAGCCCCTCACAGGCAAAGCGACGTAGGTCTACGTCGCTAGCCTGTGAGGCTCTGGGGAGCAAGCGCGTGCCGCCGCATGCGCGCTCCCGCTCGGTCACGGACCCCCCCCCCCGCCCGTGTGCCCGGCGGACCCGATGTCCGCCGGGCACTCGCGATCTTCCGTTACATCGGGAGAAAGGCAGGCGGCTAGTGTAAACAAAGCCGCCTGTCATTCTCCCCTGTGTAAGAATGGTGATCATACGGTTCTGCTATGTAGGACCGTTGATCACTGTGCTTACACATCAAGCCACAGCCAATCACAGTTATAAACACGCCCCTAGGGACACACTTAACCCCTCCCTCTCAAAAAAGTTAACCCCTTCACTGCCAGTGTCATTTTTACAGTAACAGTGCATATTTATAGCACTGATTACTGTAGTAATGTCACTGGTAACCCCAAAAGTGTCAAAAATGTCAGTCAAGGGTCCAATCTGTACGCCCCAATGTCGCAGTCCCGCAAAAAAAATTGCAGATCGCCGCCATTACGCATAAAAAAAAAATCAACAAAAATTACAAAAATCTTTCCCTTAGTTAGTAAACGCAATAACTTTTGCGCAAACCAATCAGAATACGCTTTTTGCGATTTTTTTTTTACCAAACATATGGTAAAAAAAAATTGGCCTAAAATGTTAAAAAATATTGATTTTTGCATTTTTTTTTTGGGAATTTCATTTCCATGTTATTTTTGCAAAATTGACGCTCTTTTTTTGTTTATAGCGCATGATCAAAAAATCGCACAGGTGATCAAATACCACCAAAAGAAAGCTCTGTTTGTGGGAAAAAAAGGATGCCAAATTTGTTTAGGTACAGCGTTCCACGACCGCGCAATTGTCCGTTAAAGTCACGCAGTGCCGAATCGCAAAATAGGCCCTGGTCAGGAAGGGGGTAAAATCTTCCGGGGCTTAAGTGGTTAAAGGGTCATTCCACCCAAGTGGGTCATTTCAGGCCCTTGGGGTTCCCCAGTGGTGATACTTCTGCCATATTTCCCGTTCTTTATTTTTTTGGACATTTGAGTGTTCCTGCCCATTCAGCTGTTGCATTCTTCATAATTCAAAATAAACATCCAAAGGAGGCAGTGGGATTTTCCTGTAATGACCGCAGATGTGCAAGCCTGAGGACTCAAGCACAAAAATCGCGCCACCAGTTACCCAAGAAGTGGACTGGCTCATCTATGCATTGTGTTTTCCAAAGGCTTGTACAGGCTCTTTAAGAATTCACTGCATCCAATGCAAGCTCAGGTTTTAGTTTTTAGGGCCCTTTCACGTGGGCACATTCTGTTCTGATCAGCAGGGGATCTGTAAGCTGATCAGAGCAGTGCGGTGTGGATGACAGGTCCATGTCTGCTCTCACTTTGCACAGCAGAAACGGACAGAGCCCACTCTGCTCTATGGGCAGCTGGGAGTAGACTCCACTGTCTGTTTACACCTGATTGCCTCCAATCCGGTCTGCCCAAACAGAAGAGGGAGCAGTCGTCCTCCATTTTTTTTTTTTTTAGCAGGCCGAATTGGACCCAGAGGTAGACAGGTGTAAACAGACACAAGTCCATTTACACCTGCTGGTCCTTAGGAATGCATGGACCTTTCCGAACAGGTCTACCTAAAAAACTGACAGGCAACAATTTTCACTTTGCGGCAATTGTAAGAACACAAATGTATATTTTACCACCTATTGTGGACAGAGCCCTGCTGCAATTTTCAGTTTAGTTTACAAGTGTAATTCCACTTTCTGCTCCTATTCTTCTTAATATATTTCAGACATACACTAGAACTATTGTCTGAAATATAAAGATCAACCACTTAAGGTAGTGTGACCAGATGTCCCCGGTTTCTTGGGACAGTCCCCGGAATGAGGACACTGTCCACGAACCAAGTCTGTCCCCGGTTTTGTCCCTGGATTGGATTTGAACAGGGGACCGGGAACTTTCAAAGACAGTCAGTGCAGAATAAAAGTTCTGAATTACACCCCCCTGCTCCGCCGCTCCTATTAGCTCAGGGGGTTGTATTTTTTCCATTATCCGTGCCACTCTCTGTGCTGGTCGGAGTGGAGGGACTAATTCTTCAGTTTCAGGCGCATGCCCATTACGCTCCCACCCGTATGTTCTTCTGCCCTGACTCAAGTCCCGGCCAGCCGCCTGCCTATCTCCTTGCCTTACCCAGCAGAGTGATCTTGCTCTGCTCCTCACCCAGTAGTAGTGGGGGCCCAGGAAAGCGAGACTTTAGAAGCTGTGAGGCGGCATCTGCGGCAGTGACAGGCAGAGAGAGGCAGCTGAGCTCAGCTGACAGTGTCCAGCAGCAGGAACAGAGGAGAAGTAGATCTGATGGTGGGGCTGCCAGTGCCTTCAAGGCTTCATCATAGGTGCACTTTGGGGGTGTCTGTAAATAGACTACATTGAACGGTGTCTGTCTCTCTAGCATCATGGATGGTATCATAACTCACAGGCAGGGGGCGCTCTATTATGGCTCTGGCTGGCAGTACACTGTCAGTGTTTCACATAACATGGCTGCTTATTGGTCATAATTTAACAAAATCAGCACCCAGCAGCCATGTCATGTGACACACTGTGACAGAGCCATGATAGACCGCCCCCCTGCCTGTGTGTTATCACAATGTTGATGATCTTAACCAGTTGCCGACCACCCCATAGCAGATTTACTGCTACAGGGCGGTCGCGCTGTGCAGGATCATGTGCATATATATAAATATATATACAGTATATATACTGTATATATATATATATATATATATATATATATATATATATATATACTTGATCCTGCATTTGCAGGTATTGGAGCTGATCAGTGGGTCCGGCGCACTCGATGTCTGCCAGTACCCGCCGATCGTTCTGTACACAGGCAGAACGGCAGGCGGTCTGTCAGTATGGAAAACATTAATCCTGTGTTCCTGCAAAACGGGGACAGGGATCTATGCTTTCCCTTAGTATAAGCACCTTCCCCACAGTGAGAAAACACTGGCTAGGCACACATTTAACCCCTTGATTGCCCTAGAGGTTATCCCCTTCCCAGTCAGTGTCAATAGTACAGTGACAGTGCATATTTTTTATCACTGATCACTGTATTAGTGTCACTGGTCCCTAAAAAAAAGTGCAATATAGTGTCTGATTTGTCCGCTGCAATAATGCAAAAATGCAAAAGAAAATGATATGTCCCCGGATTTCATTTTATAAACCTGGTCACCTTAACTTAAGGACCCGGCCTATTTCTGACACTAGTTCAGAGGAGAAATTAAAATTCCCTGTGTACATGAGGTCTAAAAGTTTCTTGTGCGATTTTGTTTCTTTGCCTTTTCTTTTGTTTTTGAAGATCACAATAATAATGATAATAATAATAATAATTTAATCACCCTTCATAATTAGACATTACAGTCTCTGAGTTTATATAATTAGTATAATTTCTTCTGCATATATTTCTTGAAGCTGTACAGTGATGAAGACAAGTGAACAAACAGCTAAACAATACAGGGACATACAGTGAAATAAAATGGAAAAGAAAACAGCTCTTTAGGCATATAGGCGCAGAGCTTGGAGGGCTTCTCAGAAAATGTTTCCCCATTTAGCTGCTGATGAATTTTTTTCTGGATTTGTTACTCTCAAAGTGCAGATGTGCATAAACCAACCAATCAGAGCTTTGCTTTTTTGTTATCAAACAGGTACTCATAGACATTGGATGATCTCTGTCTTTTACCAACTGAATCAAAATGTTCCCACGCCTACCAAAATTATTTAGCTCATATCTGAAACTTTTTTTTTTTTTTATTTAATTATTTTAATAGAGTTGGGGGGTGTTCTGAAACCCCAGCAAAGTTTTTATTGCTGCCCGTGTGGGGAGATTTATTTGTCAGGTATTCCATGTGCACTTTATTGAAAAGGCTTGTTATAAATCTGGGCGATTGCCATCCTTATAGCTTGTTCGCTGATTTGGTGTGGGGACAACAATGTCTCCCTACGCCTTTATGGTGGAGTGCCCCCTTCTGGCAAACCTGCTCCTAATTTATCTACTGCTACATATGCTCCAACTTGGGGACTCTCAAAAATATAGAGATAGGACCGCAGTACACGGTGGAGCTTTGGGGTGGACACTGCGGCTTCCACATATATTTGCAAGTGCGTGCTACGAAATCCTCTGATTTTAATGTGACTCGTTAGACAGAATCAATTTGGTTTGTTTGCAAGCTAGCTGGTAAGTGTGCTGGGAAATTTTTGTTTTTGATGTGCATTGCCCTTCAATGTGCACCTTACTGCAAAGGCTAGTTATAAATTGGGGTGTAGCTTGTTCAGCGATTTGGTGTGGGGACACGTTGGATCGGATTTACTAATATTGAAGAGTGCAAAATCTGGTGCAGCTCTGCATAGAAACTAATCAGCTTCCAATTTTTTTTTTTTTTTTTTGTCAAAGCTTAAAGGGGTTGTAAAGTCAGAAGGTTTTTTATCCAAATGCATTCTTTACATTAAGATAAAAAACCTGTGCAGCAGCCCCTCTCAACCCCCCCCCCCCATGCTTACCTGAGCCCATCTCGATCCAGCCTCAGTCATCTGGAACTCCCCTCTTCATTGGCTAAGACACAGCAGCAGTGCCATTGGCTCCTGCTGCTGTCAATCAAAGTCATCTAGCCAATCAGGAGAGAGAGGGGAGGGGCCAATCTGCAGTTGAATGGATACACAGAGCTGTGATTTGGCTCGGGTGCCCCCATAGCAAGCTGCTTGCTGTGGGGGCACTGAAAGAGAGGGAGGGGCCAGGAGAGCCGAAAAGGGACTTGAGAAGAGGTGGATCGGGGTTGCTCTGTGCAAAACCAACTGCACAGAGTAAGAGTAACATGTAAGTGTAACATGTTTGTTGTTTTTCTTGGAAAAAAAGGAGGCTTTACAATCACTTTAACTGAACATGCTGATTGGCCACCAAGCACAGCTGCACCAGATTTTGCACTCTCCAGTTTTTAGTAAATCGACCCAATAGAATGCCACCAGCTGCCATTGTGCTCTTGCTGGGCATCCAATGTGTCGCTGTCTTTTTAAGGAGGGGTAGCTCCCTCCAGGCAAACATTCCCTTCAATTTATCCACTGCTATGAATGCTCCAACTTGGGGACTCTCAAAAATAAAGAGATAGGACTGCAGTGTACAGAGGAGCCTTGACATGGGCACTGCGTCTTCCACCTATATTTTGAAATGTGTGCAAAGAAACCCTCTGATTTTAGCCTGAATTTTTAGACAGTGTCAATTTGGTTTGTTTGCAGGTTTGCTGGGAAATCTTTTTTTGTAATTATTTTAACAAAAACTGCAGATTTAAAAATATTGAAAATTACTTTTAAAATCCTATTAACGTGCTAATGCTAATATAAGATATTAATGATTAAGTTTCATATATACCTCAAGGGGCATATTTATGAAGCAGTGAATCTGACTTTCGCTAAAACTAATCTTAGAACTAAATCAAGAAAAAATGGACAGCTGAAGGGTGTATATTAAAATGACATGGGGAGACAATACACGGCATCTTTAACGGACGTTCAGACGGATACGATGCCACTGGAGTGCTGGAAAATTTTGGCCACTTGACTACTACTGCCGATTGTCAAACAAGCTTGGCATTAACGACCCATGTTCTCATAAAATCATGAAATAAGAGCACTGCCTCTGAAATAAAATTTGCATTGATGATGTCAGGCAATGGTAAAAATTGTCAAACAGCAGTAGCCTACTAAGAGGGAAATATCCTTCACTTTGCAAATTTTTTTTTTCCTGTGGTGTCTCAGAAGGAAGGTAAAGGAAAATTTCCCCAACAACACAGACACCACTTTCTTTAAAAGAATAGAGGTGAGCACAAACAATGTCTTTTCTGCAATAAAGAATTCTTATCTGCCTGCTTGCAATGTTTGTGACAATACAGAAAAAAGCCTTATTACAGATAATGGGACTTCAAAGGTGCCCGCAATGCAAAACACATCAAAATATTTAAAAGATACTTTATTGGTACATGTATCATTAGTTAAAATCCATCATCATAAAAGAAATATTAAGCCTGGTACACACAAAGAGATTATCGGACAATTAATCGTTCATTTTTTTTTGCATGCTAGTTTCCGTATCGAAAATAAAGAGGTTACTAAAGTTACAAAATTTCTCGTACGACAGAATAAAAATTTGGAAGTGATGTATTGTATTGGCATTGTATTTTTGGACAAAAACTGTTTAACTGATTAAGGCCCCTTTCACACAGGCGGACTGTTCAGATCCGCCTGTCCGTTTTTTTGGCGGATCTGAACAATCCCCCCCTGGCATTCCTATGGGGCATCGGAGACATGTCCGCTGACATCCGACCCGATCTGATCCGTCAAATCTGGACGGATGGAAACCCTATTTTCCATCCGTCCAGTGGATCGGATCGGATGGGATCGGGTGAGAACGGACTGACGGTCCGTTGACATCCGATTTCCCCCATAGAGATGCATGGGGAACTGTCAGCTGTGTCTCCGCACACAGCGCGGAGACACAGCTGTCCTCCTGCTGCTCAGCGGGGGATCGGCGGCTCGATCCCCCGCTGAGAAAAACGGACTCCGTCCAGCGGACGGAGTGTGTGAAAGAGCCCTTAACAAAAATCGTACGATTTGGTATCACACGAGAAAAATTTTCACGTGAACTGTAGTGATCGGCTCTCAGAATCTGTGTACTAACCAGTGGTGGCTGGATATTATTGTCACACAACTGGGTGGGCCGGGCCTACCCTTTTTTTAAGCCAATTAAAGCCTCAGGTTCTAATCACATGCTTAAAAAAAAAAAAAAAACCCCATTGAAATTCATCGTCCGTCCGGCGCTCTGCATGTAGATGAGGGGCGGGGCGCATAGATTAGAGGGACGATGCCCCTGCGCCCCGTATGGACAGGCTGCCACTGGTACTAACCATCAAATTGTCGTACGATCACTTCGAAAGCAGTATTTTTCATACAATTTTCTGATTGTGTGTACAGGCCAGTACTCCCAACACATCATATACATTTTATTGGAGTTTGTAGTCAGTGGAAGCAGCTACATGTGGGTGTCACAAACTAAACCATTTTTTCTGATTGTGCAGATGCCCTTCTTTGTCATTCATTCCACGTCCCTCCTTGTTCATACCTGTATTGGTTTTTAAAAGTGGGTGCATCACCCCTATTGTTTCTTCCTGTGGTATACTTGTAGGCAGTTTGCCTACAGGTATCCTAGTATAGTTAAGAATGAAAATTGAAAAAATATTTAGCGCTGGACTTGATAATACCATAAATAAAAAAAAAGGTGAGCGGCAGTGATAACAGGTGGTGGGATTGTGTGAGCACCCGTGTGGACACAAGAATCGCATGAATTTGTTCTAGGACCACTAACCACTGGGGACATATATCTGCTTATATGGACACCTGATATTTTTGGGACTTCATGTGTTAAAATACCATTAGGATTGCGCTGCACTATTTTTTTATTATCCTATAGTTAGTGGCTGGCCCAGGGCGGGGAGAAAGAGTTAACATTGAGCAACAATGTGTAGTGACATGAAATAACACTTTTCAGAGGGACTCTACTTTTTTGTTTTTGGGACTCTACTTTTATTACTACACGGTGTCACGGCTCATCATTGAGTCAGAGAACTTCCCCAATGTTTGATTCTTACATGACCGCAGTCCCCGCCTGGTCCCAGGCAAGGATGAGTGTGTGCACGATAAAAGGCACCCCCACGTGCAGGATGAGTGGCCCAGCCCATACACTTGTGGCCCCCTCTGCATATTGGAAATGGCTGTTCTAGCCTTGTGATCATTGATGCCTCTTTTCTCCCCTTGAGTGGATGCAACACATCTATATTTGGTAGTACATCCTCCTGAGGAAGCTATCGTGAAACATGTTAAAGAAACTGCTTACCAACGTTCATGAACAGCTGTCACCATTTATGGAGAATATGTACTGAATTGTTATGTCAAATGATACAGGTCATGCTGTGCAAGCAGAAGATGTGTTGGGAGTAATTATCACCCATTTCTTTTACGATGATGGATTATAATGAATGATACATGTAGCAATAAAGTATCTTAAGTATTGTGAAATGCTTTGCATTGCTGGCACCTTGAAAGTCCCATTATCTGTAATAGGGCTTTTTGTGTATACTCTGCTGGGGATGTGGTGCCCAGGTGACTTCCCATCAGTCCTCATTTATAACAAATTTTAGTCTTTGTGACAAGGTATATATGTGCAGCTCAGCGTACAATTTTTGCATCTACTGGGATGAATGAACTCAGAAGAAGACTAGGTGAAGGTGATAGCTCAAGCAAGATTGCCTGCAGACATTGCATTGCTGGTGGAGAGTTGTGTATAGTTTCACTTTAAATTTGTCTTAAATTTGTCCTCCTCTTACATTCCAATGCACTTCACAAAAATGGCAAAATTTCACTGAAATCTCCTGAAATTTGATAAAATTCGGGGAAAGTGAAAACTCCGTTTGCTTCATCCCTAAAGAACAGGGGTCTCCAAACTACAGCCTGCTACAATATTTTATCTGCCCTGGCAACTGATGTGCACAATCTCATTGGACTCTGATAAAAGGACTCAGATGGGAACTCTGATGGGGATCCTGATGTAGGCGGGATTCTTTTGGGGACACTGATGTAAAGGGGACTATAATGGGGACCCTAATGTAAGGGGGAGCTAGGGGGGTGAGAAAGGTGCAGACTAAATGTATTTTTGTTCGGCCTGTTTTATTGGCTCACGTTTTTTTGGAATGTATTTGCTTTGTTTTACTGAAGTTCTTTCAGTTCAGTTATGTTATTCTGGATCATATCATGCTGACTACAAAAAAAAATCTCCAAGCAAAACATATTCATTCGTTTATAAAACTCAATATTTATAAAATATATAATGTGGCCCTCGTACTAAAAAGTCGGAGACCCCTGTTCTAGATGAATGACAAATGACCAATATCCAATGTCTTTGTGTACCACTATTTTTTTTTTTTGTTTAGTTGAGGCTATCTGCTGATCATTTAGTAGCATTTTTAAATAATTTCACCTAAATCATTTTTACTGTCTAGCTTTCAAAATGATTATGTCCCCTCTCCCCTTAAAAGCAATTAGTATAAATAAGTAAGACTAATTTTAGACATTAACCATTGATTATATTAGATAAGAGATACTTTCATTAGAACACCAAAGTATAAAGGAATTTCCATTTGCATCAGGCAAGTGATCATTGTCTGTGTTTCAATCTTCATATATTTTTGTAAACTCTATCACAACTTCAACCACAAGTGCTCAATCAATGGGTCGGTACCACAACCAGGGTCCCACAATCTGTTGTTTTGGGTGCCAGATTTACAATACCCTTAACTAGCACATCTGGGGTCTTGGAAAAATGGCAACATTAACTAAATATATTGCAGAAAGTGACACGCCTTTATTTGGCTGCCCAACTTCCAAAAGATTGACTACCCCTAAAAGATTGACCACTGTGGCTTTTGTAGAAGCCTCTGCGCTCTGCACTGAATTGTGTTTCCTACATCAAAACTACAAAAACAATTCAACGTTACTAAACCAAAATGTATTATGCAATTCTAACACGGGTTACATGGACTCTGTTGCCACCGGGAAAAGAAAGATTATTTGTTGAAGCACAAAGTTTGTTTTATACATAAAGTCTTCCCTGACAATTGTTGATAGGGTACTCTAGTTTTATCAACAAAAGTTCTTCAACCAGATGACAAATAGGGTGTCTCGCTATGGTAATTATAATCAGGACAAACTTTTTGCACAAGTTTATAGTCAATGCTGAAGAAAGCAATATATATGCAAATAACTTTAAAGGGTTTGGAACACAACCAGGATACGTGGCTCTGGGTTTGTTCTTGGTAACAGATTTTAGAAGGATCAAAGTTGCACAAAGCTGTCTTCTTTGCTCTGTCTGTTTTCTCATACTCAATCCGGCAATTGAAGGACTTGGTGTCTTTGTTCTCCTGGGTAGACTGAGCAGCAGGTTCAAACTCCACCACCTTGGAGGGTGGAACGAGACTCACAGAAACATTTCCGAGCCCTGTGGAATTATGACGAAAGTAAACACTGAAGGTTCCATTTCCATGGTCCACGATTTTGCCCGTGATGAGCAGGTTCAACTTGACAGTTTTGATATTAGAGTGAAAATCTCCCCAGCCGAACATTTTTTTAAACTTTCCAGTTTTAACTATAGGCCGCCGTTTAGTTCGTACTAGAGACTCTTGGGTGTCGGTGATGTTGGCGAGCCAGTTCCAAAAATGCTCTGTGGTGTCAAAGTAGGAGAGCTGACCTTGCCGTTGGAGAGCTGATTGCTTGACAAACAGACGTAGGGGGCTGTGAACCCTGCTGTGGGCCACATTGTTTGCAAGATTCTCAGAAGTGCCCTTCTCCGACCACTTTAGTGCATCTGTTGCTTGCAGTATTTCTTTGTCACAAAGAATCTAATAATTAAAAAAAAAGAAAAAACATTAAAGTACATTCATTAAATTAAAGCTTACATCACCACTTTGAAACATCTATGTTGTAAATAAAGCTAAATATAAAAAAAGCTTATATAAAAAAAAGGCACATTCACTCGTATGTAGGTATTGTCAAACAAACGTCGACTGACTTTTTTTTTCCACATTGACTCACATAGCCAAGTTAGTCATGGCCCGGTTTAAGAGCCAACAAAGGCACCTGACTTACTTTTTACAATGCACCACAGGGAAGGCATATATGTATCTTAAAACAAAACCAAAGAAAATTCCCAGCTCAACTTGCCAGCCAGCCTGCTACAGACCGAATGATCCTGTCTAACAGTTTGCGTTAAAAACAGGGGTTTAGTTAGCACACATTTGCTGCAGTGTGCTCCAAGGCACCCCAATATTTCTGCAGTCCTAACTCTTGTAAATTTTTGAGAGCCTCCACAGTGGAAGCACATACATTGTAAGAGATAGATAGAGAGCAGGTGAGCCTGGAGGGAGCCCACCCTTTAAAGGCACAGGGGCACACTGGACACCCAGCATATAGCGCCATGCCAGCAAAGTTGTCCAGTGTGTCCCCTCACCAATATTACATCAGTAACAAACAACTGGCCACTGCTTCTACCTATACCTGGCCTTCACAGCAAGGAGCACATGGAAGGGCAACGCATGCAAAACAAAACCCAGCTCAACTCGCCAGCCAATCTGCTACCAACCGAATTATCCTGTCTAGCAGTTGGCTGGTGAGTTGAGCTAGGAATTTTCTTTGGTTTTGTTTTGGATGCGTTGCCCTTCCATGTGCTCCTTGCTGTGAAGGCCAGTTATAGGTGGGGCAGTGGCCAGTTGTTCGTTATATGTGTAACTCAATCTTTGTTTTTTTGATTTAGTGAAAGGAAGGCCTAAACCCACTATCGGCTTATTTTTGTTGCCGTGTTCGGGAAAACTCTCTTCACTTCCTGTACTGAAGATTCAAGAAGAAACTAAAGGAAATCTATATATAAAAAAAGGCATACTGGCTTCTTAAACAGTAGTCACAAAAATAAGTGTCCCCATCAGTGATTTTTGCCTTACCACTTGTTCAGGTGAGAGCTCTATTTAAATATATTTTTATACTATTTATTATTTTATTGTATATCTTTATCTAAATTTGGATCTTTCATTGCTTCCTGTCTTGGTGATAATAATAGTCTCCGGGACAGATAGCAAGGGGGAATCTATGTAGTGGTGACACAGCATTAAAAATCTGACAAGGGTTCTAACCCTTCACCAATCTATTCATTGGTATAAAAAAGGTTTTGGCTATTCCTACACTTTAGTGTATATTTTGTGGTGCGCTGAGGGTCAGGTGTGTTTGCTTTGTGTGTTTATGTTAGGGATCAACCGATATAGTTTTTTCATTTCCGATACCGATATTTTGGTCATCGCGTATCGATATCGGCCGATATGGGCCGATATTTTCGTACATTTACGTTACATTTTTTTTACTTGACAGGTACTCTTGTGGAGGGATCTGGGAGTCTAAAATCCCCCAAACCCCTCCTCTGCACTTAAAAGCATTCAAAACGCCAAGTTTGGCTGTTTTGAATGCTGTTATTTTTTTGAATCTGGCGCCAGTACCTGGAAGTTATGTTATGACTTCACTTCCTGGTTTTTGCATGGAGACCCGATCAGAGCTGAATGCGGCTTTGATCGGGTCTTCAGCGGCCGTGCAGGCTGGTTGCCTGGGTCTCCCGGTGGGACGGGAGACCCAGGCGAGCCGCAGAAGGCGGCAGGAGGGGAGGCACATCCCCTCCCGCTCCTTGTAGTGACAGCCAAGCGGCTTCTTAGCCGCATCGGTTGTCATTACAAGACAGCTGACCGTCGACTATAGATGCCGGTACCGGAATGATGCCTCTAGCTGCAGGCATCACTCCGGTACAAGCACTTTCCAAAATATCGGTAATATTTGGGGATATATTGGGGAAAGTGCAAATCGGCCCTCGATATATCAGCTTTGCCGATAATCGGTCGATCCCTAGTTTATGTGTGTTGGGTTGCCAATTAAAAATGAAAAGCAAGGCACCCGTAGGGCATACATTGTAAGGTGTGTCCAGTGCTACGGCACATACCAAACATGCACAGACAATGTAAATGCGGTCTAAAAATCATGGCACAAATAAATTCCAGGGGAAATCTACTTTAACCCAGAATGTCTCTTAATAAAACACAGAAAACTCATTGATATTATGTCAATTGGTAGAAAGCATCAATATCACATAAAATTCATATAAAAATATATAATAATTTCATATAAAAATAGTTAAAAAAGTCACAAACACAGAGCACTAATTATTACAGCATCAATTATTAATGATGTTATTAACTATTTTTGTATGAAATCAATTATTATATATTTTTTTTTAATTAATTGTGTGTGATATTGATGCCGACATGCTGGGTTACTGTAGATTTCACCTGGGCATTATTTTTGACATGACCGCATTCACATTGCGTGCGCATATTGTATTGTGCCATAGCAATTGACACAGCTTGCTATTCTTTTTTAATAGTGCCCCATTGCATATAAATGCGCACACACCTGACCCTCAATGCACCACAACAAATACATACTATTTTTGTATTAAATAAATTATTATAATGTTTAAATTTTATATATTTTGGTATGAATTTTGTGGGATAATAATCCTTTTTGAATGCTGGAAATAAAGTCCTGTGTTTCATGATACTTTAGAAATGGTTCATTTTTGGGATGCCGGCACTCATAAATTGCCAACATCAAAAGGATTTGACCCAACTATTAAATTTAGTAAACCCAGAATGTGGAATCACTGCCAAGCCTTTGTCAGTATAACCAACTTCCTCAAGAAGACAGTACAGTAAAAGCTTCCATTCATCATGTGATGCTTTCCCATCTAGAACGCTGCAAACCACTTTTTTTCCTTTTTCATCCCTCCAGGTAATTGCTTATCTTTTTGTCTATGTATTCAACATGCCACTGTCAGATGCTGCTTATCTTTGTAATTCACCATTGGCTGTTCTTTATCCTTATAAATGACTATGTACATGAAAAAACGGATAAACTCCAGGTAAGAAGCTATAATCACATTTGCAGTGCATATACTGTATGTGAACTGTGCAAAAGGATTTTCAATTCTGTTCAGATACTCTTATGCCCCGTACACACGTGCAGATTATCTGAAGACTTTTGTCTGTAGACTTACCAAAACCATGTAATATGAGGTCAAACCTAAACACTTTCAATTTGTATGCAATCCGGCAGGCCCTTGCACTACATAGAAAAGGTAAATCTGAAGACAAAAGTCTTCAGATAATCTGCACGTGTGTACGGGGCATTAGAATTCAGACACCCCTGCCAGACAGCACAGCCAAGTCCTCAACCGTCACTGCTGAAAGCGGATCTTCACTGCATCTGAGCACCACAAACCAAAAACGCTATTTACTTCATTGTTATTATTCAAAGCAAACTCTACCATCCATCCATCCATGTCTCCATACTTTATGTTGTTGACAAATTGCTTTAAAAAAGGCCTACTACCATTTCTGGTTGTGGCCATCTTGAGTAGGAGCAAATGATTTATTTAATAATAGGAAAAAAGGCCGCTCTTAAGTCACAGTCAGGATAGGTAAACGATAATGAACCTAGGCAGCCAGTACAAAAAATACAACTATGGTAATGAAAAGATAAATAAAAGTACAGCGCCAATCATTAATATAGGACAAATCACTGAAAGGTAAGAGTCCAAATATTAAACGGATGATAATCCTCAATAAAACAGATATGAGAGTCCAGCCACCAAAGATGGAGTCAGTGCAAGGAAAACATCATCACCCCGTGCAACAGATTAGGTGTCAGCTTACCGGAAACCCTGGACCCCCTGTTAGGGTGGGTCACATGAGCGAGTGGTAAATGAATCCAGGAAGAGGGTCCTCTATAGTGCGGGTACCAATCCCAGGATGGTCTCAAGTGTGAAGTGGAAGTAGATGCAAAATTATTTATTTAGCATCTACTTCCATTCATCCACCCCCCTTAGCTCAAGCTGTAATGCAGGAGAGTGTGCTTAGCTGATAAAACCCTTCCTTCTCCCCTCCCCTCCTGAAGACTCCTGGGATGTATGACACCATTTGTCAAGGCAAGAAACCAGGAAGTAACTGAAGACATTTTAAAAAGAAGGTTTCAAACAAGTAAATATGACATACTTTCTTATGTATTTACTAATGCTAGCAGCATAAGGATTAAAATTAATCAATGTTGATTGAAAGAGTGCAGTTCCACTTGAGCAGCCACAGTTTGTTACAGAAAACACCCCCTGATTGCTGATTGAACTCTTCTCTGACGTCTATTCTTTCCTCTTTTTAACAGCAGAGCCTGATTGGCTGCTAGTGCTGGACCTCTTTCTCCCAGTTTAAATGCTGTTGTACAAGGGATTACCTGTGGCTTATATCCAGACAAATTCAGGTACATAAACTTTTTCTGCTATAAACACATTTCATGATGTTTTAATGCAGTGTTTCTCTATCTTTTTAGGTTGCAGCACCCTTTGATAGCAATGCACTATCTGTAGGCACCCCAGTCTAAAATATATAAAAACATAAATGTTACTTATCAATGGAAAACGTAGGCCTGGGACAATCTACGCAACCACCCTGATGAAATTAACTTCATATCAGACGCCGCATTTCACTTTGGAGGTTCCCCATCACATCAGAGATCTACCCCTACATGTCAGAGGTCCTCCCATCACATCAGAGTCCCTCTTATACATGAAAGCCCCCCATATTCCCTCCCATGTCCCCCATCACATCAGAGCACCCCCCTGGAACAAAGTTTTCCCATCCATCTCTGACAAACTGGTTCTTGTGTTTGAGGCATGCCGAAGAACCCAAGAGGTACGCCAGGGTGCCCCTGTACCCTGGTTTACAAACACCATTTTAATGTATGAATAATTTAATCAGGTTCTTTTTAATATCCGCTCTAAAGCAGCACTGCTACTTGTATAAACCCAGCCTGCAGCTTTGGAAGAAGAGGCTGTAAACAGTGGCCGAACTACAACAGCCGCTAAGGTCGCACTGGCAACCGAGCCCTGGCGTTCCTCCACTGGGGGGGGGGGGGGGGGCGGTGCCGGTGCCAGCACAAGGCACTATGTGCTGAATCCCAGAGCCCAGTGCCGGAACAAGTTCTGTCACTGAGCTTCAGTTACTTGCCTAACAGGGTGTGCTAGTGTGGGCAACCTGGGACACCTGCCCCTATATCTTGCAAGGTGCCCGGGGTCCCACACTGGTGATCTCCCCCTCTGTGCAGCCAGCATGTCTCCCTGCTGACTGCCTGCACACAGAACTCACTGAAGTCTCCTCCTCCTCGGCTCTTATGTTCTACTGTACACAGACAGGAGGACATTACAGGGAAAGAGCCGCGCTAATGATCTGAGGTCTGTGTTTATGGATTTATACAGAGGCAGGGGACACAGTAACTGGGAGGGGAGGGAAAGTAATACAGGGGTTGTTGGATTCAAAATCTCCTACAACACCTTCTAGCAAAAGTCCTCTCCCCTCCCAAAGCACCCCCCAGCACACGTCCTCTTACTACCCCCCTCCCCTAAATCAAAGAGATTCTACCTGCCAGATAGCCCCCATTGTGGTGCCTGGGACTCCTGTCACCCCTAGGACGATGCAGTGCCCCTGTCAGGCAAGTTACTGGAGCCAAGTGCCAGAGCATGTTCCCTTGCAGCTCCTGTACACCTGGATAGGAGGGGTAGGGGGGCAGCATATACGTAGAGGAACCAATTTCCTCCATTTTCTTTCTGCAGCTTTTCAGTAGGTGCAGGAGGAAAATGGAGGGGATCGGTTCCTCTACGCCCCTTCTATCCACCTCCTGCTGTGATCATACTCCTCTGCTCTCTCCTGGCCCCCCCTTATCCCCCACAGCGCTGCTGAATCCCCCCTCCCCTCTCCTGCCGGCTAGTGCAGGGGATGCTTTCAGAATGAAGAGGGGGGGAAGGAGCTGGTAAATGCGTCATTTACATGCCCCTTCCTTGTCTGACTGAATAGAGTCAGTGATCCCTACCGATCACTGACTCTGTCCATTTATAATTGAAGCATAGTAAACTGTGTTCATTCATAACTGTCTTTACTATGCTCCAGTTTGTGAATGAACAGGAAGTTCTGTACAGAGCTATTTCTGTACATTCATTCTACACAGCTGAGACTGCAGAGAAGGAGATTGAGGGCTGCGTCCTCAATCTCCTTTCTCTGTCTCAAGGGTAGAACATCAAAGGTCTGTTTAGACCCCTGATATCTCACCAAAGCCCCCCCAACAGGTCTCCTAAAAATTAAAAAAAATAAAATGATAAAAAATAAATAAAACTGTGAATAAATAACAAAATAAAAAAAAATTACTGACACCAGTGGTGGAACCACCAGGGTTGCAAAGGTCGCACTTGTGTCCGGGCCCTGGTGTTTCGCCACCATGGGGGGCCCTAGCTAGTGGTCAGGGGGCCCTTTATGGTTTCTTGCACTGGGACCTTGAAGGTTCTATTTACGTCTCTGGTTGTATATACACCCCCCCAACAAGCTGCGAGTCAGATCTTGATTTTCAAGCATTGGGCTCTGTGGGTTCTTCCATATGTTGTTTTATCACTACACCACAGCACACTGGCCATTACCATACTACTATGTGTATGTAAAAGCAGAAAGGACTAAATATGCAGTAAACAATAGCAGGAGAGAACCTGTTAGCTTCCTAGCAAGAGGGAGGAAATATTACAATGATAAATAGAGCAAGTTTGTTAAAGTAGAAAAACAAAGCTTGCTAATATATACAAAGTTCTGTGGTTTCTAGAAAGATGACTAATGTAAAAAGGCCGAAAATAGGGATGATTACATAAAGACACACAAACTATATGATTGTAGTTGGGCAATTTGGAAATACAACACAAAACCAGGCCTGTTGCATAAAGGCTTCCATAGTAATGAATAGCTGTATGCAGGTTTACGCCACTATTTGCATAAAGCTGAACTACAGTCTTATCTTTTTTTTCCCCCATACTTGTAGCAGGTTCTCTCCTGTGTTGAAACTGATTATTCTCAATTCCCTCCAAACCTGCATCCTCACATTATAACCCTTTGAAGATGCAGTCTCCTCTCTAATTCATCCGAAAGATCTTCTATCGGGTTGAGGTCAGGACTCTGTGCAGGCCAGTCAAGTTCCTCCACCCCAAACTTTATGGACCTTGCTTTGTGCACCGATCCAAATCATTTGGTGAAGGGGGGGATTATGGTGTGGGGTTGTGTTTCAGAGGTTGGGTTTGGCCCCTTAGTTCCAGTGAAGGGAACTCTTAAGGTGTCAGCATACCAAGAAACTTTGGATAATTTCATGCTTTCAACTTTGTGGGAACAGTTTCGGGATGGCTCCTTCCTGTTCCAGTGCACAAAGCAAGGTCCATAAAGACATGGATGAGCGAGTTTGGGGTGGAGGAACTTGACTGGCCTGCACAGAGTCCTGATCTCAACCCGATAGAACACCTTTGGGATGAATTAGAGTGGTGACTGTGAGCTAGGCCTTCTCATCCAACATCAGTGCCTGACCTCACAAATGCACTTCTGGAAAAATGGTCAAACATTTCCATAAAAGAAGAAAATGGTTGCACACCACCATGGAATCCAATGAAGAAAGTTTCTTTATTCACATAAGTGGTACAAGGTGCAGCAGGGTAGGACAGTAGACGCGTTTCACACGACTGCTACATGCTTGTTTACTACTGTGAACGTAGCAGTCATGTGAAACGCGTCTACTGTCCTACCCTTCTGTACCTTGTACCACTAATGTGAATAAAGAAACTTTCTTCATTGGATTCCGTGGTGGTGTGCGACCATTTTCTTCTTTTATGCTTCTCCTGGTGGCGAGCCGAGGTTCAGCACCCACCTTGAATCGTGGACTTTGACTAGCCTGGGCGGTGTTATCTCCCTTCATCAAACATTCCCATAGACACACTCCTAAACCTTGTGGACAGCCTTCCCAAAAGAGTTGAAGCTGTTATAGCTGCAAAGGATGAGCCAACTCAATATTGAACCCTACAGACCAAGACTGGGATGCCATTAAAGTTTAAGTGTGTGTAAAGGCAGGTGTCCCAATACTTTTGACAATACAATATAGTGCATTTTTTTAGCAGAGACCCTAGGGAATAAAATGGCGATCATTGCAATTTTTTACGTCACACTATATTTGTGCAGTGGTTTTTAAAATTTGTTTGTAAAAAAATAAATTTTAACCACTTCAATACCGGGCACTTTTCCCCCTTCCCGCCCAGGCCAATTTATATCTTTTAGCGCTGTTGCAATTTGAATGACAATTTCGCGGTCATGCAATACTGTACCTAAACCAAATTTATGTAATTTTTTCCCCACAACTAGAGCTTTCTTTTGGTGGTATTTGATTACCGCAAGGTTTTTTCTTTTTTGTTAAACAAATAAAAAAAGACCAAAAAGTTTGAAAAAAAAAAGTTTTTTGTTTATGTTATGAAATGTTGTAAATAGATACGTTTTTTCCTTCACGAATGAGCACTGATGAGGCCACACTGTCAGGCACTATTGGGGTGGCACTGATGGGGTAGCACTGATGGGGTGGCACTAATATGCGGTACTGATATGCAGCACTGATAGGTAGCACTGATATGCAGCATTGGTGGGCATTGATAGGCGGCACTGATGGGCAATGATAGGTGGCATTGATGGGCACTGATGGGCAATAATGGGCACTGGTAGGCAGCACTGATAGATGGCACTGGTGGGCAGCACTGATGGGGAGGGCACTGGCAGGCAGCACTGATGGGAAGGGCACTGGCAGGCTCCCTGAGCCCTGATTGCCATCCCTGGTGGCCATTGTGGGCATCCCTGGGGTCATGGGTGGGCATCCCTGGGGTCATGGGTGGGCATCCCTGGTGGCTCTAGTGGCACCCACCAAGGGTCTGCACTGGTAATCAATGCTCTGATTACCAGTGCAGACCCCCCCCCCCCTGTTAGGAGAGCCTCAGATCAACTCTCCTCTACTCGTGCCCGTCACAAACCGAGGAAAACCGATCAATGGCACTTCCTTTTTACTATGTGACCAGCTGTGATTGGACACAGTTGGTCACATGGTAAAGAGCCTGGGGACATGCAGAGCACATTATCCTGCTGCTGTCATATGACGGCGTATCAGCATAATACAACCACCTTCCCGCCGTCAATTCCCTACAGGGCAGGCAGGAAGTGGTTAATGAAAAAAAAAAACCCACAAAATATATCCTATTTTGTTTTTTTTTTTGTATAATATGAAAGATGATGTTACGCAGAGTAAATAGATACCTAACATGTCACGCTTTAAAGCTGCGCACGTTCGTGGAATGTAAACATCCCTTGTAATAGGAATAAGGATGGCAGGTCCTCTTTATGGAGAGATCTGGGGTCAAAAAGATCCCAAATTTCTTCTTTACCTTTAAAAGTAAAAGATAAAAAAAATAGTTTTGATCTTTTGCTTTAAAAAAAAAAAAATTGTTTACTTCCACCCTGGACCAAAAGTGACGTCATGACGTCGCTCAGGTCCTCCAAGGCCATAGAGGCAATCAGAGACAATCTAGTCTTTTATCGCCTCTGTGACCAGCCAGTGGCACCATCGGATCATTTCTTGGACAAGCTGGGGGGAAACCGTAAGCCCAAGAGACACCAGGAAGGGTTGTCCCCTCCTGCTGCTTCTGAATGCATTCCAGCAGCTTGGAACGCTTTCAGGAGAGGGCCAGTCCCCGGCTGCCAACAGAAATACTGGGGTTACGGCTGATATCTTCAGCCAAAACCCCGGTAAACCACTTGCAAACCGCAACATATATATGCATTGTGGCTGGCAAGTGGTTAATTGAAACATTTTAATTGCATGTTGATTAGGGAAGAGGGGGAGGGGGGGGTATTATATGCATACACTTTGTGCACATTAGCTTTAATGTCAGACTTGACTATTATAATAAGGCAGGGAGGCCATATCATCTGATGCGCCATTTGAGAAATGAACGGAGGATATTTACAACTGATCCAAATTTTTTTGAGCTGCATAGAACAGGAAATTTTCCTTTAAGAACCGTTTCTCCTAGAACTATGAATGGCATTAACAGGGACAAAAAAAATGCTTTGGAAAGAAAAATCGTTGCACTTAATCTGTCCGAGCTGGCGGATCTCAAAGCATTCATCAAGACTTGAGTAATTTGTATCTTGGCCGAGCTTATGAATTTCACAAAAGCATCTACAGCCGCTAGATTCCCCGATATTATTGTCCTGCTGAATGTGCCGTCCTGCAAGATTAATAACATGAATTTGTTTTACATCAATTAAAGGAAGGAATTGACATTCTTTTGTTGGAGAAGGCTGGCAGATCTAACAATACACGTCACAGCAGTTGAGACGCCAAAAAATAAAACATTAACATTTTTTTGGTCATTCTTTCTTCTATGAAGTTTTGATTATATTGATTTTTTTTTTTTTTTCAGAATGATGGACAAGTGCTACCATAGTGTCGATGAGCTAGTAGTAATAAGGATAGTTTTTAGGCTACATTCACACCTGAGCGTAGCGTTTTCGCGCGTTTTTACCGCGATTTTACCGCAATTTTTACCGCAACTTTACAGCGATTTTACCGCGATTTACAGGCGTTTTTTGTGCAGGCGTTTTTAGATTGAATAGAGACCAATGGAAAACGCCTGTAATCTGCCCAAAAAGAAGCTCATGTACTTTTTTGAGCGTTGGGCGTTTTGCTCACAGCGTCAAAACACTCAGATGTGAACAGGGGCCATTGAAATGAATAGGATTTGTCTTGTTGGGCGTTTTGAGAGCTGATCCTAGAGCAGAAAAACTCCCCAAAAACGCCCCAAAACGCCTACATGTGATAGGGTTAGGGTTAGGATTAGGGTTAGGGTACAGTTTTCTAGATTTGTTTGCTGAGAACATTATAATGTGCTGTTTTGTTCGGATTAAGGGAATAGAATATTATACATGAATCTACTAATGACTGACTGACTCATTAGTAGAATGGGGTGTCTACACTTTCCTAAAAAAGTTATACTAAGACAATTGTTAGTATGCACACACGTGCTCAGTATAGCTAGGGCCAGTGCTGATGGGCTTTTGTTCAATTCAGAACTGCTTCTGTCTCTATACAAATCTATTGAAATAATAAAGCTGCTGGTTCAGGGCAAATGCAGGTCACTTGAACCTTCATGAATTCTGATTGAACCCAGAAGTCTCTCAAGCTGATGTCAAAAGTAGGGATTGACCGATTATCGGTACCACCGATATATCGGGAGCCGATATGCACTTTCCCCGATATAATGGAATCGGCCACTGAGGTTACCGATATTGCCGAAATTTCGGGAAAGTGCTGTACCAGAGTAATGCCTGCAGCTAGAGGCATCACCCCGGTACCAGCGTCCATAGCCAACGGTCAGCTGTCTTGTAATGACAACTGATGCGGCTGAGAAGCCGCTCGGCTGTCATTACAAGGAGCGGGAGAGGACGCCCCTCCCGCTGCCTTCGCCCGGGTCCCTGGTCTGGTCGCCGTACAGAAGACCCGATCAAAGCCGCATTCGGCTCTGATCAGGTCTCCATGTAAAAAACCCAGATCATGAGTACTTCTGGGTACTCGGCGCCACATTAAAAAAACTCACAGCATTCAAAACAGCCAAACTTGGCATTTTGAATGCTTTTCAGTGCCGAGATGTGGTTTGGGGTCTTTTAGACCCCCAGATCCCTCCACAAGGAGTACCTGGAAAAATAAATAAAACATTTTTACATGTCCGAAAATATCGTCCGATACCGATATCTGATGACCAAAATATCAGTATTGATATCGGCATTAAAAAAGATATCGGTCGATCACTAGTCAAAAGCATGCTGAATTTCTCCATGGAAGCCCATTGATTCAGACCTTGCTTTTCAGGTGGGAGGTAGACATTGGCAAAAAAATAAAAGGAACCTAAAACCTGAACCTGAAAGAAGACCGCACATACTCACCTTTTAAAGTCCGAAGGGAAAATAACTCTTCTGGGAGTGTCCATCTCCTGGGTTCCCAGCGGCTCTCATTGGTTCCTCCTGCTTAGCTCCACATCACCAGTGTGTCCTGTAATGGGTGGAGATCAATGGAAGGAACCAATAAGAGCTGTGGGGGCAGGGGAGGACTGGGGCAGGGGGGCAAATGCCCCCTGGGCTGCTCTGATACCCCATAAAATTCCCTACCGCTGACCTACTGAGTGCGGGTTGAAGAAAAAGACAGGGCGCAGGCCTCCCCCTCCCAGCATGGATGGTGTAAACTGTGTTTAAACAGAAGCTGGTTCCATGCCCCACTGGAGCTACAACCGAATTGTCAAAACTCCCCCCAACTGCCCCCTGCTGGCCAGGTCAGGAACCCAGTTTCGGCCTGTGAGTAGAGAGTACCTGGAGCTGAGCTTCAGCCTGCAATGGGGGTCAGGAGGAGGCCGGGAAGAGGAAGAGTGGGAGGGGGCGAGGCGCTGCCCCATGGGTCTCTGGTTTGTACTTGCCCCCTGGGCCAAAAGTTGTCAGTCAGCCCCTGGGATCCAGGATTTGGATATGCCAAGAGGTGGCAGTTTTAATACAGACTTCAAGAATAAAAAATCTCATCATCGGAGTGGAGTTCAGCAGGAGAGGTGAGTTCACAGATATGACTAGCCACTTGCCGATCGCCCACAGTACATTTACGGCATCCCTTTGACGTTGAAAACTGTTGTTATGGCAGCAGCTACCCCATTATTTGTTTGTAATGTGGGTGATTCTCTTTTAGATAAAAGTGGTCCCAGCGGCGGATTTGCCATGGAATCACTTTTAGAGGCGGTGGGAGAGGTGCCCCCCCCCTTTCCACTGCTCCCGGTCATCTCTGAGCTTACCGGAGCCATCAGTAAACCTGGAACCAATCCCTCAGATGCCTGGGCAAGGTAGTGAGGGCAAGATAGTTCCCACTCAGCTCTATGTACTTGGAGGACCGGAGCAATGTCTGATGTCACTTCCGCCTCTGGTGCCTAAAGGGTTTATTTTTTTATGAGATGTAAAATGTTATTTTTTATTTCTTTCTTTTAAGGGTAAATTAGAGATTTGGGGTCTTTTTGACCCCAGATGTCTCAATAAAGGGACCTGTCATGCTTATTTCTCTTACAAGGGATGCTTACATTCCTTGTAATAGGAATCAAAATGATCCAAAAAACTAAAAATAAATTAGGTGTAAAAATAAATAAGAAACATTTTTTTTATAGCGCCCCGTCCCTCTGTGCTCACGCGCAGAAGCAAACGCACCCACAGATATAAACAGAGGTAAAACCACACATGTGAGCTATCGCTGCAATCGTTAGAGCGAGAGCAATAATTGTAGCACAGGACCCTCTCTGTAACTCTAAACAGCTAACCTGTAAAAAATTGTAAACTTCGCCTATGGAGATTTTTCAGTACTGTAGTTTGTTGACATTCCACGAGCGCACAATTTTAATGCATGACATGTTAGGTATCTATTTACTGGGCGTAACAACATCTTTCAAATTCTACCAAAAAATTGGGCTAACTTCAGTGTTTTATTTTGTGACATAAAATATTGCAACAATCGTCTATCCTCTAGGGTCTCTGCTAAAAAAAAAAAAAAATATATATATATAAAAAATGTTTGGGTGGTCCTAAGTAATTTTATAGCAAAAATACGAATTTAAACTTGAAAACAAAAACTTCCAGAAAAGGATTGGTCAGCAAGTAGCTTGGTTCAAATTGATAGGGTTACTTTAGGGAAAAATCAACAGGGAAATGCGCAGGATCCCATTACAGACCTAGATCAAAAAAAAAATGCCAGCTGGCAGGCTGTCATGATTGAGGATAGCCCTGATCCTTGCCCTTATTAAGGAATCAAGTTGTCAATGACAGCTCATATATTTCATAAGATAATGCTATAAAGTGATATTTAAGCATTTTGTTGGTGTTGTTTTTGTTTTTAAATACTAAACATGTCATACTTACCCTGATCCTCTTCTTCTCGGGTCCCCCGCTGGCGCTCCTGGCTCCTCCCCCAAGACCAGTGCCCCCCAATAGCAAGCCGCTTGCTATGGGTGCACCAGTGCGTACTTGCTCCTTAGCCCCACTCTATGCGTCCATAAGACTTGGTCCTTCCCCCTGCTCTCTCCTCATTGGCTCGCTGACTGTGATTGATAGCAGTGGCAACCAATGGCTCCAGCTGCTGTGTCAGTCAATGAGGAGAGTGAGACCTGGTACAGCCGAGGGTCCTGTGCACATCGCTGAGGGGGCTCAGGTGAGTATAGGGGGGGGGGAATCACAGAAGGGTTTTTGCCTAAATGCATGCAGGTAAAAAACCTTCAGCCTTTACAACCACTTCAAAACCTGTAAAGAAGGAGATAGCTCTGCGTTGCTGTCCTCCCTTCTAACACTGCTCCCTGGTCTACATTGTAAGCCTTCAGCTTGAATGCGGACTCACTACCATGGACAAGTATGCAGAGCAGGAGTTCAGCTGGCCATACACCAATAGATTTTTGAATGAACATTTGTACTAAAATTTGTAGTACATTCAATGGCTTGACGATTGTCGTTCAAAAGTACTTCAAGATTTCAGTTACTTTTAACATTCCATTTTTAGAATGAATTTACTTTACCCAACCAACACCACATTCACTAATATAAATTTCTACATTGAGAACATTTTTCCATCCTGCTCCTTCGAATTTTCTCAGAACTTCACTCAAAAACTAACCCAACTAACGATTAGGAAATTGAAAGAAAGTTTAAAAACTAAATTCTACTAGTGTGTGGGCAGCTTAAAGTGGGGCCCCACCCAAAAGGGGAAGCGCCGCTTGTTTGCTTCCTTCCCCCCTTCAGGGGAGGGGGGAGCGGATACCTGTTAAAACCAGGTCCCAGCTCCCACTTCTGGGTAAGATTGCCACAATTGTTGTGTGGCGATCTATGTAATTTCTGGCCCCTCTTCCTTCCCCCTCCTGCCTTCTGGGAGACACACAGGTCCCAGAAGACAGTGGGGCCATTTAGAAAGGGAAGTGCGACTTGCGCATGCGCATTAGTAAACAGGCTGTGAAGCCGCAAGGCTTCACTTCCTGTTTCCCTTAGTAAAGATGCCGGCGCCTGCACCCGGAGCTGATGGACGGATCGCTTGAGGTGCCGCCAACGCTGGACAGATAAATGTCCTTATAATAAAAGTCAGCAGCTACAGTATTTGTGGCTGATGACTTTACATTTTTTCCCTCAGACTGGAACCCCACTTTAACTGCTTGTTCCGGGTCTATAACTCTAAAATAATGAAGCCAGAGGATAAACATAACAGCTAGGCAATTTGCATTATAGGCAGCCAACAAAATGACACCTTATGCATTTTTCTCATGAAAAATTTCCTTTTCTGTGTTTTCATGTTCCCACACTTCTCCTTTAAGCACCTCAATACCGGGCACTTTCACCCTCTTCCTGCCCAGGCCAATTTTCAGTTCTTAGTGCTGTCACACTTTGAATGACAATTGCGCGTTTATGCTACACTGTTCCCAAATTAATTTTTTTTATAATGTTCTTCCCTCAAATTGAGCTTTCTTTTGGTGGTATTTAATCACAGCTGGGTTTTTTAGTTTTTGCTAAAAACGAAACAAAAAAAAATTGTCCTTAGTTTCTATCAGAAAATTTTGTAAATAAATAATTTTTCTCCTTCACTGATGGGCACTGATGAGGCGGCACTGATGAGGAGGCCCTGATGAGGAAACACTAATATGCAGCACTGATGAGCACTGATAGGTGGCACTGATGGGCAGCACTGATGAGCACTGATAGGTGGTACTGATGGGCAGCACTGATGAGCACTGATAGGTGGCACTGATGGGCAGCACTGATGGGTCGGAGTGATGAGCAGCACTGATGGGCAGGCACTGAAAGGTGGCACTGATTGGCCTGACTGATGGGCACAGACTGGTGTCATCAATGGGCATTTTTGGGGCTGCATTGTGATCAGTGTCCTGATTGCCTATACACATCTCCCCTGTGAGGAGATGCCGCTGATCAGCTCTCCTCTCCTCACACTCTGTCAGTGTGAGGCGTGGAGACCCAATAAATGGCAACTCCTTGTTTACATGTGACTGGCTGTGATTGGACACAGCTAGGTAAAGAGCCGCAGCCGCGGCTAAACTGGGCACCGTCATATGACATCTTGCTAGAGCAAGAGCCGCCCCACTCCGCAATAATTTGTCTATGCGAGGGCGGGAGGCGGTTAAGCTGTTTTACCTGCCAAAGTATTTGTATTTCTGTCCATTCTGTCCTGAGATTTACACAGCACAACCTGGCGGGTAACACAACCTTCTCTATCACAGATAAGCAATCCACTGCTAACACTGCCCCACTCTCAGCCTGGTGATTGAAAAGCAAAGCATATGCAGAAGATTGATGAGGTCATCTCTCTGCTCTCTCCTCATGTTAGTGTGTTTCTTTTCAGCATATTTGCATGCAGCACACCTCCCAGTGCTGCCCCTCCCTCTCCCAGACTGAGCACTGTTGTACTGGCAATTCCAAGAGGCTGACAATAATCCAAATTCAGGTATTAGTTGCAATAAAAAAATGAATGATATATTGATGAGTACAGAGACACCCTTTGTAACGGACCCTGTACTCAAGAAGAGTATGTCCGCCGTATAAGCTTCCCTTGCCTGGTACCAGCATGATCCACGATCCCTTAGCCCACCCAGTCACTTGTCCACTTGTCGAGACATCAGTGTAGGGTGGTAAGAAGCATTAGACTGTTTATTCAAACACAGGCACAAAGAGATATACATTCAGGGGACAACCCCCCCCCCTTTGCATAATTACACAGGGCGGGGTAAACTACTTCCCGTAACATGACACACAGGTATATTCAACTTTCCAACAGTAGACAGTCTTTAGGAAGGGCTTTCGGAGAAATCCCCCCTCCCCTCTAGCAGCTAATCCACATACACATATACATCCCATAATAGGTTGATCCCAAGGCAGACAGAAGCAGTAGAACAATGGGATACAGGCACCTAACAATAACAAACCCCACATATAGGGTCTGCCTTTCATTACCAGTGACGGTGACTACTGTCACACCCTTATACATCTTTTTATCTGCTTAAATTTCATCTGTAAGTGGCAACTCGATAAATGGCAACTCCTTGTTTACATGTGACTGGCTGTGATTAGACACAGCGGATCACATGGGTAAAGAGCCGCAGCCGTGGCTAAACTGGGCATCGTCATTTGTCTATCCCAAGGCAGTCAGAAACAATAGAACAATGGGATATAGGCACCTAACAATAACAAACCCCACATATAGGGTCTGTCTTTCATCCCCAGTGACGGCGACTACCGTCACACCCTTATGCGTCTTTTTATCTGCTTAGAGTTCCTCTGTAAGGCTCAGAAGTGATGCAACAGCATGGCACTACTAAAAGGGAGAATAAAAGTAACAAATTGTATTTGATTTGCGATCATCCCTGGAAACCGCTTCATTCATGAAGATTATGTTAAGGACCGGGAATACTTTATATTCAGAAACTAAAACAATTGCCGGCTTCCCATGATACAGAAATCAAATTGCTTGTAATTTTCTAAGCGTGATTCTTAATGAGCACTTTTGGTGCCAGGGCTGCCGGTGAACAGCAAGTTTCCCAGTTAGAAGCGGAGATCAGTGGCGGCTGGTAGGACAGGGCTCCTTGTAAGCTGTACATGATCTGTAAGGACTCATTGCTTCCTACACTGATTCATGCTGCATTCCCACATATGAAAAATATCCAGGCTTTTTCTGGTACTTTTTGTTTACAAGTTTAAATCAATATTTCTTGCTAGAAATTGCTTATAACCCCAAAAACATTATACAATTTTTTTTTTAATCAGAGACCCTAGGGAATAAAATGGCGATCGTTGCAGTTTTTATGTCACAGTATTTGCTCAGCGGTTTTTGGAAAGAACACAGTTTATTGAATTTAAAAAAAAATTATATATACCCCAATTATTCTAAATAATGTGAAAGATGACATTACGCCGAGTAAATAGATACTTAACATGTCACGCTTTAAAACTGCACATGCTTGTGAAATAGCGACAAACTACGGTACTTAAAAATCTTCATAGGCGATGATTTAAACGTCTTTACAGGTTAGCTGTTTAGAGTTACAGAGAAGTTCTAGCACTAGAATTATTTCTCTCGCTCTAACGTTTGCGGCGATAGCTCACATGCGTGGTGGGAATACCGTTTACATATGCATGTGTGACCTACTTATCTGTTTGCTTCTGTGCGTGAGCAAGGAGGGATAGGGTGCTTTAAATTTTTTTTTTCCTTATTTATTTAACTTTTTATTTTTACACTGTCCCTTTAATTTTTTTTTTTTTATTCCTATAACAAGCAATGTAAACATCCCTTGTAATAGAAATAAGGATGGCAGGTCCTCTTTATGGAGAGATTTGGGGTCAAAAGCACCCCAAATCTCTTTTCTTTATCTTTAAAGCAAATTTAAAAAAAATATATGATTTTTTAACTTTTCCTCTAAAAAATAAATAAATATATATTTATTTCCATACGGGAGGTGGTGTCGCTCACGTCACCCGCTGCTGTCTCGGCAGTCGGCCGAGGAAGCATCAGCTCCCAGCTTTTCAAACTTGTTTTACCGCTTCTATCTTGTAAGTGCAATATTTTATCAAATAAAATGGTGTGTTCATACAGTGTGCACTTAGATTCTGTTTTTATCTTTGACGGCTGTGCTGTGTGAGTGCCTGGGATGAGGATACCGCATTGCCATCCAGGAGGATCATATCCCCATATGCGGATGTCCGTAGTGTGTGTTGGTGATTGACCCTCTGTGATGTTCTGACCTCATTTGACCCACTGGTGACTCGGGGGTCTTTTATTGAGGAGAGCGCAGTGGAATGTCTCTTGGTGAAGGGAGTCTCATCACACATCAGTTATTGCCTGGCACCTTTTTGGGCTTCTGCTGTCATCTCTTGACAAAGGAATCTATATGAACTTTCATATGTGTTCACATGTACTTTTTATATGCATTTTATGAAAATTCGTTTATTTATTGTCTTTCTTCATAATATTTATTTCCAGCCTGGACTGGAAGTGATGTCATCGCTTGTATCCTCCAAGGCCATATAGTCCATCAGAGAGTACCTACTCTTTGATCACTAATGGGAGCAGTTGGCCTCACTGCTGGATTGGTTCTCGGGTGAATCGTTGGAAACGGTACAGCCGAGAAACACCGGCGAGGGGGGGGACACGTCCCCTCCCACTGCTTCAGAAATTGCTCCAGTGTCTCATGAGCCATTCAGAACAGTTCCATAACAAAGCCTGCTGCCGGCTGCAAAAAGCATTAGCGGGGTTATGGCTGATATCTTTGCTTTGTGTATTTCTTCCAGATCTGTGCAGTAATCCAATGTGAGACATTCCTCTGTACAGGAACCTCCTGTAATAAAGATCGCTCACTACTGCCCTCTCTCCTTGTGCAGGGGGACTGGTCTGGTCTCCACCTCTCCTGTAGTTTTCAGCAGACTGCCTGTAGTGGGCAGAGCTTACTGGGTTCCTCCCACAGCTCTACTCTGCGCAGTCTATGTACAGCACAATGATGATGTTACTGCTATTTCTACAAGGTAATGTCTGGATTTGCAAAGAGAATTGGTGCACATAAAGTGGATTTATATCCTTTGGGGCCATTCAGGAATATATAAGAATAATCATATTTATGCCCGGAGATCAATTTTAAAGAAGCACGAATGTAGTTTTATCAAATTAAAAAATACAGAAATAAGCCATGTCTATAATGGGCCCCATTTGTCAAATGATGACTAGTTGATTTGCAACTAATATGTCATTAATGGCGGTACTGGCAGTGGGGATAATTATTGCTGAGCTGCCTGTGATGCAAAACATCGCATTGAAGCCATGTATGTGTATACTGCCATCTGAATGGACACACAGAGCTGCAGCTTGGGCGCCCCCATAGCAAGCTGCTTGCTGTGGGGGCACTTGACAGGAGGGAGGGGCCAGGAGCACAGAAGAGGGACCCGAGAAGAGGATGATTCGGGCTGCTCTGCACAAAACCAACTGCACAGAGGAGGGCAGTATAACAGGTACATGTTTGTTATTTTTAACAAAAAAAAAAGACTTTAGTATAACTTTAAAGTGGTTGTAAAGACTGAAGGTTTTTTACCTTCATGCATTCTATTAGACACAGCACATGTCGATCAGTGGGTGCCGGCCAATGGATGACTGCTGGCACCCGCTAATCTGCGAGGAGGAAGGCAGGACAGAGCTCTGTGTATGTACACAATACAGATCTCTGTCCTGTCAGCAGGGATTTGCTGGTTTTTATTTCCCTTCAAAGCAGGGAATAAAATCCAGCACATCCCTTAATGAAAGCACCTCACAGTAAACACACAAGTAGTGTTAGGCACAAAGGCAACCCTTTGATTGCCCTCAGATGCTTAACCCCTTCCCAGCCAGTGTCATTAGTACAGTGACAGAGCAGATTTTTAGCACTGATCACTGTATTAGTGTCACTGGTTCCTACAAACTGTCAAAAGTGTCCATGTCAGATTGTCCACCGCAATATCGCAGTCTCGCTTTAAGTCGCTGATTGCCACCATTACTAATAAAAAAAAAAGCCTAAAAACATTTCAGTATATATAATATAGTTTGTAGACTTTATAACGTTTGCCGAAGCCATCAATATATACTTATTTGGATGTTTGTTACCAAAAATATGTAGCAGAATACATGTTGGCCTACATTTATGAGAAATTTAGATTTTTTTTATTGGATATGTTTTATAGCAGAAAATAAAAAAATGTTTTTTTTTTTTTTTTTTTTTTTTACATTTTCGTTCTACTTTCATTTATAACAAGTGTCAGTTAGTGTAGATTGTCTACCGCAATATTGCAGTCTCGCCTTTAGGTCACTGATTGCCGCCATTACTAATAAAAACATTTTTTTTTTAAATTCCAGTATATATCCCATACTTTGTAGATGCTATTGGGATTTTTTTTTTACCAAAAATATGTAGCAGAATACATATTGGCCTAAATTGATGAAAAAATCTAAATTTACTAGTAAAAAAAAAATGAAATAAAAATGACATAAATATTTCCCCTAGTTTGTAGATGCGATAACTTTTGTGCAAACCAATCAAAATACGCTTATTAGGACTTTTTTTAATCAAAAATATGTAGCAGAATACAAATTGGCCTAAAATGATGAAAAAATTAGATTTTTACATTTTTTTATTATCCAAATGCAATCAGTAAATCCTACGAGCATCCAAGTAATAATTTAATTGCCGCAAGCACTCCACTATCTCACACAGTGTAAACAATTGTATCAAAAAATGTGCAGAATTTTTTGATACAATTTTTATTGGATATGTTTTTTAGCAGAAAGTAAAAAGTATTGTTTTGTTTTCAAAATTTTCGATTTTTTTGTTTATAGCCAAAAAATAAAAACCGCAGAGGTGATCAAATGCCACCAAAAGAAAGCTCTATTTGTGGGGAAAAAAGGACATCAATTTTATTTGGGTACAGCATCGCAGGACCATGCAATTGTCAGTTAAAATAATGCAGTGCTGTATTGCAAAAAAAAATGGCCTCGTCATTAAGGGGGTAAAACCTTTCCAGTCCAGAAGTGATTAAGCTTTGCCAATAAAACCTGGAAGCTGATTGGTTTCTATGCAGAGCTGCACCAGATTTTGCATGCTCCAGTTTTAGTAAATCTCCCCCACTACGTGTTGGTGGCTCCTCCCTCAACCCGTCCTTTATTTTCAGGAACACAATGATGCCAGTCCTACTTGGACTCAAAGCAGCATACAAATGAATTCATAACCGATGCTATAAAATCTAAGACAAGGAAAAAAACACATTTGAACAGGACTAAATCTGAAATTTTATCCGCCACAGTGAAAGATATTGACCTTCCGGAAAGGAAATCAAATTAATTAAAATTTCTCAGGAGCAGCCCCTGGTCTTTGCACCTGCATGAAAACGATCACATTTGCCTACTTTACAACTGGCTAATGATATTACTTCCCCGGCTCTGTCATTTGTGGTAAATAAATTTCCAGTGACAAGTTTGCTTCAGCAAATAAGCCCAGGAATGATCGAAGCTTGCAAGCCGTTACATTTAGTGCTTGTGAATTAATCTCCAATGAAAGCCCTATCTCCGTACTTATTTAATAGTATTACTTGTCTTGCTGACAAAAGTGAATCACGGTATCTGCTGACGGCAGAATAGATTGCTGCTCATGATTAGTGATGCAGTCTACCCCGCAGTCATCTTGTTCCTGACCCTGCACCGTAACGCCGATCAATACAATTTTAAAATGACACGGGAGCTATGAAAGATGATGGAGGCAAAACATCTATCATAGTGTTAAAACTAAGTAATAATGTTTCCAAGTAGAAACTGACCAAAAAAAAAAAAAAAAAACTGGAGGCAACAAACAAGTAAAATTAAAGTGGGGTTTTCACTGGAGGTGGACATTTTGTTGGATCATTGGAAATCGGCATCTCTGGGGCAGGAAGAGAAGCATGGTGCCTGAGCTGGATCAATTGTTTTCAGTGCCAGAATATCAATGATTTTTGATGCAGTACTGTTTTGATGATACAGTTTCTGCACCAGAAAAGGTAAGTATGCTGCAGAAAGGGTTAAACGAAACATTTCTTCTCTCTTGGGAAGAGGAGTGACATTTATACTGGAGAACTAGTTCTGGACAGCTCAGTAGATTGTTTTAAAAAAAGAGCTGAATGCATTCGTAAATGCACAAAATATTGGATATTGTGACGGTGTTCACTGTCACTGGGAGTGGGGGGCAGATACTTGGGGGACGCTGAGAGAATGGTTTGGATGGCTTCAGGTGGAACAGTAATATTTGTCAGCAATATCTCTCAGGAAATGTAGGAAGATGAATGGTTTGACTTTTCAGATTGCTAGACTATTGCAGGCGTGTCTCATAGACCTTTGCTAGATAGTGAGATGGGGTGGGGTTTGGTATTGGTAAGTGCCTGTATTCCATTGTTCTATTGTTTGTCTGCCTTAAGATAAACCTCTTATGGGATGTATATGTGTATGTGGATTGGCTGCTAAGGGGGAGGGGGGATTGTCCCACAGTGTATATCTCTCTGTGCATGTGTTTGAATAAATAGTTTGAGTTCCGTCAACGAAGGTACCCAGTCGGGGTGCCGGTTGATCCGTTACAGATATTAATTGTTAGAGATAATAACACCAAGGGTAGTTGATCCAGGGACTATCTGATTGTCTCCCTGGAGATAAGGAAGGTAACCCAGTGCAGGTAATCAACAACAGAATGTGCTTGATTAACTACATTGTACATGAAAATTGGACCATGCTTTACTGGGATTTTTGCCTTCCTCTGGATCAACTATGGGTATAGGATAGTGTATAAGGAGGTTTTCTATTTGTGCATTTCTTTTATTTTTAATTGGTTGAACTTGATGGCGTTGTGTCTTTTTTCAACCTGACTATGTAAATATGTAAAATATATACAGTGTTTTGTCTGCCTTAAGATAAACTTATTATGGGATGTATATGTGTATATGGATTGGCTGCTAAGGGGGAGGGGGGATTGTCCCACAGTGTATATCTCTTTGTGCATGTGTTTTAATAAACAGGTTGTGTTCCTGCTTACCCTCAATCTAGAGTCCTGTCTCTCATTGGGGGAATCTGCTACAAGGGATTGCTATGCTTTTCATACTCCCTTGAATAATCACTAAGTTCTTGTAAGAGCTAGTACCTGCTTCACTCTCTGGGGAAAGAGAGGTTCACCCACTGGAACCTGGAGCCTTGTCGTAGGTACAGGGTGGGTAGAGACGGCAAAACCCCAACCAAGCTGCGGCGGTTTGTGGGGTCTGATGTGGTTATAGTGTCTGGTGGAGTGCTTGGAGCCCTCAAGAAGCACTAGGAGCATCCGTCAACGAAGGTACCCAGTCGGGGTGCCGGTTGATCCGTTACAGATATTAATTGTCAGAGATAATAACACCAAGGGTAGTTGATCCAGGGAATACCCGATTGTCTCCCTGGAGATAAGGAAGGTAACCCAGTGCAGGTAATCAAGCACAGATTGTGCTTGATTAGCTACATTGTACATGATGGAGCAAATTGGACCATGCTTTACTGGGATTTTTGCCTTCCTCTGGATCAACTATGGGTATAGGATAGTGTATAAGGAGGTTTTCTATTTGTGCATTTTTTTTATTTTTAATTGGTTGAACTTGATGGCGTTGTGTCTTTTTTCAACCTGACTATGTAAATATGTAAATTATACGGTATTTTGTCTGCCTTAAGATAAACTTATTATGGGATGTATATGTGTATGTGGATTGGCTGCTAAGGAGGAGGGGGGATTGTCCCACAGTGTATATCTCTTTGTGCATGTGTTTGAATAAACAGGTTGTGTTCCTGCTTACCCTCAATCTAGTCCTATCTCTCATTGGGGGAATCTGCTACAAGGGATTGCTATGCTCTTCATACTCCCTTGAATAATCACTAAGTTCTTGTAAGAGCTTGTTCCTGCTTCACTCTCTGGGGACAGAGAGGTTCACCCACTGGAACCTGGAGCCTTGGCGTAGGTCCAGGGTGGGTAGGAGACGGCGAGACCCCAACCAAGCTGCGGCGGTTTGTGGGGTCTGAGGTGGTTATGGTGTCTGGTGGAGTGCTTGGAGCCCTCGGGAAGCACTAGGAGCATCCGTCAACAAAGGTACCCAGTCGGAGTGCCGGTTGATCCATTACAGATATTAATTGTTAGAGATAATAACACCAAGGGTAGTTGATCCAGGGAATATCCAATTGTCTCCCTGGAGATAATGAAGGTAACCTAGTGCAGGTAATCAAGCACAGATTGTGCATGATTAGCTACATTTTACATGTGGAGCAAATTGATCCATGCTTTACTGGGGCTTTTGCCTTCCTCTGGGTCAACTATGAGTATAGGATAGTGTATTAGGAGGTTTTCTATCTGTGCATTTTTTTTTTTTTTAATTGGTTGAACTAGATGGCCTTGTGTCTTTTTTCAACCTGACTATGTAAATATGTAAAATATATGGTGTTTTGTCTGCCTTAAGATAAACTTATTATTGGATGTATATGTGTATGTGGATTGGCTGCTAAGGAGGACGGGGGATTGTCCCACAGTGTATATCTCTTTGTGCATGTGTTTTAATAAACAGGTTGTGTTCCTGCTTACCCTCAATCTAGAGTCCTGTCTCTCATTGGGGGAATCTGCTACAAGGGATTGCTATGCTCTTCATACTCCCTTGAATAATCACTAAGTTCTTGTAAGAGCTTGTTCCTGCTTCACTCTCTGGGGACAGAGAGGTTCACCCACTGGAACCTGGAGCCTTGGCTTAGGTCCAGGGTAGGTAGGAGACGGCGAGACCCCAACCAAGCTGCGGCAGTTTGTGGGGTCTGAGGTGGTTATGGTGTCTGGTGGAGTGCTTGGAGCCCTCGGGAAGCACTATGAGCATCCTTCAACAAAGGTACCCAGTCGGAGTGCCGGTTAATCCATTACAGATATTATTGTTAGAGATAATAACACCAAGGATAGTTGATCCAGGGAATATCCAATTGTCTCCCTGGAGATAAGGAAGGTAACCTAGTGCAGGTAATCAAGCACAGATTGTGCATGATTAGCTACATTGTACATGATGGAGCAAATTGAACCATGCTTTACTGGGGCTTTTGCCTTCCTCTGGATCAACTATGAGTATAGGATAGTGTATTAGGAGGTTTTCTATCTGTGCATTTTTTTTTTTTTAATTGGTTGAACTAGATGGCCTTGTGTCTTTTTTCAACCTGACTATGTAAATATGTAAAATGTATGGTGTTTCGTCCATGTTTTATTTATTGGTTATGTTCAGAGCTAAAAAAAAATATTTGTTACTTTAAATTTCTTCTTCTTTAATTTATTTTTTAATACTCTCTTTATTAATCACTTAAGGACAAGGCCTATTTCTGACACTTGTTGTTTTCAAGTTAAAATCAGTATTTTTTGCTAGAAATCTACTTAGGACCCCCAAACATTATATATATATATATATATATATATATATATATTAGCAAAGACTCTGGAGAATAAAATGGCGGTTGTTGCAATATTTTTTTGTCACGTGGTATTTGCGCAGCGATCTTTCAAGCGCAATTTCATTGGAAAAAATATATTTCACTAAATTTAAAAAACTAAACCGTAAACTTAGCCTGATTTTTTTGTATAATGTGAAAGATGATGTCACGCCGAGTAAATAGATACCTAACATGTTACGGTTTAAAATTGCGCACACTTGTGGAATGGCGACAAACTAGGGTTGCCACATCATCCATTTAAACCAGGACACATAATAATTACACAGGTTCTGAGGCTGATATAATGCACATCAGGCACTAAGTGACTTTAATTACCACCTTAATCAACCACAGAACCTGTGTAATTAATATGTGTCCTGGATTAAAGGGATGAGATGGCAACCCTTCGATAAACAACAGTACTTGAAAATCTCCATAGGGGACTCTTTAAAAATGTACAACAGTTACTAGTTTAGAGTTACAGAGGAGGTAGAATTATTGCTCTCACTCTGATGATCGCGTGTGATTTGAACACTGTTTTCATTTGTGGGCGTGACTTACGTATGCATTTTCTTTCGTGCTCGAGCTCACGAGGACGGGGGGACTTTAATTTGTTTTTTTCCTATTTATTTTATTTTTTTATTTTTTATTTTCACACTGTTTTAAAAAAAAAAAATAAAAATAAATCTAATCACTTTTATTGCTGTCACAAGGAATGTAAACATCCCTTGTGACAGTAATAGGCAGTGACAGGTACTCCTTATGGAGGGATCTGGGGTCTAAAAGACCCCAAATCCCTCCACTGCACTTCAAAGTATTCAAAATGCCAAAATCGGCATTTTTTAATACTGGCACTTTTTTTAAATCTGCGCCTTTGGCAGCCGCCTAAACCAGAAATGATCCGGCTTCATTTGGGACTCCAACCAGCCAGCAGATGGTGGGATGGGAAACTTGGGCAGAGCTATGGAAGGCGCTGGGAGGGGGGGACGTCCCCTCCCGCTCACTGGGATAACGGCCGAGCGGCTGCTGAGCCGCATTGGTTGTTATCTCCTGAAAGCCGACCACCGGCTCTAAAAAACAGTACCGGATTGATCCCTTCAAGCTGACGTACAGGTACATCGGTTGGCGGGAAGTGGTTAAACAGTTAGGCTTCTTTCACACAGGCGCTCCGTTTTTGTCATCTGTTCAGTCACTTTTTTTTTACGGACATGGATGACACTTGTGTCATCCAGTCCATATGTCCGCATATCATCCCATCCGTTTGCGGATGATATACGGACATAATGTATGTCTATGGGATTGCGGATGTCAGCAGATGGCACCGCTGACATCCGATTTTGCATTCTTTCCGTTTTTTAAACGGAAGAAAAATAGGGTTCTGTTCCAAAAAACAGAACTGAACTGAAAGGATGGAAATTGGATGTCAGCGGATGGTCATCCGCTGACATCCGCAATCCCATTGACATGCATTATGTACGTATATCACCCGCAAACGGATGGGGTGATATACGGACATACAGAACGCCTGTGTGAAAGAGGCCTTAAGTGTAAAACACAAATCAAAGCCTATTGGGCATATCCAGGCTTAGGTAACAACATAAAAAAGAACATACAATAACAACCTAATACAAGGAAACCATTACCCTCTAAAATTCAATTTTTAGTGATGAAAAAAAAGGAAAAAGTCATAGATGAAATGACGATACTTGCATAGGAAAATAACAGCCGTCCTGAATTAATCTGGTGTATCATTAGATGCGACCGTGTCAGTAAAAGCTACCAAAATATCCCAGACCTTCGAGAAATTTTTGGAGCAATTGCTGCAAGAACTAACCCCTTCAGAGATCATTTGTAGGTGCCTGCGGGGACTTCCACTTTAAAAGAATGGCCTTACATGCATAAAACAGAAGCAAGCCTATCCATGCTTTCATGGCTTTAGACATGCCCAAAAGGTGTACCAGCCCCAGGATACAAACATCAACAGATAAGAGTGCAGACATTGAGGTTACAGAACTTATACAGTTGTAAACAGTCACTTTAATTATAATTCATTTCTTTTTAAATGTTTTTACATTTTTTTTACATTTATTTTTAGTAAACTTGATTTTTTTTTTTCTTACACCTTTTTCTTACATTTTTTTTTTATTTAACCTTAATGCTTTAACAAGAGGGGTAACAATTCCCTTATGAGATAACAAGGGCAGGCAATGGGTACTCTTTATGGTCAGAGGTCTACTATCTTCCCTAACCCTCCTGTGCAGGTAATCAAGCACAGATTGTACATGATTAGCTGCTTCCCTGGCTGTAACAGCCACGAAACAACAGCCCTAAAACCATAGGTTTCCAGGTTCTTAAAGTTCGCTGTATCTTGCTACTCTGACCATTTACTGCGGGAGCTGGGGGATGGATGGCCTTTCTCACTACAGTAAAAGTAACTGTGTGGCTGTAGAGTCGCCAAAATCATTTTTACTAAATAACCGATCACTGGTTCTTAAAAATGATACCAAGCTGCAGCCATTAGCTTGGTATAACTGCTTGAATCTAGATTTTTTTTTATATATGTTTTAAGGACAGCAAGTGGTTAATCAGATAAATGTTATATATTACATATTTACCACATGCAGCCTGGAGGTGGTGCTCTAAAGTCAGCAGTTTGCATGTGTCCTTGCTTTTATACTAAAAAGAGAGTGCCATTATATCCCTCTCTATTTATAACACACAGTAAAATAATTGGTGCAGAGGCAACCCACCCCCCTCTGTGTCTCCAGGGCATACAGCACTGTATGAAATATCAATTAGAGAGAGAAATCCTATAAGCAAGCAGTTTCTGCTGGGCTGTCCTATTAGCAGACCCAAAATACTCCATGAAGATTGAGTCAAAAGAAGGAACCTTGTGTCAAAATGTCTTTTCTATGAGACCATCCAATCCAACCCTCTGATAACAGGTTTCCAATTACCGTCTTATCACCATAAAATTAATTTGTTTGCCGATGATATTATACTGATGTTTACACAGCCAGCCACGTCACTTCCAGCGGCGTATGCCACACTCCAATCTTTTAGCAAGATTTCGTTTTATAAGCTTAATGCATCTAAGTCCACGGTCTTGAACCTAGAAGTGTCTCCCCAACTCCAGTCCATCCTTCAAACCTCTATCCCAATCCCTTGGTCCGATGACAGTATTCACTATCTGGGCATCGACCTGCCTGCTAACCCCTCCAGACTGCTGTCGATTAATGTGCATAGACTTACTACAAAGATTAACGGTGACCTATCTCATATGCGCACCCTACAATTCTCCTGGAGTGGCAGAGTAGCTGCCTATAAAATGTTCATTTTGCCCCAATTGCTGTATCTATTTAGGGCACTTCCCAATGACATACCTTGCTAAATTTTCTAAACGTCAGCTTACATTTGGAATGGTAAGCGGCTTCGTTGTGCCTTTTCAGTTTTGGTTAGAAAGAAGCAATTTGGAGGAGCATCGGTCCCTGACATCCCTACCTACTATAGAGCTACGATCCTGGCTCAATTACGTCACTGGCTCACTGACTCAGAATCGCCTATATGGGTGGATCTGGAGAGAGACGCTGCACCTATTGCGGACCTTAGGGTCCTACTCTTGAGTGATAAATGGAAGGAATGGAATATTTCCAAATCTTCCCCTACCATACAAGTCTCACTACGGGTGTGGCGCCGCTCTCCAGCCCCATCGAACGAACGTGACGTGCTTCCCATGACGACCTTACCGTTGTCCCTGCTTGATCAATACTTACCTGACATCCCCACGCGCTTACTGACTCGATGGAATGTTACTTCTCTCAATTCCTTCTACAGTGACAGCTCTCTCATTTCAGTACCCGACTTAATCCGTAAATATGGCCTTCCACAACATTCATACTACCATCTCCTCCGTATTACTCATTTCCTACTACAATATCCCCTGCAAGCTGTTTCAATTGATGGTAAACTGTGGGATCTTCTCACAATACCACTTCCAAAACCCCCCAAACTTTCCTACTATTATGATGTCCTGCTGGACAATACAACATTCCTTAAAACCACTCATATGTTCAAATGGGATAGGGATTTAGATGCGACTTTTCCCATCCAACAATGGAGATGGGCACTCAACGCGATATATAAAAACACTCATTGCGCGAACCACTGGGAAATAAACCCAAAAAATAAGGAACAGATGGTATTATACACCCTTTCGCTTGGCGGATTTCTCCCCATCCTATTTTCAACTATGCTGGAGGAACTGCTCTCAGGTAGGTACTTTGCTCCACATGTTGTGGCCCTGCCCTTCTCTGATGAGCTATTGGAACCAAGTGTTTTCCCACATAACCTATCATACTGGTTGCATACTAACACCATCCCCAGCGCTAGCATTGGTTCATCTGGGAATACAAGACATACCAGTTCAATATAGGCCCTGGATTACCCATGTACTCCTCGCTGCCAGAACGGTTTTTCTGCGCAAGTGGAAGAGCTTGGACACTCCGAATCTCATAGATGCAGTCCTGCTACTCAAGTCAAACTATCAATTTGAGAAGGCTCTAGCAATTAACCAAATGCAGTTACAATCCTTCAACGATTACTGGGACTTTTGGGCTCTAGCGCAGGTTTGACCGGTTATACTGTGGAAATGAATGAGATGTGTACCATGTTGTGCCTTATACTTCCTTATGCTTCCTCATGTTTCTATATGCTCTGTTGTGCTTAATTCCGTGTTATTGCTGTTACGATGTTCATATTGTTGAGAGATATTCCTTATTTCTTTTACTTGTTATGCTTTAAAACTCAAATAAAAATTATTTGCAAAAAAAAAAAAAATGTCTTTTCTATAATGATCTTATAACATTTTTTACCAGAAGTAAAAAATAAAATAAAAAAGTTAGAAAAAATATTATAAAAAATGTTAAAATAAAAAAAGGCGAAACCATTATAGTTTCTCTTAAGTGCATGTTAACTCAAATTCTATTTTTTAACACTAATTTGCTCACTTGTACATTAGCAGGAAGGTTGTCAGCCTGCCATTGGGGTGCCTTTTAAGTTTTTATCCCAACTGCAATCTTATGGAGCCCGGAAATCAGGTTGTCAATGATGTTGTTAGTTGTGAGATAGTGGCATAGTGTTAAAAGCCTTCAATAAGAAGTGTTGTTACTGGCAGGTTAAAAAAAATGATTTACAAAAAAAAAAAAAAACAGCTTGCCTAAGAAATCTGCATACAGTGATGCCATGATGTCAAAAATACTGTAAAATAGTTTTTGGGTTACATGCACTTTAAGGCAGTGTTACAGATTAGGGTAAATTACAGTTAGGGTTAAGAGGGATAAGGGAAGAGGGACAAGGGAAACCTGTACTGACGGATATACATAGGCTGCATAAGAAGTACTGACTACAGAATGAAGCGCTAACTCCTACTGTACGTACTTGTTCCAGGTCACTGAAATAACTTTGAAAAAATGGAACGCATGATAGATAGGAACTAGTATTTAAAGAATTATGTCAGTAATCCATATGTTCTAATTACAAGTTTCCTTCAAGGCTACGTTTTTTTAGGCTTCAGTGGTTTAAAATGTTTCTCCAGGCATGTACTAGACCCCCTTTCCACCCTCCATCCCCCACCTATCCGCAGGATCTAATCTTAAAAAAATACAAAGCACTTCTATACTCACCTAAGTCCATTGTCCATGTCCTTCGTTGGACCTGATGTCATCATGGATCCTGATTGGACAGCCATAAAAGAAGCAGCATGGATAACCAAAAATAGGTCCCTTCTTTTCTGCTGCAAAGAAGATAGAAGACTCAGGATCGGAGCATCACATGACCCTGGGTTTAGGTGAGTATACTATGCATACTCACACACATACCTAGTATACATATCTATTTTTCTTGGTTCCTTCTTTCTGGTCTCATACATGACGAGTGTAGCACTGTCCCCGCAGGACCTGCTGAATAGTGTCTGGACGGACTCCCCTGATTACCAGCACACGGTTACCTTTAGATATAGTCCCTGGATCCCTCCTTGCTCCTGATGGCTCGTCGCATGAATAAACAGTCTATAGGGGTGTTTTTTGATGTTTATTTGGATTTGGGATAGGAGAAGGGAAGAGTGGGATACTCCAACTGAACAATGGTTGAGGACTTCTATGTAAATTGGAAACAGCTAGGCTGCTTGATCCACACTGCCACAACTGTAGAAAGGATTAAGTCTCTTGCTCTCTTCACTCTCTGACAAGACGACTTGGTGGATGATAACTTATCTTCAGGACACTCTCACTAACATTCCTTTTTAACTCACACCCATCCACTGACTATCCTGGGAGCATGGGTGCCCCCCCTCAGGTCAGGCCCCTTGGAGAGTCTGTACTCACTGTACTGCAGAGACAGATTCTCCGGTGTCTCCCTTCTCAGTCAGTTTCTATGGACCTCTGGGTTCAGTTCCTCACTGCTACTCTTCAGCAGAGTTGTATAAAGTACTCAAAACCCATACTTGAGTAAAAGTACAAGTGCTCGATCAAAAAGTGACTTGAGTAGAAGTGGAAGTGCTCGATCAAAAAGTGACTTTAGTAGAAGTACTAAAGTATTCAACATTTTTTGTACTTAAGTATTGCAAGTAGTTTTTTTTTAAATTTTGCTACTCAAGTACTGAAAGTAAAAGTATCAGTAGTTTTTTTAAAACAATTTGCTACTCAAGTACTGAAAGTAAAAGTACAAGTACTGTGTTATGTAGTTATTAAAGAAAGAAGTCAGAAGTTTATTAAAGTTAAAGTTATTAAAGAAAGAAGTCAAAAGTACACATGATATTATACATATTTTTTTGAGCTTCATGAAACCTGCCATCTACTGTTCTGGCAGTGGTAATTTTTATAATAGTAACGAGTAACTATGCAGCACAAAAAAAAATATCGGAGTAGAAGTATTGAAATCATTGAAAAAATGTAGTGAAGTAATAGTGGAAGTAGGAGAAAAAAATTCTACTCTAGGAAAGTACAGATACCGCCTTTCGGTACTTAAGTACAGTAGTGAAGTAGTTCTACTTAGTTACTATGCATCTCTGCTCTTCAGGCCCTCAGGACGACCCCCTGAGGCCGCATGGCAGTTCTACAGAGGAGGAGGCAGTCCTGGACTCCGCTATCCAGACAAAAGACCCTGAGCACATGTGCTCCTGGCTTTTATACAGTACCCAACATACACCGAGGCACTCTCCCTCTGCCAATCATCAGGACTGTATCAAAAGCCCATGCACCCATTTTTCAGGTTTCCTTCTACTGTCCAACATGCCTCCCTATTGGCCCAGTGTGAAACACTTCTCTAGACAGAATGAGTTGCTTCCTGAGCACAGTGAGCAGACCTCACTAACAGATCCTACTCTCTGGTAGGCAGAGAACAATACAGATTTACCTGCAGCACTTTTGGTAAGCAGACAGAGCTCAAACTATACTTTCTCACTAGCACCTACCTAGAAGGGTGCTACACGAGCATGGTGATCTTCCTCCTCTCCTCCTTCTGGTGGTGGGTGATATTATTCCGGCCCAAAATGGCACTCATTTCATGATTTGTGAGCACTGTTCTAGGCTAGTGTGATGGTGCACCACTAGAGGGGGTGCCCATGACATCCTGGAAATGGGTTGAATGACAGTGGCAGCAGCAAAAGTGAATGGAACTTGAAAAAAAAGAGCTGAATCTTAAAGCTGACCTCTGGGCAACCAATGAAATAGCAGTAGTTTGTGCCCCAGACCCCCTTAGCTAGTGCTTAATGTAGGTGATGCATTATGCAGTCAGAGAGGCTGTGATTGTACAACCGGTGAAGGGGAGCATCTTTGGGAGATTTCTGCTTATTCCTAACCCTCTAAACCAGGGTTGCTGTGATAGGGGCAGGGGTGGGGCAAATTTAATAATATTTTATTTTTTACTAAAGCTCAGGTTTAAAGTAAAGGCAAATAAGGGAAAAGTGAACAGAACTCAATGTCTGGAAATTCGCTGATCCTCATACCTATTGTGCCGTTGTGTTTAGAATCTGGAATAAATTAATTAACGTTTCTTCCAAACTGGCAATGTGTGTTCAAGAACACTTAAAATAACCATTTAGACTGGAGTGATATGAAATAAAAGAAAAGATGGTCATTGTGCCAGCCATATTATCTCTCCAGATATGCTAACTGTGCGGAGACTCATTTTCATGCATAAAAAGCCGCAGTATCTTCTGAACATATTGGGCTTAATGCACTAAAGAGCAAACAGCCTGGAATTGTGAAACTTTGGGGAATTCGGCAAAGTTTGAAGCATTAAAGCTGCGAGTTAAGTATAAAAGCCACTCATGGAGAGTTTACAGATAGCATCTGCTATTTTTAGATTTTTCAAACAAAAGGGTTTCCAGACCTGCAATATAGTGAGGGAGAATGACACGAGATCTGTATCAAAAAAGCTCATTCTTCTCTTCCATTCCCTCTCTATCTCCCCTTCGGCCTCCCCTTTCTCTTCTATGGGGGTCATTTAGTGAAGCAATCATTTTCACTCTAGGTATGAAGGCGTGTCTACTGCAGTTATACAGTTCTGCACAGAGCAGCTTCCTGGTTTTCTTTCCCCGCAAATAAGTGTTGAAATGAATATACTGAAGGCTTACTACATCAAAAGTGAAAATGAATTCTTTAATAAATCAACCCCTTTTTGTCTCCTGTCCCCTTCTTTACTATCTCTACCTTCCTTTCCTCTCCTGTTTCCTTCCCTTCTCTCTCTCTCCCTCCTTTCATCTTGCATCTCCTCTTCACTTTCCTGTCCTCTTTCCTTTTCCCTCTGCTTCCCTGTCCTCTTTCTGCTTTCATCCCCTGTCTTCTCTCTCCCCTTTTCTCCTCTCCTTGGTTCTCTCCTTTCCACTATCCTCCACCTCATCTCTTACCACTCTAGGTTCCACTATTCTCCCCTTGCCTCCCCTTGGGCTCTCCTCTTTTCCTTCCTTCTCTCTCCTTTCATTTCCATGTTCCACTCTCCTCTCCATGCTCCACTCTCCTCTCAATGCTCCACTCTCCTCTCCTCTCCTCTTCATGTTCCTCTCTCATCTCCATGCTCCACTCTCCTCTCCTTTCAACTTATCTCCTCTCTCCTCTCATCTCCTCTCCATACACTTTCCTCTCATCTCCTCTCCATAATCCACTCTCCTCTCATCTCCTCTCCATACTCCACTCTCCTCTCATCTCCTCTCCATACTCCACTCTCCTCTCATCTCCTCTCCACACTCTCCTCTCATCTCCTTTCCATGCTCCACTCTCCTCTCTCCTCCTCTCTTCTCCTCTCCTCTCAATTCTACTCTCTCTCTTCCTCTCCTCTCCAAGCCTCACTCTCCTCTCATCTCCTTTCCATACTCCACTCTCTTCTCATCTCCTCTCCATGCTTCACTCATCTCCTCTCCATGTTCCACTCTCCTCTCCTCTCCTTTCTCCTCTTTCTTCTCTCCTTTCTTATCTTTCTTCTTCTCTCCTTTCTCGTCTCTCCTTTCTCCTCTCTCTTCTTCTCTCCTTTCTCCTCTCTCCTCTGTCTCCTCTCTCTTTTCCTCTGTCTTCTCTTCCCCTCTCTCTTCACTTCCCCTCTCTCTTCACTCCCCCCCTCTTACCCTCTCTCCTCCTCTCTTACCCTCTCTCCTCCTCTCTTACCCTCTCTCCTCCCTTACCTTCTCTTCTTCAATGAAGAAGATCCTGTTCCCTAAGCTCCAGTAATGCCAGAGAGGACATGCAGGTGTCTCATGTTTCCTCTTTTTGAGATTTCTGCCTATTTTTAGTCACCCTAAGTCAATAAACTTTCCAGTTCTGTAAAAATGACACTTGTAATCTCTGCGTGTGCATTTTTTAAACACGTGCATAAATTCAAAGTGTGAAGACAGATGTAAGAATTAAAAAAGAAAATGCAGACAGTGCAAAAATGCAGCATACATCATCATTTTATCAGAGTTAATTAAATGTGATAACTTCCAATAAAAATCACTTTTTAGCACTTCAACTATCAGACGCAGCCATAAGTATCAAATTTACTTTTGCCAATAAAGTGTAACAATGGTTTCATATTGTTACTAGCACTGATTTCACAATAAACACAGAGGCTGCGGGGAATTTCTACTATCTGATAGTTCTAGATTGAACACACTGGCTCGTGTATATTTCCAGACAAAGAACCCCTTCTGGCAAATTCAGACACCGCTGAGTACGGTTCTTGCACATTTGCATTATTAAAAGGTAACTGTCAGTAAAGAAATATATGAGCTGCCATTGGGAACTTGACTAGGAGCAAGCATGCTCACATCGGGTCTCAGGACAGTTGTTATGTACGTTCTTGTTTTGTATCAGTGATTTAACAAATAGCAAAGCAATTGAAATGAAAGACCTGCAGCATGTACAAGATGATAGCCCTGGAGCATGTACCTTTAAAACAAGATATGCAATGGAAAAATAATTTAAAGCAAACCTGTGTCCAGGCTATTGACCTGAATTGTTAACATAAACTTAAGAAGCAATAAACCTTAAAATAAATCATTATTGACCTGTAGCTACAGGCGATGTGGAGCAATTCATTCTCAAATTGCACAGCAGGAGCACTAAAGGCACTCCCAGCTTCCCTTCATTACCCCGTTCCTGCAGAAACTCAGAAGCTTAATTTTCCTACTCACTTTTCCAGCAGTGACTTAGCAGCTCAGCTCCCCCTTCCCAGCAGTGAATTTGAAGCTCACTGCCCCTTGCTCCTCCCTTCTGAGCAGTAAATCTGAAGCGTATTGCTCCTTGCTCCTCCTTCCCAGCAGTGAGCAGCTCAGGACTTGATCCAAAGCTTATTAACTTACAAATGGAATTCAAGTATACTTAGGGCATTGTTTATAGATTGCAAATAAATTGTATGGCTTAGACAAATCAAACAAAACTAAGGAAGCAAAATTTTGGGAAATCCAAGTTATTTTAGAAAATCTTCCAATGAGGGCATCTGTTTTCAGATTTTTTAACTGTCTACGGCAGGCCGTAGATTAATCGATTGTCTTTCTTGCAACCTTGGGTTGCAGAAAAGAAAATCCCTTGATTCCCCCATCAATGCAGTCTGTCCACCCCTGCTGGGAGAACATAGCGATTCATGCTAGCAGCTATAGCCGCTGGCAATAATCGCATATAAAAATCTGACATGACAGTTGTACCCCAGTCAATGAATCGATTGACTTGGTTACATTCAGCCTGCTCGTTAATGATTCGAATCTCATCCGGTACCTGCTGAACCATCCGAGATTCAAACCATCTATGGCTGGCTTAAGAGAGGATATTCACTCTACTAAGAACTGGAATTTTTTCACAGGCTTTGTGTATGTGAGAGACCACAAGTAGATTTCATTGGTTGTATTTTAACCCCTAGGCGCCGAGCGCATGCAAATATGGGGCTTCTCTAGAGACGGGCCTTGGCGCTGAGAGGCTGCATATTTGCGTGTAATAGCGCCAACAGAGCTGTGCCGAGAGCGCGCACCCTGTGTGCTCCTGGCACAGTTACTGGCGACTACCAGAATCATGGGCCAAGGCGTGAGACCAGCACAGTCTGACATGTCCCCTCACTCCCAGTGACATTACTGGACTTTAGACATGAGTAAGTCACTTCTTCACATACTACAAATTTTATTCATCCAGAGGCCTCTCTCTAACTTCTCCTCTTCTGTGACCTCTTTGTGCCGCAATGTTGGTTCCTGTAAGTGGGGCACCGATCTCTAGGGAGGGAATCACGCTTGCAAACCCCCCCCCCCCAAACCGAGACCTTCCAGCACCCGTGCCAGGTCACCACGACTTCCGCTGGCTGATTTAGCACTCTACATCACTTCGGTTACCATTAGCAGTGGTAAAATAGCCTTTCCTCCTTCCACTGCAGGTTAGACCTTTGTAATGCCTCTTCACTAACTTCTCTTCATCCCCAATCCAAGCCCTGTTCTTTGATATGCCATGCATGCACCACTTTCTAAGAACTTCAGACCAGGCACTTCGTTGAAACTTCAGAACATTTCATTGAGCACTTCTGCAGTAACAAGTCAGTATAAACAGTCTTTAACATCGTCCCTCCATACATTACTCTAGTTCATTCTAACTTCAGGCTGCCCAGATCACACCTCATAAAAATTGTGAAGTCTATTCATTAAAAATCCATGAATTTGCCTTCAGTACCCCAACTTGGTACCCATCAAGGGGGGGCCCCCCAAAAGTTAGAAAAGAGTTGTATGTGGCAGCAATCTTCCATACAATCCCCTGTCCAAGGACCCAGCTAGGTTGCAGGGCAACGAACAGCCAGGAGTTGGCACATTTACCCCTTCTTGACTTCCGGGCAGCCAAATACACAAAGCAAACAGAACATGTTTAATCAGTAGAAACAAAATTGACAACATTAGGTAGAACATGGTAAAGTATGCCCCTCAAGAAGGCACGACCTTCACATTCAGGGGAGGACTGGGAAGGGGGGCTGGGTGGCAATTGCCCCCCGGGCCAATCTGATGCTGGGTAAAATGGCCGTACTCAGGGCTGGAATAATGTAGGGGCCAGACACTGTATACAGCTGCCGGTCGCCACCACACAATGTTATATTTGCAGAGCTGCAGCGGAGCGATATGAGTGTGCAGAGCATGCTCCTGCACCCGGCCAGCACAATACTAACACAGTCACTTCCCTTGAACTCTGCCCGACAGGAGCTTCCTAGGCCCTGCTTGGCGTGATGTCATTTAGTGTATTTTTGTTAAACCTCCTTTGTTGCTATTAACAATAAATGATGTTACCACATTGTAACATATTTGTCTTGCTTCATAACATGAATATCCATTATAAAACCAGGTGGGCATGGATGGTGAGCTGATTGGATGGTTCAATGGGCCAGTTGACTGGATTTGCCCCCCAGGCCTAAGGCTGGCAGCCCTCCCCTGTTCACACGCACAGCCATTCACTTCCATGACGGGTTGTATAATCCACCTGTTGGTACCTGTGCAAGAGTAAATGCCAGGGAATTTTACACTTGAGCACTGTTGAGCTCCATGTCTACGAGGCCTTAGAAAGCATGGGTTCTCAGAAAAAGTAATGTATAGAGAGAAAAAGCCGCACTCCAACTTGAAGGTGAAAAATATAAAATCTGTTTTATTCGTATCCAAAAGATAAAATCAATTCAAAGTGTATCCATAATACAGTCAGAGACAAGAGATGAACGCATAGTAGTTGACGCGTTTCACGGATAAACGTCCGCTAAGTCGAAACTTGGTTACGTTTATCCGTGAAATGCGTCAACTACTATGCGTTCATCTCTTGTCTCTGACTGTATTATGGATACACTTTGAATTGATTTTATCTTTTGGATACGAATAAAACAGATTTTATATTTTCCACCTTCAAGTTGGAGTGCGGCTATTTCTCTCTATACATTACAGTTGCCTGGACTGCGGATCCTTGCTGCACCTTATTTTGATGGTTGGGATTACCTTATCACTGGAGCGGTTCTTTTGCCCTTTCTGCTGATCTGTGACTATGTTCTCAGAAAAAGGACTAGATGGATGGGGCGCACTACCACCATATCTGGACTGAAAACATGGCAGGTAGGCTATGCATCCTAAAATTTCCTTTTCAATTGTAACAGAGGTTTACACTCAATCTTCCCATGTCTCCTATATTCTACACGTTTCACAAACAAAATTTGTATTAAAATGTCTATAAAATACGTTATGACCAAAAGCATATTTGTTCGGGTTTTAGTGATTTTCAGTTCTGATATCAATGGCAAAAATGTGATAAAATAATTAATAATGTAATACATGAAACACAATAAAAAAATGAAGCCTTTGGCGAGAGCGGTCTGGGAATTCATTCAGCACAATAGCGGTGTAACAGCTGCAGACCGATAACTGCCAGGTAACTTGGAATGATGCAGCGCCACTTTATCTTCTAAACTAATGTAAAAATAAGAGCTCCTGAGAGCAGGGCGTCTGTACACCGGCATGGATTGTCACTTAACACCATTTTTTAAATAATGGCTTTCTGAAACTTTTACCACCGCTATAGTGCCTGATCATGGTTAAAGCTGAACCCCATGCACATATAAAAGTCACACATTAATGCAGCTTTATATTTATTAATAATTCAATAAATGATCTTCTAGATTGTAAGCTCTAACGAGCAGGGCCCTCTAATTCCTCCTGTATTGAAAGTTCCCTCTGCGAAAACTGTTGGAGCTAAATAAATCCTGTATTAAAATAATAATATCTTTGTAATAATAGTAATAATAATGATCTTCCTAAATGCAATCAGTGTAAGCACTTGAATTTGACTTGATATTAGCCCTTTTGCAGTTCCTGCAGGGCTCAGACTAAGAGAGGTAGAAACAACACAAGTAGCCAGTCATCTGTGCTGCAGAGCTCACAAGCTATCAAGAAGCATGCTGACAGGAGGAGAGAGCAGAGTGACATAGAGATGTAACTAGTAATAGGGGTTAAAACAGGAACATACCAGCACATCTTTACTGGGTACTAAGCACACTGGACCCCGGATAAACCGAGGGAATACATTTAAAGAATGGGATTTTTAAGGTGGGTGGTCTCTCAAAGAAAATCTTGCACAATCACAAATACATTCAAATAAATAGGCGTTATTTACATGTAGGCCTCTTTCACACGTGCGTTCCATATGTCCGTATATCACCCCATCCGTTTGCAGATGATATACGGACATAATGCATGTCAATGGGATTGCGGATGTCAGCGGATGACCATCAGCTGACATCCGCTTTGTGTCCTTTCAGTTCTGTTCCATTTTTTGGAACAGAACAGGACCCTATTTTTTTTTCCGTTTAAAAAACGGAACGGACGCAAAAAATTATGTCCGTATATCATCCACAAACGAATGGAATGATATGCAGACATACGGACCGGATGACACAAATGTCATCCGTGTCCATGAAAAAAAAAAAAAAAAAGTGCCGCAGCGGACTAAATAAACTGAGCAGCCGTGTGAAAGAAGCCATAGTCTTTTGACAAAAATGCAATTTTTTTTTTATTTAGTTTTAGTCATATTTTAGTCATCTGAATTGTCTTAGTTTTAGTCGTATTTTAGTTGACTAAAATCTCCAGTATCCACCTTCATTTCTACTTTCCCTGGAGCTCTGCCTGTCTGTTAAAGCCCCAGCCCCCTGACTCTATCGGCAGGCGGTATTGGCTGAGAGGCGCAGGCACCCTCTGTCTGCCTGCTGCCTGGGAGTTCTGGAACAATGCCCTGCAAACCACAGAAGAGGAACTCCTCCATTAGAGTACGTGTGTCTGGATGTGACGTGGTGAATGTTTCCCCTGCAAGGTAGGTGAATGTTTGCCAGCAAGGTAGCAGTGCTTAGCACTGTGTAAAATAACAGCCTCCCCAGACCGTCCAGTTCTTTGCCCTGTGCACTCCCTCACTCACATTTACTTCCCCATCCCTGCTTGCAGGTCACCTCCCATCCCCAAAGTATAATGCACCCTGCCCCATGCACGCCCTTACTTCCATTTACTTTCCCATCCCCACTTGCAGGTCACCTCCCTATCCCCAAAGTATAATGCACCCTGCCACGTGCACACCCTCACTTCCACTTACTTCCCCATCCCTGCTTGCAGGTCACCTCCCCATTCCCAAAGTATTGCACCCTGCCCTGTGCACTCCCTCACTCTAATTTACTTCCCCACCCCACTTGCAGATCACCTCCCCATCCCCAAAGTATAATGCACCCTGCCCTGTGCACTCCCTCACTTCCATTGACTTCACCATCCCCAATTGCAGGTCACCTCCCCATCCCCAAAGTACAGGGCTTTTTTTTTTCTCGAAGAATAGGTGCTCTTCCCTTCCGAGTCCCCTTCGTTTCTGCTCTCTATGTACCTCTGAGCACCATCCCTTGGTTCTACCTGTTACCCACCTCCCTGTACCGCCCCTTTTAGAGAATACAGAACCAAGTATCATTTTGTGCTAGTAAGTGGATTGCACAGAATCTGTTAATGATAAATGATAACGAGACAAAAAATAGATCCCTAATAGAACCACCCAGCAACAATAGACCCCCCAAGCAACGATAACTCCTCCGCACAATAGACTTCCCTCCAGCAACAATGGACCCCAGAAGCAAAATACCACCCCAGCAGCCAGCATCTATAGACCCTCCAGAAGACCTCTCCATCAACAGTAGATCCCTCCCAGCAACACTTGCTCAGAAACATAAGACACCCCACTAGCAACAATCGACCTACCCAGGAACAATAGACCTCCACACAAAAATAGATCCCCACCAGTGACTATAGATCCATTGGAGTACGTGTGTCTGGATGTGACGTGGTGAATGTTTCCCCTGCAAGGTAGGTGAATGTTTGCCAGCAAGGTAGCAGTGCTTAGCACTGGGTAAAATAACAGCCTCCCCAGACCGTCCAGTTCTTTGCCCATGTGCACTCCCTCACTCACATTTACTTCCCCATCCCTGCTTGCAGGTCACCTCCCACCCCCAAAGTATAATGCACCCTGCCCCATGCACGCCCTTACTTCCATTTACTTTCCCATCCCCACTTGCAGGTCACCTCCCTATCCCCAAAGTATAATGCACCCTGCCACGTGCACACCCTCACTTCCACTTACTTCCCCATCCCTGCTTGCAGGTCACCTCCCCATTCCCAAAGTATAATGCACCCTGCCCTGTGCACTCCCTCACTCTAATTTACTTCCCCACCCCCACTTGCAGATCACCTCCCCATCCCCAAAGTATAATGCACCCTGCCCTGTGCACTCCCTCACTTCCATTGACTTCATCATCCCTACTTGCAGGTCACCTCCCCATCCCCAATGTACAGGGCTTTTTTTTTCTCAGAGAATAGGTGCTCTTCCCTTCTGAGTCCCCTTCGTTTCTGCTCTCTATCCACCTCTGAGCACCATCGCTTGGTTCTACCTGTTACCACCTCCCTGTACCGCCCCTTTTAGAGAATACAAAACCAAGTATCATTGTGTGCTAGTAAGTGAATTGCACAGAATCTGTTAATGATAAATGATAACAAGACAAAAAAAATAGATCCCTAATAGAACCCCCCAGCAACAATAGACCCCCCAAGCAACGATAAATCCTCCGCACAATAGACTTCCCTCCAGCAACAATGGACCCCAGAAGCAAAATACCACCCCAGCAGCCAGCATCTATAGACCCTCCAGTAGACATCTCCATCAACAGTAGATCCCTCCCAGCAACACTTGCTCAGAAACATAAGGCACCCCACAAGCAACAATTGACCTACCCAGGAACAATAGACCTCCACGCAAAAATAGATCCCCACCAGTGATTATAGATCCCCCAGCAGCCAACATCAATAGACCTTCCAGCACCCCCCAGCACTCCTTGCAATTACTTGCATTCATTGCTGGAGGTGCCGGAACTAAGTTCCCCCATGTTCCCACTGAAAAAAGCTCTGCCAAAGTATAATGCACCCTGCCCTGTGCACACCCTCACTCCCATTTACTTCCCCAAATCCACTTGTAGAATGGAATTACAGCCAATAGAGTTTACAGGTTTTCTGTTTGTCAAAAAGCAATATTTTTGTTTGTGAAACTTGAAACTTATGAAGCTTGGTTTTATTTAAAAAAACGTTATAGCTCACTGAGACCCCGTTCACACTGGGGCGCCGCTACTTGCCGGGGCGACCTCACAGGTCACGGTGCGCAGCTCGCACCGCGACCTCGGATCGGCCGGCACGGACTTCATATCATTGAAGTCAATGCAGGTCGCTCCAGGTCGCCCCAAAGAAGCTCCGGACCCTTTTTCTAAGTCGGAGCGACTTGTGTCGCTCCTATTAGAACGGGTCCACAGCTACTCTATGGCAGGCGACATACGGCGACCTGTCAGGCGACCAGGTCGCCTGACTGGTCGCCCCAGTGTGAACGGAGTCTAAGTCTAAATCTGTGTACATGTTCAAAACTTAATATCATAAATAATAAAGTTATTAGAGTTTTACTGCAGGAGTATATAATGCGCAATTCTAGATTAATGCTTAAAGGGTAACTCCATTTTTTGTGGGGAAAAAAAATCTGAAAACAAAGAAAAAAACAATAAAGCATATACAATTGCGACACAAATCATATTGTGATTGAATGTTATTCAAAATTACCTTTCCTTTTCAATCTGCAGCCGCTGAAATTTTCAGAAAATGCAATACAATATGGCCGCCTGGAGCTGTTCTGTACACAGAATGTATACTGACCACACCCCAGAAACATCATTTCCTGCTTGTGTGATTGGCTCACCAATTTTCCCAGAAGTCTGCACTAAGATACAAGTCAGATTTCTGGCATCCCCTGCAACAAAAATGTCATTTTTGGTGAGATACTCCCAATAGGAACACGTCTAAAGGGATGTAGGTCCAGCAGATTCCCTCATTAGAGCCCTGCAGCTGCCACAGCTGATAGATAATTATGAAACCACTCCCATTAGACCCACTCAGCACAGAGGAACAAACAATGATTCCTTCAGAATAACAAAAGGTAGGAATCTGCAACCAAGTTCTATTATAATTCTTGCAATGTACAGAGATCACCCAGAGGGGAATGTTTTTTCTCAACCAAAGTAGAGTTACGCTTTAAATAATGCATTAAAATTTACTTAAACCCATTCTATTTTAGTCGACTAAAACATACTGGAGATTTTAGTCGACTAAATGAAAATTGGAATTGATTTGTATCATAGTTTTCATCAATCTACTTAATTCAAATTTTATTTTCATTTAGTTTTTGTCACTGAAAACATGCAGCTGACAAAAACTATCATGAACATATTTTCATTGCCGAAATTATCACTGCATGTAATTTTCAAAACCATTTAATGGTCTAAAATCAATTACACATCACATCACATCACATATTTATTAAATGCTAACCTTGAGACATAAACCCCCATAAATCCTTATATAACTATGTAGAGCTTTTATATAGTCAAAAAACCCAACATTCCTATAGGGAATAATGAATCCACCACACCATTCCTAGTTGGTTTAGTTCAGAAGATATTGACGAGTAGAACGTTTTTTTTCCTGTGGATGGATGAGCAAATCTAGCACTTATTGCCCTTAGGGCTTCTTCAGGGGAACCAAGGGGCAATGTTCAAAATATCATGGCATACTACTACCTCCAATCTGCCAATGTCTGCAAGCCTGAAAGTTTCATCCCCCAGGAGGACAGGAAAACGTCCCATCTTGGATTAATTCCCCTATTAGCTGATGGGACGTTTTCCTGTTCTCCTGGGTGATGAAACTGTGGACTGGGCATTTTTTTTACGTTACAGACCCATATGGGTGTTTGTTGAAGGAGTATATGATCAGAGGGTCCCCCCCATAGAAAGGAATCTAAACTCTCTAAAGATGTCTCTATCCATGGCAGGGGCGTAACTACAGGGGTTGCAGGGGTTGCAATCGCTACCGGGCCCCATGCTCCAGGGGGCCCGGTAGCAAACCAGTGGGTGAACTTCCAGGATCGCAAAGGTCACACTTGCGACCGGACCCTGGCATTGCACCACTGTGGGGAGGCCCCAAGATTGCAGGAAGGGGGCCCACAAGATTGCAGGAAGGGGGCCCACTGCAGAACTTGTGAAAGAATCCTGCTGTGGGACTGTAATAAAAGGCCATGCAACGAGTGTAAAGAGCCCCAGGATTAGTGGGAAGAGCCCTGGGCTTGAAGGTAAGGGCCCCGGCCAGGGGTCTGGGGGGCCCTTCATGGTTTTTTGCATCAGGGCCCTGAAGGTTCTAGTTACGCCTCTGATCCATGGAGTATATATGCTTTTCTATAGAGACATCTTTATAGAGAGTATAGATTCCTTTCTATAGGGGGGACCCTCTGATCATATGCTCCTTCAACAAACACCCATATGGGTCTGTAACGTCAAAAATGCCCACTCCACAGGGGACTCTACCACTGATCTCTGAAGTGCCTCTCACATTAACATGGTTTCCAACGTATCATGGTCCGAGTGTTGGATTCCAGCATGGTCACGTGATCCCGAGCTCTATGTAAGGGAGCACTCAACAAAGGCTGCAAATTCTGGGTGCTATGATGTCACCCATAGGCTCCCTTGGCCCAGCCATTGTTGGCACTTTCCCTCCTCTGCCCTGCAGCAATCACTCACTGACAGAGGAGAGCCGGAGCTGCAGGAACATGTGCCTGGACCAGAGAGGATTAAAATGAAGTTTGTTTTAAAGAGGAAGTAAATGCAGGACAAAAAAAAGGAGAAAAAAAATAGCATAATGAGCTAGTATGCATCACATACTAGCTCATTATGAAATACTTACCTAAAAACGAAGCCCCCGCAGTGTCGCCCGCTCAGCAACAGGGCGGCTGACATGTCCGGCCGCCCTGCTTCCTTGTTTGCGTCCTCCGGCCATCTGATTGGCCGGAGGCGCGATCACATCACTCCCGCACATGCGCGCGGGAGCCGCCATTCACGGCATAGGGTTCTGAAGGAAAGGCACGGGATTATGTGAGAACCATTGGATATCCTGGCAAGGATTCTGAAAGTACCATTGAAGGTGTGAGCAGGGATTCTGTCATTACCATTGGAAGTCCTGGCAAGTACCATAACAGCCGTGCAGTATCTTGCATCCCGCTCTCAATAGCATTCTCCTGTATGTCCAGGAAGACTTGATGACTTTGTCTTAGGGTGTGGTTCCTTGACACCCTGATCTTATTGGGTCTGGGAGAGGGACGTGCAGAAAAAGCAACCAACCAGGTGTGGGGCATGCACATGTGCTGAACGAGAAGCCGAGACTGGAGGAGAGGGCAGAATGAGCAGTGCCAGCAACTTATCAGTGAGTCTCTGCTTATTTATTATTACTCTCAGTAGTGACATGAACTTCATGTAGCACCCTCCTAGATAGGTGTTAGAAAGGAGAGTAGTTCGCTCTGCCTGCATAACAGGGGAGTAGCAGGTAAAATATAGCCTGCTCCATCTGCTTAACAGGGGAGCCTGATCAATAGTTATGCCTGTTGCATGTGTCCATGTGTGATTTATCTGGGCTGTGTCCCCACTGTATCCAATAGGGGAGCATGTTAGACAGTGGAGGAAACCCAGCCAGTGACACACTTTGTAACTATCCCAGTGGGTTGGCACAGTGGTGCATCCTGGGGTATGTTATAAAAGCCAAGGGCACATATGACAGGGCGTCTTTGGGCGGGAAGCCAGGTCCCAGGAGGAGGGTGACGGCTGTCTCTCCTCCTTTCTGTATGGAAAGTGGTCACAGGCGGTCAGCCTAGTGAGCCAGAAGTGTGGTGCTAAACCAGTGGATGCTGACAAGCGGAGCTGAAGGCAGAGCAACCTTGGGAAAAACAGTGTCTGTGAGTACCGGGAAGCTTGCCAGGGGTTTGCCCAGAAAGGGGACAACTGCCGTGGAGAGTCAGTGGACAGGGGCTAGCACACACAGAAAGTGAGAAAGGGGATGCCAAGTTAGGACCCTGAAGAGAAACTAAATCAGGATCATATTCTTTATCTTCACTTCAGTGGCAAGATGAAGCAGTGGCCTTGCTGCACACTACAGCCAGTTGTCCTCAGATTTGTGCATTGTTCATATTTGGAGTATCCCACTCATCCCTTCTCCCATCCCAGTACTAAATAAAACACAAAAAAACAACAAATCCCCTGGACTGTTCATTGTCTGAGCCAAGCGTCTAAAGTCATATATTTCTACAGACTGTTGCTACGGGTAACCCAGGGGAATTCAGAAAGTGCAATTCTTAGCAGCCCTCTAGGGGGCAGTGCTACATTCATATTCAGCAATAGTCAGGAGTAATAATTGTCTTTCAGGAATCCAAGTGCCTTTTCAAACCGGTACAGCCAGGGAACCTGGGGTTTTTGAATGTACAGGCTAGAAAAGAGTGATGATATTTGAAGGAAAACTCAGCCCTTTCATTTGATTCTATACTTGAAGGCCAATTATTTTTACATGCCTGGCTCAGTTTCTGTGAACAAATAAAGGTCATATGATCTCTGATCAAGTCAGACTTAAAGTAAGGCTTGGAGTGCAGGATGTGGAACTCCTGAGTAGAAAAGGCTGTCCCTTGCCAGCATGCTGCAGAGAAGGACCATGCGTGGAAGCAAGGGTCTCTCTGCAAAGGTCTGAAATACATCTGGCAGAGTCAGACCTATAGCTGTGTGTAGTCTGCAAATCTCATGCTCCCTGCTGGTATACGTGATCTAGCTAAATCAGTAAAGGGACATGTTGGACCTCTGTAAAGAAACCACTTCTTCCACCCAGAAAGCAAGAATCCTCTGCAGAAATCTGGCAAGGGACAGGCTTTTCTACCCATGCTGTGGCTGCTTTCCAAAGAAACCTGAAAGACTTTGCACACCTTCTGCTTTGATGCACCTGGAATTAACATAGCTGACTTCAAGTGAGAGTTCAGTTGTTTTTTAATGAAACCTGCAGATTTAAAAGGATTAAAAATGTATTTTGAAATGATATTAAAGTAGAACTCAAGGCATGATACAAACACTTACAAGCAGGCAGGCTATGTATTGCCTCTTCTGCAACCAAATACAATTACCTGCCTGCTCATAGTCTTACTGTATGTGGTGCATACACAGCGCAGTTGACATTAACGGCATGGCCCTGTGTACCTGGATGACTGACTCCTGTGCATACACATGAGTTACGTCATCCTACGGCAGCCAATGAAGATGCCTGAAGTTGGCCACCCAGAAGGAACTAGGGAGAAGATACAAGGGGCCTCCTGCAGACTTTGGACCATTATTGATGAGATAAGTATAATGACTTTAGTTCTGCTTTAACAAGTAAAAGCTTATATTGGATTATATTGACTGAGCTTCCATATACTTAGAATCTTCATTTGCAATATCAATATATTATACAAGCAATACAAAGGATATAAAATACTAGGTGATACATTTATGAAGAAAAATTTATGAAGAAAAAAAAAAAACGTAAAAAATATTTTAAAAACTATTATAAATTTTCTCAAATTAAAGAAGAGATAGAGACAGTTGGACTTTAGTGGTACCATACAACTGAACGTACACTCAAGTAATAAAATATATAGCATAGTAACATAGTTAGTCAGGTTGCAAAAAGACACCATCTGGTTCAACCAACAAAAAAAACAGTATTGAAACCCCAACCATACAATCCCATATACACAATCCTATACCCGCAGTTGATCCAGAGGAAGGCAAAAAAAAAAAAACAAAAAACAGCAAAGCATGATCCAATTTGCTACAGCAGGGTAAAAATTCCTTCCTGATCCCCCGAGAGGCAATCGGATATTCCCTGGATCAACTTTACCTAAAAAAAAAAAATTTAGTACCCACTTACTGTATATTAAGTCCACCCAGGAAAGAATCCAGACCTTTTTTAAAGCAATCTAGTGAGCTAGCCAGAAGCACCTCTGGAGGGAGTCTATTCCACATTTTCACAGCTCTTACGGTAAAGAAACCTTTCCGTATTTGGAGATGAAATCTGTTTTCCTCTACTTGAAAAGAGTGCCCCCTTGTCCTCTGTGTTGACCTTAAAGTGAACAACTCAACACCAAGTTCACTATAGGGACCCCTTATGTATTTATACATGTTGATGATATCCCCCCTTAATCTCCTCTTCTCAAGAGAGAATAAATTCAGTTCCTCTAATCTTTTCTCATAGCTGAGCTCCTCCATGCCTCTTATCAGTTTGTTTGCCCTTCTCCAGTTCCCCGATATCCTTTTTAAGAACTGGAGCCTAAAACTGAACTGCATATTCCAGATGAGGTCTTACTAATGATTTGTACAGGGGCAAAATTATATCTCTCTCTCTGGAGTCCATGCCTCTGTTAATACAAGAAAGGACTTTGGAAACCGCAGCTTGGCATTGCATGCTATTATTAAGCTTAGGATCTACCAGAACACCCAGATCCTTCTCCGCTATGGATTCCCCCAGTTCTACTCCACCTAGTATGTATGATGCATGCATATTCTTAGCCCCCAAGTGCATAACTTTACATTTATCAACATTAAACCTCATTTGCCACATAGTTGCCCAATGAAACAGTGCATTGAGATCAGCTTGTAAGTTGGAGACATCCTGTAAAGAAGTTACTCCACTGCATAGCTTGGTGTCATCTGCAAACACTGAAATGCTACTTTTAATCCCAGACCCTATATCATTTATAAAGATATTAAAAAGTAAAGGTCCCAACACTGAACCTTAGGGTACTCCACTGATAACCTTAGACCATTCAGAGTAAGAATCATTAATAACACTACTCTCTGAATTCTATCTTTTTATCCAATTTTCTATCCAATTACATACTGATCTCTCCAAGCCTGTAGACTTTACCTTACACATTAGCTGTGTGTGAGGAACTGTGTCAAATGCTTTGGCAAAATCCAAGTAAACTACGTCCACAGCCACCCCTCTGTCCAAGGTTTTACTTCCCTCCTCATAAAAAGAAATCAGATTTGTTTGGCAACTTCTGTCTCTCATGAATCCATGCTGTCTGTTGCTTAAAATATTTTTTTCCAGCAAGAACTCATCTATGTGGTCTTTTATTAAACTCTCCGGTATCTTCCCAACTTTAGAAGTAAAACAAACAGGTCTATAGTTACTTTGCAAAGACTTTGATCCCTTTTTAAATATAGGCACCACATTGGCCCTACGCCAATCTATTGGTATATTCCAGTCCTTAACAAGTCCTTAAAAAATAGAAACAATGGCTTTGAAATGACAGAGCTCAATTCTTTTAGGATGCGTGGGTGGATGCCATCTGGTCCAGGTGCTTTATACACCCTTATTCTGTCTAAATATTTCTGGACCATATCACTTTTGAGCCATTGTGGATCATTTGGGGCTGTGTCAATACCGTCCTCATTATAGTCATGAGCTCCCCCGTGCTCCTTTGTATATACAGAGCTGAAGAAAGTATTTAATACATTTCCCTTCTCTTTGTCCCCAGTCACCCACTACTGATTATTTTGTAAAGGGCCTTCATGTTCAGACCTAACCTTTTAACTGTTAATATATTTGAAGAATTTTTTGGGGTTTGTCCTACTATCTTTTGCAATCTTTCGTTCATTTTGAATGTTTGCGTCCTTGATTTCCTTTTTACATATTCTGTTATATTCTTTGTAACAATTAAACAATGATAGTGTTCCTTCATTTTTATATTTTTTAAAAGCTCTTTTCTTTTTATCTATAGCTTTTTTAACTTTGGCGGTGAGCCACATATGTTTTATTTTTAGCCTTTTAAACATATTACCCATGGGAATATACTTTGCAGTGAGTTTGCATAAAGTCTTTTTGAAAATTTCCCATTTCTGTTCTGTGCTCATCGATGGCAATACTCCCTCCCAGTCTAAATCCTGGAGAGCAGGCCTTATCCTTGGAAAATTTGCTTTTGTATTTTCTGTATGCGTTTTTTGCTTACAGCTAACATTAAAATAAATCATATTATGGTCACTGGTACCCAGATGTTCTTTTATATGAACATTGTTAATAAGCTCTGCATGGTTTGAGATTAACAGGTCCAACAGAGCATCATTTCTAGTGGGGGCCTCAATAAACTGCACCATAAAATTGTCTTGTAATAGGTTTATAAATTGTTGTTCCTTTAACTGTTTATTATTACAGCATAAAACCATTAATCCACATAATTTATACAAAAAGACAACATGTCTAAGAAAGTTTATCATTTACCTATTTGCATAAGCACAAATATGACAGGTTCTCCTCAAAAACCAACATGTATGGTATGCAACACGTCTCAACATGAAAACAATATGCACAGAGCTATAAAAAAGGGCATTTAGGACCCGGGTCTAAACCTGTGAAATCTGCTGTGTCTGGCAATGTCTCTTCTTGCTGAGCCGCCTGGGATGCTGGACAGATCCCTGGACAATTCCTTAAATGATCTTGCATTGAACCTTGTTTTTCTTGAACTTTGAACTCTTTGCCTCTCCCATTAATGTCCTGATTTAACCCATGTCTCTGCACTTCCTGTTTGCCAGATTATTGAGCTCTCTACAGCCAAGATCTCACTCTTACCACTCCAGCTTCTGTCCGTATCTCTGCTATCACTCGTTACCGACCTTTGGCTTGTTCCTCAACTACGTTTCTGCTTGATCCCAACCTGCAACCACTTGTTACCAACCTTTGGATTGTTTACTGACTACACTTCTGCTTATCCCTACCTGCTATATCAGCTACTGGACCCCGGCTTGCTCACCTCCTGGTGGGGCGATCCTGAGGACCTTGACTTGATCCTAAATAGCAGCTAGACCCACCTCCATCATCAGGAGCTCTGGTGAAAACTGGTTAGTACTTAGACCCCGCACCTCAGGTGAGCCCATGTCATCCACCAGGATGACCTGATTCTGTAATTATCCAACTGGTCAGTGAGGACCACTCTACTGCTATGCTCCTGGCCTCCGAGCCTGACCTCTGACCGTGACAAAGCCCTTACATAAAAAGGACCACATTAATTAATATAAAATTATTTCCTTTCTCTAAAATTGTTGGCACACAATAAGTCCCTTCTCCCCATCTCAGTGAATTGGTATCTATGAAAATGTTCACTCCCCAGTAAAATAGCTGCAGCCAGGACGTGTCTGATGTAATGAACTCGGCTTTGAGACATGATTTACAACTCTCGCTCCTCATTTTATGACAAGCCAATTAATGCAATCAATCACCATTATGATATCAGCTCTCCAGGAACTGAGGGAGTTGAAAGATCCAACATTTCAGAAACCGCTGTGTTCCTCTATCAAAGGCCGAGGGATTAACACATTAGGACCCCGTGGTGACAGAGTGAATTTTCCTAGTCATCATCACACAAAGTGATGTCAGGAAATACTTCTATTCGTGTAACGTTTTTAGGTCCAACAGTGATATAAATACATCCTGCAATGGGGCCATTGGAAGCCTCACATCTTTTTATCTTTTTATAGTCATGTTGCACATATTATCATTTGCGACCAATTTTTGTTCAGGGAATACTTTAAAATATCACTTTCTCTTAGTGAACATGGTGCAGAGTTGTATAAAGTACTCGAAACCCATACTTGAGTAAAAGTACAAGTGCTCGATCAAAAAGTGACTTGAGTAGAAGTGGAAGTGCTCGATCAAAAAGTGACTTGAGTAGAAGTACTAAAGTATTCAACATTTTTTGTACTTAAGTATTGCAAGTAGTTTTTTTAAACATTTTGCTACTCAAGTACTGAAAGTAAAAGTACAAGTACTGTGTTATGTAGTTATTAAAGAAAGAAGTCAAAAGTTTGAACATCATATTGTTTTTTATTATTTCAAATGCAGCTTTTATTTATACATACAGTAGCATTTATTTTCGTATGCGCTGATAATACACGTGTTTTGTGCTTCATGAAACCTGCCATCTACTGTTCTGGCAGTGGCAATTTTTATAATTGTAACGAGTAACTATGCAGCACAAAAAAAAAATATCGGAGAAGTATTGAAATCATCGAAAAAATGTAGTGAAGTAAAAGTGGAAGTAGGAGAAAAAAATTCTACTCTAGGAAAGTACAGATACCGCCCTTCGGTACTTAAGTACAGTAGTGAAGTAGTTCTACTTAGTTACTATACATCTCTGAGTCATGGTGCTATCAGCCCTCGCACTATAGTGCTCTGTGCTGGCAAAGCTGAGTGGCAGCAACACCTTTATTACATATATCATCACACAGGCTTATAGTGCAGAGAAATAGAGGGGCCATGTCTGAAATGGTCTGTGAGAATTACTGGAAGCTGGGAATTACTGGGAGCCCTGGGTCTTTTCTGGTGACTGTTGACCTGCATTGTAATATTTGTATACCATTGGATTGATTTACTAAAACTTGAATGTGCAAAATCTGGTGCAGCTCGGCATAGAAACCAAACAGCTTCCAGGATCTATTGGCAGGGCCGCTGATGGGGGGGGGCACCAGTCCTCCTGTGGGGGGCCCGGGCACAGAGGGGGGCTCAACAGTACAGGGAATCGATGCGGTCGGGCGGAGCAGCAATTACAGAAGGAAGCCCTGTGCGGCTCTCCGCAACAGCTGAAAGCCAGTTTCTCCCACTCCTGCCAGCTTTCAGCTGCTGCGGGGAGAGACACAGACACAGGTCATCTTCCCTATAATTGCTTCTCCAACACCGATCCCCCCCCCCTATTCTGCCTGCTTCTGATCCCCCCCCCCTCCTGCAGCACTGCAGATTTCCCTATCCTGTAAAAAAATAACAAATTGTAAAAAAAAATAATAATAATAATAATTAAACATTGTAATAACGAATGCCAGAAAAAATTGAAAATAAAATAATTTTAAACATTTAAAAAAAAATTATATATATTTTTTTTAAAATGTAAAAAACAATTAAGGGCTAATTCACACAAGTTCTCTGTTATGTTTGTGTCTACTAATAATGCTTTTAGTGTATTTTTAGTGAATATTGTCTTGACATATTCGTGGTGGGGCCCTGTCAGGTAGGCTGTATGGGGCCCTGTGATTTCTAACAGCAGCCCTGTCTATTGTCAAAGCTTAATTGAAGAAGCTGAAGTTAGAAGCTGATTGGCTACGATGTACAGCTGCACCAGATTTTGCACTCTCCAGTTTTCTACCACATTCTTAGATCTTAAGCCTCGTACACACGCACCGATTGTTGGCCGACCGATCGGCCGTCTTTTGTCCAGTGTTGTTGTGTTGGTTGAAATGTGCTCTAGACTGCACACTAATTTTCTCAGCCAACAACAACCAACTTCAGAAGTGATGTCATGTGATGGTTTACTTTCCGTGTGTTTTTTCTTCTCTGAGCATGCCCAGTCTTGCTCATCAAATTTTTGTCTGCCGAAATCTGTACTGACTGACGGAAAATCGGCCGTTGTGGTGACGGCCAACAAAAATTTTATAACATGCACACCAGATTTTGTTCGGCCGAAAAGTCGCAGTCGGTTGTCGGAATCATCATACTAACAAGCCGACAATCGGCCGATCGGACGTTGGCCGAAAATTCACGGCCAACAATCGGTGCGTGTGTGTACGAGGCTTTAGCCTGTCTGGACAGTATGCCCACTTGCTGACTTGCTACAATCCACATACAGCTGAACTCTTTAACATGAAAGTGTTACTTAACCCAGGAGCCTGCATTCACTATATCTGGTCTCCCACAGTACACAGAACATGGAAATGCAATCATTTTAGTAAATATAAACTGCTAAATACCTTTTCTCATCAGCAGTATGTAGCAGTTTAGTGACTTCTATTAGTGTCCTATTAAAGCTTGTCAGAGGAGTTTTTATCCTACTCTGACTGTCCTATGAGGCTGCATGACCCCTGATCCTCTGTCTGGACAGTGCTAATTGACTCTTTGCTGATCACATGCACCTTCCCAAGAAAAAAAAAAAAAAAAAAACTCTCCAGAAATACACACAAAACTGAGCTCTGTCTTATCAGGAGATGGATTGGGTACAGTGGAAGAAGGGGAGGATCAGAAAAGACAGGATCAAACAACCTTTTTACACGATGCCCTGTATTTACCCCTTAGGTTTTACAGTGAGTATAACAAGCATGCTTTAGTGCATATACAGACTGATTTTACTGTTGGGGGCTTAGTAACACTTATCCAATGTAGTGGATAAATATGTAGCTTTGGATCCTGTGTAGCATCCCTCCTGGTACACCGCATGGATGTTCTTCCTACATTTTAATGGCTATACCTAGTACATTGGGAAATGAATGTGATAAGCTAAGCCTGTTGTGTGGGTGGGGAATGTGTTTGACGCAGTAATAACATTTAGATGGATCAGTTCTAAGTGTGTGGGATCCATATTTTTTCAACGATTTGCTGATTAGCGTGGTCTGGTTTCCAGCCACAAACCAAATACATGCTAGGAAATAATTAGGTTTCCCCTAAAATTACTCTTTAGTGGATATGTGTGATAGAGACTGGGAGGTCAGTGGGGTGAATTGGGGGAGGGGTGGAAGAGCAAAGTGGGGTATGAATGGATCTATTGGTATATATTGGTGATGCAGAAATACTGTAAATCAAAATAAATGTATTCCTTACTGTACATGGAAGAGGTAGAATATTATTAGGGGCTTCCTAAAATAACTTATATAAACCACAGCATTGCCTGAATGGCAGATCAAAGGTGTTCATCAACATGGATGTACAGAATGATGCTGACAAAGATTTTGCCACACAATTGTAGATTTCCCTATTGGTGCTTTCGGCAAATTTTAAAAGTTGTACTCTTTTTTTTTTTTTTTTCATTTAACAAGAGTGTGTTTGGTCTTCAACCTAGCAATGCTTAACCACTTAAGCCCCGGAAGATTTTACCCCCTTCCTGACCAGGCCCTATTTTGCGATTCTGCACTGCGTGATTTTAACGGACAATTGCACGGTCGTGCGATGCTGTACCTAAACGAAATTGACGTCCTTTTTTTCCCACAAATAGAGCTTTCTTTTGGTGGTATTTGATCACCTGTGTGATTTTTACTTTTTGTGCTATAAACAAAAAAATATAGCGTAAAGTTTGCAAAAATAACAATATTTTTCACATTTTTATATAAAATTCCCCCCAAAAAATGTAAAAATCTAAATTTTTTAATATTTTAGGCCAATTTGTTTTCTGCTACATATGTTTGGTAAAAAAAAATCACAATAAGCGTATTTTGATTGGTTTGCACAAAAGTTATTTTGTTTACTAAGGGAAAGATTTTTGTCATTTTTGTTGTTTTTTTTTGTTTAACGAGTAATGGCGGCGATCTGCGTTTTTTTTTTGCGGGACTGCGACATTGCGGCAGACAGATCGGACCCTTGACTGACATTTTTGACACTTTTGGGGGTACCAGTGACATTTCTACAGTAATCAGTGCTATACATATGCACTGTTACTGTAAAAATGACACTGGCAGGGAAGGGGTTAACTTTATTGGTGATGCAGGGGTTAAGTGTGTCCCTAGGGGCATGCTTCTAACTGTAAAGGGGCATGGCTAGTGGTGTAACAACAGAGACATACGATCCTACATAGCAGGACCGTATGATCTCTGTTCTTACACAGGGGAGAATGACAGGCGGCTTTGTTTACATTAGCCGCCTGCCTTTCTCCCTGTGCACCGGACGATCGCGAGTGACCGGCGGACATCGGGTCCGCCGGTCACACGCGCGGGGATGTGCAGGAGCGAGCGGGGGCGCGCCTCCAGCGGCGCGCGCTCGCCCCCTAGAGCCTCACAGGCTAGCGACGTAGTCCCACGTCACTTTGCCTGTGAGGGGCTGACCGCCGCAGTAAATATTTGTGCGGCGGTCGGCAAGTGGTTAAAGATCCTAGGCTACGTCTCTTTGGTGGTCACTAAGTTGGTTTATTGTGAAAACCCAGTGTAGCACCCTCCTAGGTAGGTGCTAGGAAAACCACAAGGGAGGTCCTATCAGGGGGGCCTAATTGTTCAGCTAGGCTGTCATGTGTTCCCAGGTGTGCCCGTTAAACTTGGGGAGTCTCCCCACTGTGTCCAATGAGGGCTCTCATTGGACAGTGGAGGAAACCTGACCAATAGCACACCAGGGCTTGTATCTACCCCAGACAGACCGGCGTTGATCGACATTCAGCCAGCGTCAAGTCAGCGTCAGCAGGCATTTTTCCAGTTGTCCCTCTAATATTGTGCATAGATGAGCCAGAAGAGTATCCCATTCATCTCTTCTCCCATCCAAGTTCTCAATAAACCTAAAAACCCAAAGATACTGGACTGATTCTTGTCTCAGTGCTCACACTTGAAGAATATGACTAACTGCGCTGCTGTTGCTAGCGGTAACCCTGGCGGACCCATATCCAGCAAAACGGCTGGGAATCCTGCTACACCAGTCTAGGATCGGTGGTTCCTAAAGGGTAACTCCACTTTCTTAGGGGAAAAAAAAAAGCAAATAAAGAAAAAATAATATAGCGTATACATTTGCGAATTTATATTGTTATTGAATGTTAATAAAAATTCCTTTTCTTTTTAATCTGCATCTCTGTCATTTTCTAAAAATGCAATGCAATATGGCTACCTGGGGCTGTTCTTTACACAGAATGTATACTGACCACACCCCAGAAACATCATTTCCTGCTTGTGTGATTGGCTCACCAATTTTCCCAGAAGTCTGCACTAAGGTACAAGTCAAATTTCGGGCTTCCCTTACAACAAAATGTCATTTTTGGTGACATACTCCCAATAGGAAATCACATCTAAAGGGATGCAGGCCCAGCAGCTTTCCTCATTAGTGCCCTGCAACTGCAGCAGCTGATTAATAACTATGAAACCACTCCCATTAGATTCACTTTCCCACTGGACACAGAGAAACGCACAGGGATTTCTTCAGAATAACAAAAGGTAGGAGTCTGCAACAAAGTTTGGTAAAATCCGTGTAACGTACAGAGATCACCTAGAGGGGAATTATTATTTTTAAACAAAAGTGGAGTTACTCTTTAACTCTGCCCACCAAAGGCTTTTACACCGTAAGCCCCTTTCACCCGGGCAGTCTGATCAGGTCCACCTGGCAGTTTTTAAGGTTGACCTGATCGGGTAATCAGGTCTATTGGCAGTTTGAAATGCTTTCTGAGTTCTTGATTATAAATGAGTTCTGTCTTAAATAAGCTGTGTATGGCACTCTGACAGCTCCCCCCCCCCCCATTAGCCACAATCTACCTGCATTGTATAAAGTAGCCAAGAGATCCAGTGATAATATCACTGGATCTGAAAGAAAGTGATTCTAAGCATAATTTTCTTTTAACAAAAAACAAGTTATAGTGACCTGTTCTGTCTAATGTTTTTTTTTACAGAGCAGCCCCGATCCCCCTCTTCCCAGGTCCCCTGCTGGAACTCCTGGCTACTCCTCTTCAGCAAGTGCCCCAACAGGAAGCCACTTCCTATGGGGGCACGTGTGCAGGCTCGATCTCAAGCCGCGCTGCCTGCATTCATAGATACAGACAGCAGAGCTCGGCCTTGCCCCCTGCTTCCTTGTTAAAGAGTTTGATTGACAACAGTAGAAGTCAATGATGGCTCCCACTGCTATCAGTCTGCCATGTGAAGAGGGAGGGAGCAAAGAGACTGCTATTGGGAACACTGCTGGATCAAGATTGGGCTCAGGTGAGTATAAGGGGAGGCGGGAGGGGGGGGGGGTCCTGGACACAGAAGGTTCTTTACCTTAATGCAGAAAATACATTTGGGTAAAAAAGCTTAGGCTTTGGAACCACTCTAAGGTATGTAATAAAACCAGATTTTAATTAAAGCATTTCCTAAGCATTTTGATGATGGAAAAAGGTAGGGAACTAAGTGAAGTAAATATAAACAGAGTAAACTTTATCTTTAAGAATCTTTATAATGGTGATTGTAGTTGGTTACCACAGAGTAATGTTTTATGCATGGCTACCTTGGTTACAAAAGTGGCATTTAGGCATCAATCCGGTGATTGAGGTTCACCATTATGTTCATGCCACTTTGACGCAGTGGTGGGCTTGAGCACGATATGGCCATATGGTGGGACCAAATCCCCATTTTTATTTATGGATTGTCTTCATATTTGATAGTCATTTCTTTTGCATGTGTGCGCTATTCTTTTTTAATGTTCATGCCACTACTGTTACTGTGAAAGGTCCATGCCATCATCTACGCATCCATTAATAAGCTTAATTAATGTCACTGTTTTAAGCATAGACACAGCAAACTGACCACACTGTAGTAATACCAATTTTGTAAAACATTACAGAAGTTGGACATTACACTGTGATCAACTGAGCTGGACATCACACTGTTGCTCACTGAATGAATATTTGTGTCCAGCTAAGGTACCAGCCTAGATTGGCCATTAGTGTGTTAGCTACTTCTTCTGATAGGAAAAAATGTAAGCTTGTAAATAGAAATATCATCTATTACATAAGAAAAGACACTCACTGTCTTTCACTCTCCTTTACTGCAGTAAATACAAAATGTACACTCACTAAAATAAACTCAATCAATGACCGTTTTGTGTGGTTGCTTTACCCCCATGGACCCCTATGATTAAGCCCCGGGGGTTGGGGCGAAACATGTCAGGGGGCATGACCCGAGGAGCGGCAATAACTGAGGCTTTCACATGTATACAGCCAGGGCTGCTGTTAGAAATTGCGGGGCCCCATACAGACTACCTGGCAGGGCCCCCCCCAAGAAAATATTAAAGATATATTTAGCTAAAATTACAACAAATCACTATTATCAGACACAAATATAACATAACTCGCATAATTCCTGCTAAATCTAAAAAAAAAAAAACTATTTTAAATGAAAAAGAAGATGAGATGAGAAAAATATCCAGGCTGGGCAGTTGGAGCTCAGAGATCAGAGAGACAGAGAGAGAGAAACAAAGTTACAATTTACAAATAAACTCCTGAGCAGAGATAAGTGCTGGGAGGGGGGGGGGCACACAAGGGAGGGGGATTAGTGAGGGACAACTGTCTCTTTCTCAACAGATAAAAGCTGATAGCAGGGAGAGGGACAGATCAGATTCAGGTGCTGGAGGAAGATTTCTGTATTTGTTGTCCATCACTAATCCCCCTCTCTGTGTGGGCCCCCCCTGTGTGCTCGGGCCCCCTACAAGAGGGCTGGTGGTCCCCCCCTATCAGTGACCCTGTATACAGCACATCCAAACTAGAATCAGTTATGGTGAGTGGTGGTTCATTGCTCACTGGATGAGTTTTTTTTTTTTTACGTTGGCATCCCTACTATCCTGAGTGCCAATGGGGCTCTACACCTCTGCCTGGATCAGCAACACCTAGTACTTATAATTTCCCCACATTCTCTCTTTGAACTTTGTACTGAAGGATTCAATTGAATCCTTGCACTACAGGAAGGGAGGTTGCGAAACATCCCGTCACCGAGAAGGAGGCTGCAGTCCAGGTCAATAAAAGGTCTTCCTTGATTTGCTTGCAGTTATGCCCTCTGGACAACTGCCTGGGTTGTCAACGCTATACATTGAGTAATGGGAGAATCAGCAATGCCAAGCCGCTATACGAAGGGCCAGGTCCTTTTTCCTCTACAGCATCTAGTGGGAAAAGCAGGAGATCTCCTTATGCTGGAGCACAAAGTGATACATTTGCAGGGCACTAGAGATCATTGACATGCCATTGGAAGAACCTTTTTCTTTGGATGGAATCTGTAAATAGCTTTTCTGCAGACACTATAAAATGACATCTTCAGATGTGGTGGCAGGGTTCAGTGTGCAATATTCAGGTTGCCACACTGTATATCTCTGTCCTTTTCTCAGTTACAATTGCAATGTTGCAAAATTTAGACCACCTTTGTAACAGTCAATCTTCTCTTCTTGGACCCTGTCCATGACTGCAAACATCAGTAAAGATTATTATATGAGTGCAAGCTTTTGTGCCATTGTTTCTCTGCTGTATTATAGCCGACATGCAGCTGAAATGTGAACAGTTTCTTTTTGAATAGTTAGGTGTGTGATAATTAGATTGCTGAGAGCGTTTGGCAGAGTTGAGAAGCCCAGACTTGCAGAATCACAGTTTTTGGATTAGGCATTTCCTAAAATGAAAGGGGGATTATACACATTGGGTAGTCTGCTGTTCTTAACCATTGGCAGGATAAAAACAAAAACAAAAAAAAAAGCCTTCAATAGGTAGGTTGCTATCAGTGCTTTAAGTGGCCCAAAAGAGGTGCTGGTACTCTATTATAGCCTATAAATTTTGTCGCCTGCCCCACCCCACATCAGGGTCCCCACAGAGCACCCCCCCTGGCCTGGGCTGGGACTCCGGAGCAGGGGGACTCACTGGTGGTGAATGGTCTGGCTCTGGAGTGGGAAATATTCTTGGAGGGGGCAATTGAGGGAGCAGATGTCCAAAATGAGCGTACTGGTACGTTAAGGCGCACGGAGAGGTGGCGGTATGCTCAAGAGCCATATTTGGAAGTGGCGGTACTGAGTACCAGTGCATACCGGCCCACTTAAAGCACTGGTTGCTATCACTTTTATTTGTATTCCTATGACACAGCTGAGCATTGTCCATGAGACTTTGTTATATGCAATAACAGTTACATTTTTTAGGGCAAGCTTTTGGAGTCTGCCCCCTTCTTCTGAAGGTCCAAGCAGTAATGACACACAAAGGTTTTAGAAAAAATTAAAGAGTGCTACAGTCTTTTAAATAGACTCATTTGTTCTTCTCAATTATTGCTCTTTCTACATTGGGTATTGTTATTAATACTAATGGTATGTCAAATATTTAAATCCCTACCCGAACTGGTACTCATGAATGGCTGGCGGCGGCCATGTAAGCTACTGGCATCTGAAGCCACCAGCTGTTCTCTTTCTGTATCTTGTGCAGCTGGCTACCCACCATTCACATCCCGATCTCGTGCATGCATGGTAACAACACTGTGTGGGGCAGCGGAGGATGCCTGTTGACTCCTGGGATTGATGACACCAATATCCCAGGAGTCAACGGGAAACCAGAGATGCTGTACGCCACTGCGGCAATGAGGACCCTGAAGTGGTGGGAATTTTAAATAAAAAGCTACTTACAATTCCCAAATATTTTAGAGAGAGGCAAAGGCTACTAATATGGACAGGGTTGTTAGGTAGGGTGAAGCTCCACTTTAAGAATATATATTTTTATCTGTGAGAAGTGGTGGATGGGGTTTGTGCTGACTATCTGTATTGTTGCTTACTAAAGCCCCGTACACATGCAACGATTATCGGCCGGCCGATCGTCCGACTTTTGTCCAGAGTTGTGTTTTGTTGGTTGGAATGTGCTCTAGACTGCACACAAATTTTCTCGGCCAACAAAATTCTACTTCAGAAGTGATGTCATGTGCTGGTTTACTTTCCGTGTGTTTTTTCTTCTCTGAGCATGCCCAGTCTTGCTCATCAGATTTTTGTCTGCCGAAATCTGTACTGACTGACGGAAAATTGGCCGTTGTGTTGACGGCCAACAAAAATTTTATAGCCTGCGCACCAGATTTTATTCGGCCGAAAAGTCGGAGTCTGTTGTCGGAAGTATCATACTAACAAGCCGAAAATCAGCCGATCAGATGTTGGCCGAAAATTCCCGGCCAATAATCAATGCGTGTGTACGAGGCATTAGAGTACCTTATGCCCCATACACACGTGCAGATTATCTGCAGACTTTTGTCTGCAGACTTACCAAAACCATATAATATGAGGTCAAACCTAAACACTTTCAATTTGTATGCAATCCGGCAGGCCCTTGCACTACATAGAAAAGGTAAGTCTGCAGACAAAAGTCTGCAGATAATCTGTACGTGTGTATGGGGCATTAGGAACAATTGGCAGGAATGAAAAAACTACAAACTTTTACTGCAAAATATCCAACTTTTTGTGTGTCTGTATGATTCCCAGCTTAGACGACAGCAGTGCGTTGCAGGTGATTAACAGAAAGAATTATCTTCTCTTTCCTCCTCTGAGAATATAACTAATGAATCAGTAACAGCTGCTGGAGGTATTGTGTTATCAATTCACTACAATAAGCAACGACAGACATTCAAATTACAAAAATTAGAAGTGAGTTATGGCGAAAAAAGCCCCTAGTGATATGCTGTAATCATGAGCAATGGAGCCTTTCTGGATGACTTTGCTTGCATTAGTGATGTGGTTGTCAATAAAAAAGTAATCATGCAGTAATGGTAAAGGGAATCTATGGAGGGGAACTTGGATTTTTTTTTTTTACTTCGATTGTTAAAGGCTCAAGTGCTTGATTTCTAATTCCTGGAAATCGTTGTGTCAATTTGAGAGGGACAATGTATGATGAGAGTAAAGCTGTCTACAAAGGGCAGGTCATTTTTCTTATTATAGATCTTTCTACAGGAGCACGTTAGACCTTTGGAAGAAGAAGGAGGATGAACTGAGGGCTCTGGTTGTATCAAGGAACACAATAGTGATAAGGCAGGAAAATCCATCCCTGCCAATCAACTGTCCTCCGCTCAGACTTGACAAAGGAGCATCAGCCAGTGTTGTGGATAAGTTTTCACTTGGAAAAGTCCACTAGTGTCTGTAAGCAGCATTATTGATCCACAATGGCAAGCGGTGTCATCAAAGGGACCCTGTGCAAGGCCAGTCTTCAGGCTCCCTATTCAACTGATGGCCACGTAAGTCCCTTTTTATCCCAGTCTATCAAGCAGTAAGGCTCCCCGCACCCATTTACCCACATCTAGTAAAATTGGGCCCCTAAGTCCTAGAGGGCCCTCCATGGTCTGAACCATGCTGCTCCATAGTCTGCAAAAACGGTATATCTGTCCCTGCTGATACCCAAGTATGATGCAACAGATATAACAACATGTGCTTTCCACACCTGAGCATAGAAAGAAGCTCGAGACTTAATGCACAGAATAGTTAGGGGCTGAGGTTAATATTTGGAATGTGACATTTCATGTCTTTCCAGAGCTCCATCTGAAAAAGTAAGATTTCATTTTTTTTCATATTTGTTTTAATATTACATTTTTACAAACAAATATTGGCAGGTGGCAAACCTTATCAGAAAAGTCTCAAAAAAGGCTTATACTTGTATGTAATATACAGTATCTCACATAATTGAGTACACCCCTCACATTTTTGTAAATATTTTATTATATCTTTTTATGTGACAACACTGAAGAAATGACACTGCTACAATATAAATTAGTGAGTGTACAGCTTGTATAACAGTGTCAATTTGCTGTCCCCTCAAAATAACTTAACACACAGCCATTCATGTCTAAACTGCTGGCAACAAAAACAAGTACACCCCTGAGTGAAAATGTCCAAATTGGACCCAATTAGCCATTGTCCCTCCCGGTTGTCATGTGACTTGTTATTGTTACAAGGTCTCAGGTGTGAATGGGGAGCAGGTGTGTTAAATGTGGTGTTATCACTCTCACTCTCTCATACTGGTCACTGGAAGTTTAACATGGCACCTCATGACAAAGAACTCTCTGAGGATCTGAAAAAAAGAATTGTTGCTCTACATAAAGATGGCCTAGGCTATAAGAAGATTGCTAAGACCCCGAAACTTAGCTGCAGCACAGTGGCCAAGACCATACAGCGGTTTAACAGGACTCCACTCAGAACAGGCCTTGCCAAGGTTGAGTGCACGTGCTCAGCGTAATATACAGAGGTTGTCTTTGGGAAATAGTCATATGAGTGATGCAGCATTGCTGCAGAGGTTGAAGGAGTGAGGGGGTCAAAGAAAATGGCCTCTGCCCCCACCTATAACTGGCCTTAATAGCAAAGAACACATGGAAGGGCAACGCACATAAAACAAACAAAGATAAAATTCCCAGTTCAATTTGCCAACCAGTCTGCTTACCAACCAAATTGGCCTGTCTAACAGTTTGCGTCAATACAGGGGTTTAGTTAGCACACATTTGCAAACGCATGTGAAAGCTGCAGGGCCACGTCAAGGCTCCCTGTTACCTGCAGTCCTAACTCTAATGAATTTTAAAGAGTCTCCACAGTGGGAGCACATGCAAGCTAATGGATAGATAGGGGGCAGGACTGCAGGTAACAGGGAGCCTTGACGTGGCCCTGCAGCTTTCACATGCGTTTGCAAATGTGTGCTAACTAAACTCCTGTATTGACGCAAACTGTTAGACAGGCCAATTTGGTTGGTAAGCAGACTGGTTGGCAAATTGAACTGGGAATTTTATCTTTGTTTGTTTTATGTGCGTTGCCCTTCCATGTGTTCTTTGCTATTAAGGCCAGTTATAGGTGGGGGCAGAGGCCATTTTCTTTGTTGTATATGTGTACTGGTGAGTGGACATACTGGGTGCCTTTGCTGTAATATTATCAGCTGGGCTTCCATTATGCCCCCAATTACCTTTCAGGAGGGATGGGCCACCTCCAGGCTCACCTGCCCCCTATCTATCCATTAGCTTGCATGTGCTCCCACTGTGGAGACTCTTTAAAATTCATTAGAGTTAGGACTGCAGGTAACAGGGAGCCTTGACGTGGCCCTGCAGCTTTCACATGCGTTTGCAAATGTGTGCTAACTAAACCCCTGTATTGACGCAAATTGTTAGACAGGCCAATTTGGTTGGTAAGCAGACTGGTTGGCAAATTGAACTGGGAATTTTATCTTTGTTTGTTTTATGGGTGAGGGGGTCAGCCTGTCAGTGCTCAGATCATACACCGCACACTGCATTAAATTGGTCTGCATATGGCTTTTGTCCCAGAAGAAAGCCTCTTCTAAAGATGATGCACAAGAAAGCCCGCAAACAGTTTACTGAAGACACGCAGACTAAGGACATGGATTACTAGAACCATGTCCTGTGGTGTGATGAGACCAAGATAAACTTATTTGGTTCAGATGGTTTCAAGCGTGTGTGGAGGCAACCAGGTGAGGAGTACAAAGACAAGTGTGTCTTGCCTACCGTCAAGCATAGTGGAGGGAGTGTCATGGTCTGGGGCTGCATGAATGCTGCCGGCACTGGGGAACGACAGTTCATTGAGGGAACTATGAAAGCCAACATGTACTGTGACATACTAAAGCAGAACATGATCCCCTCCCTTTGGAAACTGAGCCACGGGGCAGTATTCCAACATGATGACGACCCTAACAGACCTCCAAGACGAGCGCTGCCTTGCTAAAAGTGCTGAGAGTAAAGGTGATGGACTGGCCAAGCATGTCTCCAGACCTGAACCATATTGAGCATCTGTGGGGCATCTCCAAACGGAAGGTGGAAGAGCGCAAGCTCTCTAACATCCACCAGTTTGGCAATGTTGTCATGGAGGAGTGGAAGAGGACTCCAGTGGCAATCTGTGAAGCTCTGGTGAACTCTATGCCCAAGAGGATTAAGGCAGTGCTGGACAATAATGGTGGCTACACAAAATATTGACACTTTGGGCCCAATTTGGACATTTTCACTTAGGGGTGTACTCACTTTTGTTGCCAGCGGTTTAGACATTAATGGCTGTGTGTTGAGTTATTTTGAAGGAACAGCAAATTTACACTGTTATACAAGCTGTACACTCACTACTTTTCAATGTAGCAAAGTGTAATTTCTTCATTACACCCTAATGAAAGTCTTAGGAGCAAAGATACATTTTAGACAACAAAATCCTAATTCACAAAAATTAAACTACAGGTGAGTCTAAATATTCATTAAACAGGTGTTCAGCAGACAGTTGATTATAAAAGAAAACTCCTTCCCATTTCATGCTGTCAACAATGGCACCACGTGGAAGAGAAATGTCACAAGGCCTGATAAAGAAAATAATTTCTTTACACAAGAAAGGTGAAGGCTACAAAAATATTAGCAAAGCTTTACTCATCAGTCAGAATACTGTAGCAAAAGTGATACAAAAAGTTAACAAAGATGGAACTGCAGCTATCTCACAGAGACGCCCAGGCCTTCCACGGAAGTTACCACCCCGACAGGAGCGTCTTCTGATTAAAAGGGTTGAAAAAAATTAACCATGCAAGTTTATTGCAGTTAGCTAAAGAAGTAGAAAGCCAAACTGGGGTGATTGTTTCCTGTGACACAATACGGCGTACACTGCAGAGGAATGGCATGCATGGGTGTCTTCCACGAAGGAAGCCTCTCCTAAAGCCAATGCACAATAAAGCCTCCCTAGAATTTGCCAGGGCCCATGCTGAAAAAGAAAGACAAACAGAGGTGCCTCTAAGTGTAGACTTTATGCAACAGGTTTAATGAATAAAATTATGCACTCACGTTAGTAAGCATATATTCATACCCATAAAACAAGGTTCCAGTGTGGAGAAGTGTACATCATCCGGTCATGGACATCCGTCCTGCTGGAGCCGAAATCCTTTCACCGTGGCTGGCTTGTACGCCAAGGTTAGAACCAGGAAGTAGACTCGGTGTATTTGCTTGACAGCGAGGCTTGGTGGATAGTCGAACCTGGATGATGTCATCTGCATGTGACGCGTTTCCGAGCGTGTTTGCTGCCTGGGGGAGGGCAGCCGCGCTCCTTCTTCACGGCAAGTATATTGATAATGTGAGTGCATAATTTTATTCATTAAACCTGTTGCATAAAGTCTACACTTAGAGGCGCCTCTGTTTGTCTTTGTTTTAGCCCTGTGGAACCCCTGGCTTTGGTTTCTGGATGGCTGCCCTACATGGTGGACTTTTCTCCCCCTGTGCCATTAATGACTTTTAACTCTATGGACTTTTGGTTCCATATGTGATCAAGCGCCTGTTAACATTGTGAAAAAGAAGACTACTGGGATTCTGTACCCTGTGTGATGAGACCAAGATACATGTTTTTGGAACTGATGGCTTCAAAACTGTATGGCATCGCAAAGGTGAGGAGTACAAAGAAAAATGCATGGCGCCTACAGTAAAAAATGGTGGAGCTTCATGAGTGCTGCTGGTGTTGGGGAGATACTTTTTATTGATGGTATCATGAATTCACAGATTTACTGCTGTATATTAACTGCTTGCCGACCGCCGCAAGTAGATTTACTGCGGCGGTCAGCCCCTACCAGGCAGAGTGACGTTAATTAACGTCACTAGCCTGGGAGGGTCTGGGGAGCGAGCACGCGCCCACGGAGGCGCGCTCCCGCTCCCGCGCGGTCACGCACCCCCCCGCGCGTGTGACCAGCGGACCCGATGTCCGCCGGCCACTCGGCGATCGTCGGGGGAAGAGGGAGAATGTCAGGCAGCTTGTGTAAACAAGCTGCCTGTCATTCTCCTCGCTGTAAAGACACTGATTACACGGATCTAGTATGTAGATCCGTTGATCAGTGTCCTTACAGCTAGAGCCACAGCCAATCACAGTAAGAATCACGCCCCTAGGGACACACACAGCCCCTCCCTCCCAAATAAAGTTAACCCCTTCACTGCCAGTGTATTTTTACAGTAACAGTGCATATGTATAGCACTGATTACTGTAGAAATGTCACTGGTAACCCCAAAAGTGTCAAAAATGTCAGTCAAGGGTCCGATCTGTCCGCCGCAATGTCGCAGTACCGCAAAAAAAATCGCAGATCGCCGCCATTACGCGTTAAAAAAAAAAACAACAAAAATGACAAAAATCTTTCCCTTTGTTAGTAAACGCGATAACTTTTGCGCAAACCAATCAAAATACGCTTTTTGCGATTTTTTTTACCAAACATAGGTAGGATAAAACAAATTGGCCAAAAATGTTAAAAAATTTTGATTTTTACATTTTTTTTTGGGGAATTTCATATAAAAAAATGTGAAAAATATTGTTATTTTTGCAAAATTGTCGCTCTTTTTTTGTTTATAGCGCGTGATCAAAAAATCGCACAGGTGATCAAATACCACCAAAAGAAAGCTCTGTTTGTGGGAAAAAAAGGACGTCAAATTCGTTTAGGTACAGCGTCGCACGACCGCGCAATTGTCCGTTAAAGTCGCGCAGTGCCGAATCGCAAAATACCCCCTGGTCTTTTAGCAGGAAAATCCTCCGGGGCTTAAGTGGTTAAAAGAGAAGATGCTACCATCACTCTGTGCACTTGGTCATCGTACACTTTTCCAACATGACAATGATCCAAAACACACATCTAAGGCCAGTGTTGTTAAAGTGATTTAACTGCCAAGTATCTCTCCTGATCTAAACCCAATGGAACACCTATGGGGAATTCTGAGGAGACAAGTTGAGCGTCACTCTCCATTCAGCATCCAGGCTCTAAAAGAGGTCGCTCTTGAAGAATGGAAAAAGATAGATGTTGCAATATGTCGCCAACTTGTTCATTCCATGCCTAGAAGACTTGGTGCTGTCCTTACAAATCATGGAGGTCATACAAAATACTAGTTTTAGTAGTTTTTGTTGTTGAGTGTATTAATTTTTGCATCAACTAATTTGAGTAAAACTGAAGATTTTGTAATCTAAGTTATATTATTTTTTTTTTCAAATATTTTATTTTAGAAAAGGAACCACAGTTGAGAAACAAGCTGAAATAAGTTATATTATTTACCTTACTTTCATGTAATGACATAACAATTGTTCTATAAAACTCAGTTTTGTAAAAATTTTGTAAATTGTTCTTGTGTTCATTGCGATATTTATTAAAATCTTACTTTTCAAAAGGGGTGTACTCATTTATGCTAAAACATTGTATGTATAGAGTTTGTTGGGAAAGGAAGGAAAATGGACATTTCACCCATTCTATATTCATGACTATCTTCCATAGGAACTTTAATTTTCTTTTAAAATTTATGTACAACTTTATGGGAGGTGTTTACGTTCCAACTTCAATTAACATTTTCCTTGCAGGGCCCTGAAGGCGGACGATATATTCTTTATGTAGATAACAGAAGTAATACTTTATGAAAGCTCTTGGGGACCTACGTAATGAAAAAACACATGCTGGTTCTTTTTAATAAAACTAAAACAATAAGTAACTTTTTAAACCAGTTTGATAATGTGCCAAGATTAATTAGTGGGCATCGTGTTGCAACACACCACAAAGCACATGCTGCGTGTTTTGGTGTGCTTTGTAAAAAAAAAAGGGGGGGCTTTTCACACAAGATTCCCACAACTTTCATCCAGAATTTATACATTTTCCAATTGAATCCAATTAGAAAAATGAATCTTGAATCTCGGATTAAAGTTGTTTGAATTGTGGATGAAACCCCCTAAATGAAACCCCATAAATGTGAATGTGCCCTAAGGTTTTGGGAAATATGTAGTTGCAAAGATTTTCATAGAAAAGATGCTGTTTATTAGCACTTTTTGTAGAAATTTTCACACTGTGGCAATTATATATTTATTTGCGGTTTCCTATATTCTGTAATTGTTTTATATTGCTCTATTATCTGGCAATAGATTTTAATCTTTTTGGTGAAAAGGATATTTTATATACTCAGTTTGGGAAGTATTTGTGTTAAATTTGGTACAAATTATATTTGATGTAAAAAAAATAAAATAAAATGTGTGTATATGTATATATATATATATATATATATATATATATATATATATATATATATACACACACACACATATATATATATATATATATAAATATACATTGCATACACATCCTATTTTAAGACCTGATTTTCCATCCTTTGGTTGTATTTATTTTTTTAGCCAGAATATTGGTTGTATATTATACCCATTGAAGATTTTGTGATTGTGAGTACATTGATCCTGTAAGGGGGCCATTACTAAAGCCCCGTACACACGCACCGATTGTTGGCCGACCGTTCGGCCGTCTTTTGTCCGGTGCTGTTTTGTTGGTTGAAAAGTGCTCAAGACTGCACACGAATTTTGTCGGCCAACAACAACCAACTTCAAAAGTGATGTCATGTGATGGTTAACTTTCCATGTGTTTTTTCTTCTCTGAGCATGCCCAGTCTTGCTCATCTGCTTTTTGTCGGCCGAAATCTGTACTGACTGTCGAACAATCGGCCGTTCTAGTGTTGGCCAACAAAAATTTTATAGCATGCACACCAGATTTTGTTCGGCCGAAAAGTCGCAGTCGGTTGTCGGAAGCATCATACTAACAAGCCGACAATCGGCCGATTGGACGTTGGCCGAACATTTACGGCCGACAATCAGTGCGTGTGTACGGGGCTTTACGTTAATTTTCTCTCTTTTTTATAAAAATTACATATTCAACCGAAAATTGGTCATACTCTAGTAGAAATTTGTTTGAAATGTTTTATTTTAACCACTTGCCGACCGCCGCAAGTACATATACTGCGGCGGTCAGCCCCTCACAGGCAGAGTGACGTACCAGTACGTCACTAGCCTGTGAGGCTCTGGGGAGAGAGCGCGCACTGCGCTCCCGCTCCCGCGTGGTCACGGACCCCCCCGCGCGTGTCTGACCCGGCGGACCCGATGTCCGCCACTCACTCAGCGATCGTCGGGGGAGAGGGAGAAAGGCAGGCGGCTTGTGTAAACAAGCTGCCTGTCATTCTCCCCTGTGTAGAAACAATGATCATACGGTTCTACTATATAGGACCATTGATCATTGTTCCTACAGCTCAAGCCACAGCCAATCACAGTTAGAATTACGCCCCTAGGGACACACACAGCCCCTCCCTCTCAAATAAAGTTAACCCCTTCACTGCCAGTGTAATTTTACAGTAACAGTGCATATGTATAGCACTGATTACTGTAGAAATGTCACTGGTAACCCCAAAAGTGTCAAAAATGTCAGTCAAGGGTCCGATCTGTCTGCTGCAATGTCGCAGTACCGCAAAAAAAATCGCAGATCGCCTCCATTACGCGTTAAAAAAAAAAACACCAAAAATGACAAAAATCTTTCCCTTTGTAAGTAAACGCGATAACTTTTGCGCAAACCAATCAAAATACGCTTTTTGCGATTTTTTTTTACCAAAAATATTGGCCGAAAATTTAAAAAAATTTTGATTTTTATATTTTTTTTGGGGAATTTCATATAAAAAAATGTGAAAAATATTGTCATTTTTGCAAAATTGATGCTTTTTTTTTGTTTATAGCGCATGATCAAAAAATCGCACAGGTGATCAAATACCACCAAAAGAAAGCTCTGTTTGTGGGAAAAAAAGGACGTCAAATTCGTTTAGGTACAGCGTCGCACGACCGCACAATTGTCCGTTAAAGTCACAAGTGCCGAATCGCAAAATACCCCCTGGTCTTTCAGCAGCCAAATCCTCCGGGGCTTAAGTGGTTAAGAGCGTTCATTTGATTTTCTAATTGTTAGTGAGGTAAAATCAACATTCGTTTCTGATCACAGTCCAAAGGGCAGGATAGAATTTTTTTCTCGAATGAACGAATATCTAACAGTGTATGTGGGTTTTGTTCCAAAAAGTTACATTCCTTCCAAGATCAAATGTTAAAACGCAAAAACATTTTTGAACAACAGTTATCAAGTCTTCAATTAGACTCTTTTTCATACATATATACTAGTGTATGGCCAGCTTAACAAAGGATGTCAACATCACTATATGTTTTTAATGATAAAGCACTGTTGTAGTTGTTGCCTTTTAGACATTCTGGGGTTGATTTACTAAAACTGGAGAGTGCAAAATTTGGTGCAGTTCTTTATAGAAACCAATCAGCTTTCAGGTTTTATTGCCAAAGCTTAATGGAACAAGCTGAAGTTTGAAGCTGATTGGCTACCATGCACAGATTGTGCACTCTTCAGTTTTAGTAAATCAACCCCAAAGACTCTGAATGAAACCTTAGATGGCACCAATATCTGTATGTACTGTGTGTGTTTTTTTTTTAACATAAGAACCTGCAAGATGTGTGAAAAAAGCCTAAATTCTATCTTCTGGAAGGATATAACAATATACAAAATTGATAATGATCTGTCTCTATCTAAAAAAAAAATAATAATAATGTTTTTATTTTTCAATGTATTATATGATCCTGATCATAATAAACAAAGAACATACGTACAACACAACTAGTCAGAACTAAAATTTGAACTGAGATAATATCTAAGATAATGTCTATATTTACTTACTTTAGTAGCATGATGTTTTACAATGGTATTGAATTCCATTTTTATAAAAATTGCTGACATACAGGCTTATTATATAACAGAAGAGATCCTAGTGATCTCTTCTGTAATAAATGACCCCCCCCGTCTTTCAGCAGTAATATGATCTGAGCCGCACAGCATCGCATTTACAGCACCCCTGATATGCCATGGGAGTGATGTCACCACGTTTCAGCCATTCAAGTGGCCGAAGAGAAGAATCCCAGGAGGAAGACTGGACGAAGCTGGAAGCACCGGGGGTGGAGGGGACGGAGGGTGGCGGTGCAATACTGCAGGGCGGCATTTGACAGGTAAGTCAGCAAAAATGTGCAAATATGCAATGCATACTAGCACATTATGGTATATCACTGCAGGGGGGGCATTAAAAAAAATTTTGTTGGCAGCATTTACTACCACTTGAAAAAAAGTTAGAGTATTATCATCTACAATCTTTAGACCTCCTCTAATAAAGATATTTTGACAGTCCATAAATAGGTCTTGAAAAATCTATTCAGTAGCTAAATTGCTCCTGACGATTATATAAAGCAAGTACAAGGACGTTATCCTTTATCAATACACAGTGAATCATTTCCTTCTAATTAGGCCTTATTCATGACAAATTGTAGGGTTATGGAACCAGAAAATGACAGCATGTTTTGGCCTAAAAATACCAGACATGGTTGCTATAAAATAACTCTTGGCAAATTACCAACATCTAATAATAAGGAATTAATTCTCCGAGGTCCTGCACATCAGATGAGCTATATATTTATCATCGCCTATTGTCTGTACCTCTGTTACTGCATTGTATGTACTCGATGATATGTTTTTATACATATACAAATGTCTCCCCCCTACCTGGTTTTTAACGATGTATAAATAAAATACTTGATTTTATCACTTTTTCTATGATTTTTTCTACGGTACCATTAAAATCCCACCAGCCCTCATCATTTTTTCTTGGACTTTTGTTCTGATCTTTCTTCCTTTTTTTTTTTTTTTTTTCTCATCTCTCCATTCTTGTTTCCTTGTCTCCCTCTCTCTCTTTTCTCCCCTTTCCTTTATTCCTTCACTGTTCTCCCCTTGTCCCCCCCCCCCCTCCCCTCCCCTTCCCTTCCTTCCCATCTCTTTTCTTTTCATCTTATCCAGTCTCTGTCGTTCCCTCTTTCATACCCTTTTCTTCTCTATGCCCACTCATGGTCTTTCATGTATTTTCTGGATGAAGGCTCGGACACCTCGAGCCCCCATTCATCTTTTTTGGTAGTCTTCTTTTTCTACCACAGATTGACAACATCTAATAATGTAGTTAAATGGAGAATCTTCATTTTTAGACACCAATGAAAGAGTAAATATCATACTATTTTCTAGACAAAAGTTAAAAAGAAAAACTGTCCCCCACTGCTAAACTTTGCCTATCCCACTTAAATTTATAATAAAAATACTAAATGTATTAAATTACCTAAAAACATACTTAAATCCATGGTCATGTGTCACGTGTTACCAAGTCTTCTTTCTTCTGCACTGAAACATGGGGGATCCTTGAATCCCGTTCCCAAGGACGTGGCCACTTCCTATCAGCTGTAAATCAGCAGGGTCCTCATGCGGTCGAAGCACAACGTAAAAGCTAAATTCACCACTTCACAAAAAATGAAAATGTAAAATAACTCACCCCCCCCCCCTCTTCTTTCTCCTTCCCTGTCCCTTCAGAACTTTTCTGCATCCTAGAAGAGAGAAGGCTTAGTAGAGCTTATCATTGGTCAGTGCGGTCACATGGCCGCTCTGATGAGTGATTGCTTGCCATTGCCAGAAATATGATGCAGTGCAGCCCTTGGGGCTGTGTAGTGGAGTTTTCTCATGTCTGGACCATTACACCAGCTGGCATGGGTGGCTGGAGATGATCATCACAGCAGGTAAGTGCAGCGGTGACCATAGGGGTGGAGAGGTGTTGTGAGCTTTTTTTTATTTTATTTTGCGAAAAGATTAGTTTAGCCTTTTCCTGCTTCCCATTTAGTGATGTTCCGGTACGCCGCTGGATAGGAAAGGTGATATTTTGGTCATCACTACAGCTGCAAGATGTTTTTTTCAACCTACGAGTCCCTTTCAAAATAAAGGCAATCCTAGCATCTATACAGCCGCTGGATTACTTTTACAGGCAGCGGAAAAGGGTCCCACCCCTCTCCCCCTCTTAGAAGCCCTCCCCCTCTTAGAAGCACGGCGTTTTCGAGCGTGCTTGCTGCCTGGGGGAGGGCAGCCGCGCTCCTCCTTCACGGCCCCAGGCAGCAAGCACGCTCGGAAACGCGTCGCATGCAGATGACATCATCCAGGTTCGGCTATCCACCAAGCCTCGCTGTCAAGCAAATACACCGAGCCTACTTCCTGGTTCTAACCTGGTTCACGGCAAAAGGATTTCGGCTCCAGCAGGACGGATGTCCAGGACCGGATGATGTACACTTCTCCACACTGAAACTTTGTTTTATGGGCATGAATATATGCTTACTAACGTGAGTGCATAATTTTATTAATTAAACCTGTTGCATAAAGTCTACACTTAGAGGCGCCTCTGTCTGTCTTTGTTTTAGCCCTGTGGGAACCCTGGCTTTTGGTATCTGGATGGCTGCCCTACATGGTGGACTTTTTCTCCCCCGTGCCATTAATGACTTTTAACTCTATGGACTTTTGGTTCGATATGTGATCAAGCGCCTGTTAACATTGTGTATTTCTACGCAATTTTAAAGTGTGACATGTTTGGTATCTATTTACTTGGCGTGAAAACACTTTTTATAATTGACAAAACAATTGGGTATTATATTGTGTTTTTGTGCTTTAAAATTATTAATAATTTGCATTTAAAAACATAAAATTATGCAACACCCACCACCAATTTATTCTCTAGGGCAGTGATGGTGAACTTTGGCACCCCAGATGTTTGGGAACTACATTTCCCATGATGCTCAACTACACTGCAGAGTGCATGAGCATCATGGGAAATGTAGTTCCAAAACATCTGGAGTTCTAAGGTTCGGTATCACTGCTCTAGGGCCTCTGCTTAGAAATATATATAATGTTTGGGGGTTCTAAATAATTTTCTAGCAATAAAATGTTGTTTTTTTTACATGCTGTAGAGGGATGTCAGCATTGGTCCGTACTGGAAGTGGTTAAAGGAAAACTTCATTTGCATTACAAAAATTATGTATAATTACTACATGAGCCACTTTGTAATTAAAAATGAATTTTGCATTTTAATCTTTAGCCAGTGTACTTTTTAAAAGCCTTCAAAGCAGACTGTTTGTTGTTTAGGTGATGCATTTTTTGGCCAACTTAAGTTATTAAAGACACAAGCCGTCTAGATATTCTCCTCAGGCTTTATACAATACTAGAATCTACTAAAAGCCTTAAAAAAAATGTATCACTTTGTGTCACTTTCTTGCAATATGGCAACCTTGAGGTGTTGTGTGATATGCGTGCATACAGGACACCTCCAAAAATCTCATTCTTTACTTTAATTCAAGTTGACGAGATTTCCAGATATATTTTGTCTTTAGAATCATGACGGGATTGGATGCCTTTAATTAAATGAGTTTTATAAAAATGCGGTGAAGCCTGGAGGTGGCAATGACTCCTGAACCAAAACAAATCTGCGTTCTGTATGCCAGAATTGACAATGGCCTGACATCCTCCGGCAAAGACCTAACAAAGACCATTGTTCAATGTGCCACTGTGACTGCTGAATCACGACCTTCGCCTGTAGCAATAAAGCACCCAGCACATTTAAAGGGCTCTTTTACTTTACCTATTGCTTTTGCCAGTCCTTGGAAATGAAATGCTAAAGGTGCCATTTAATGCTGGACTAGGTGTTACCGCTAGTGATTGACCAATATCGGTTTTTCGTTGCCGATACTGATATTTTGGCCAATGCATATTGGTATCGGCTGATATTGGCCGATATTTTTGTGCATTTAAAAAAATATCTTTTTTACATTTTTTTTGACAGGCACTTTTGTGGAGGGATCTGGGAATCTAAAAGACCCCAAACCCCTTCTCTACACTTAAAAGTATTCAAACACCAAGTTTGGCTGTTTTGAATGCTGTCATTTTTTTAATCTGGCGGCAGACAGTACCCGGAAGTGATGTCACTCATGACTCGGGTTTTTGCATGGAGACCCGATCAGAGCTAAATGCGGCTTTGATCTTCGGGGTGACACGGTGACACGGGAGACCCGGGCGAGCCGCAGAAGGCGGCGGGGGGGGGGGGGGGGGGCATAGGACGTCCCTTCCCGCTCCTTGTAATGAAAGCCGAGTGGCTTCTCTGCCGCATTGGTTGTCATTACATGTCGGCTATGGACGCCGGTACCGGGGTGATGCCTCTAGCTGTAGGCAGTACTCCGGTACATGCACTTTCCTGAAATATCGGTAATATCGGTAACCTTGGTGGCCGATTCCGATATATCGGGAAAAGTGCAAATCAGCCCCCGATATATCGGCTTTGCCGATAATCGGTCGATCCCTAGTTACTGCTATCACTCACTTTTGGTTCATGTGGCTTTTAAAGCAATAGTAAACTGCATCCACGAAAAAAAAAAATAATTCGGGCCCCAGGCAGTGTAAACCGTGCATTGCATACTAGCACATTATGACAGACTTAACCGAAAACGAAGCCCTCCAGCGGCACGCTGTCACCACTGAAGGAGCTTCCATCTTCACCTGGTCTTCTTTCTGGGTTTACAGGCTTCGGCTATCTGCTTGGTTGAAGCAGCGATGACATGCGTGAGGAAGTCGCTGTTTACAGCACAGCTCTAAAGGAATGACACGGGTATGCCGTTCCTTCAGAGTATATGTGCCAGTGACGTCGCCGGCTGCATTTAAAGTAAATATTTCCTAAATGTCCCTCTTTTTTTGTTTTAGCTCTGACCCAATCCATGGTAATGTTGGATTTTTGGGTGCCACGTTTCCCTAGGCTGTTTCCTAGACTAATCACGGAACTGTTTTGGATTAATGTTGGTATGACTCCTATGAGCATTTATCTATGACGTTTTTTTTTTGTTGTTGTTTATTGACCGCTTGATTTGATTTATGTGTCCCTTAATTGTTCATGCCACTGAAGATGTTTAATAAACGTAACTGTTAAAATAAAATAAAACATTTTAAAATCTCTTAGTGCCCATTCACACTACCACGACTTGTCAGGCGACTGGTCAGCCTGACAAGTCGCGGTCCATGCAGTGCTACGGGAACCGTTCTAATAGGAGCGACTCAAGTCGCTCCGACTTAGAAAATAGTTCCTGTACTACTTCGGGGAGACATCGGAGCGACTTGCATTGACATTCTTTATATGAAGTCCCTGCAAGTTGCGCCGAAGTCGCGGTGCACGTGACTTCACAGGTCGCCCCCCAAGTCGTGCCGCGGTAGTGTGAACCGGCACTGAGTTGGATATTTACAGTGCCTATATCTAAGCCTTATTATAGGCTTTAGATAAAAGTGCAATCAGAACAATCCTAACAATATTAAATAAATATCCACAAAATAATATAGTACATAAATGTCCGGCTACCAACATTAAATGTGTATACCACTTCACATAAACATAATATATCACCAATAGCGCTGCGCCAGAAAAAAGTTCAAAAAGTGCTAACAATAAAATTTAACAGTAAAAACATACAAATTAAAATCAATATTGTGAAAAAATTTCCAAAAAGTGCAAAGTGCTAGCAGTAATAATTTATCAATAAATATCAAAGAATTGAATCAATATTGTGCAGAAAAAGCCCATATTAATAGATGATTCCCAGCGGGTGATACTGCAGTGCAAAATCTGTAAAGTACAAAGTGCTCCGTGCTTCTCCACCACCCTTGTAGATGAGCCTCTCACCTTACTATCTGACCCCTGTTTCACCAACCGGTCAGATTAAGCAGTTCCCCAATGGGGATAATTCCAATCAGGTGTAGATCTCTGGCTCTAATCCCTCAGATCCCTCTCATAGAAAACCATTGTAGCAATATTTCCAGGCATTGAGCCTGATATGGGTCTGCCATTGTTACGGGTAACACTTCCAACACATTTAAGTTGAATACCCCAGTGTGAGATTGGAGACAATAACCATTCCGGCATCTTTGGTTTGTTTTGTTTATTTTGTAATGGGGATGGGAGAAGGGAATGAGTGGGATACTCCTCTGGCTCAACTAGGTTTAACTGGGACCCCTTATAGAAAAATGCCAGTTAGCGCTGTCTTGACACCAGCTGAATGCTGACCAACGCTTCCTGGCGCTTGGAGATACTGTTTTGCTGAACTGTGCTAGAACTTCGACTTTACACACTGGTTAAATAAAGCCCCGTACACACGAGAAGAGATTCGGCCGGGAAATTTCGTCCGACGACCGATCTGCCGATTTTCGGCTTGTTAGTATGGTGCTTCCGACAACCGACTCCGACTTTTCGGCCGAAAAAATTCTGGTGTGCAGGCTATATAATTTTTGTCGACCATCAGAACACTTCCGATTTTTGTCTCATTAGTACAGATTTCGATGGGGAAAAATCTTCTGAGCAAGACTAGGCATGCTCAGAGATGAAAGAACACATAGAAAGCAATCCAACACATGACATCACTTCTGAAGTAGAATTCTGTCGTGCGGGAAAATTTGTGTGCAGTCTAGGCACATTCCAACCAACAGACACCACTCTGGACAAAAGACGGACGACCGGTCAGCGGAAATTCGTTTCGTGTGTACAAGGCTTAACTCAGAAGATCCAGGACTGTAATACACTTGAGTCTTGACACTCTGTTTAGCTCAAAAGTCCGGTGAAGTCCGCCAGTCCCTCTCTTTCCCATTCCATATGGATACAATGATTTCTTTCCAAGCAAAATAATGCTGCTGCCTGCTGTCTGAGGTGCCTGTGGGCAAAGAAACGGCTCTTGGGAGTTGTAGTTCTGGCTACATGCCCAATTTATTTTTAACAGGCCCCCAAGCAGAAATTTTCAAAGTCTGGTGATGGAATCACAGGGAGTAGTAAAAGCTGTTTCTTGCCAATATCTAAAAGAAGGTGTGGGGGTAAATTTGGGTAATACCTGGACATATTGGGGTTGATATTATTAATGGCAAATATACTCAGCAAGTGCAGTTGCTCCAAAGCTTAGTAAATGAGGTAAAGCTTCACTTTGCAAAGAATATCCAATCACATGCAAGGAAAATAAAAAACAGCATTTTTGCTTGCACATGATTGGATGATGGAAGTTAGGAGAGCTCCCCCCCCCCCCCCCATTTACTAAGCTCTGGAGCAACTGTACTTACAGAGTGTAACTGTACTTTGCAAAGTGCTCAGACTATTTGCCTTTAGTAAATCAACCCCTTTGTTTTAGATTGTTTTAAAAAGAGGTGAATTCATTCCTTAACCTCCCTGGCGGTATGATTCTTTTGGATTTTAGGTGCTGAAAGCGGTACCATTATTTTGCATGTAATTCTTGTGAATGAGCAGCCCAAACCAACTGTATACATTTATTATATATATATATAAAATAAATGTATACTGTTGGTTTTGGCTGCTCATTCACAAGAATTACGTATATATATATATATATATATATATATACGTAAAAAGTACAGTAAAACTGGGGGAAAGGGCACTGGGGGGCAAACTAATATGTTTATTTTATTTTGAATGGTATCAGTGTGTTTGGTGTGTTTTTACATTTGAATCTGCCGCCGGTTCCACCCCCCTGCGAACCTCACGTCGCAGGAGACGGAAGCCGGGGCATGGAGAGGATCGGGAGGAAGATCCACCGCGAGACACCGCCGGGACACATCGCTGGATCCCGGTGACAAGGTAAGTAACCTCTTTTACAGGATCCAGAGATGCTTCTGGCGGTACCCCGAGTGTGGCTCGGGGTTACCGCTTTTGGCTCTGAAATGTAACCCCGAGCCACGCTCGGGAATACCGCTAAGAAGGTAAATGAATATAATAAAACTGGATAATAACATTTATAGGTAATAACATCAGCGGTAGTTGATCCCGGGAATGTCCAATTGCCGCCTGGGGGATCAGGAAGGAATTTTTTCCCCAACTAGAGAAAATTGGATTATGCTTTATTGACGTTTTTTTTTTTTTTTTTTTGCCTTCCCCTGGATCAACTATAGGTACAGGATTGTGTATATAGAGGTTTTCTATTTGATTGTTTTTTTTGTTTTTATATATTGGTTTTACTATATCGACTTGTGTTCTTTTTCAAGCTGACTGACTATGTAACTTTATACCTTAACGCAAACCACAAAAATACAAAAAGGAGGGCCAGACCCAAAAATAGATGAAAGTGTTCAAGATAACTTTAAATGTTTGTATATAAGCCATATTAAAAAAAACAGCCAACATGTTTCAGGGTCAGCAACACTCCCCCTTCATCAAGGCTCAACACAGGATAAACTTTGGATGGAATCATAGAAAACAGTGACCTCACAGATTTATAATGGAACCAGTATTGAACTCTCCTCATGGAGAAACAAATGGGTTGATTTACTAAATGCAAAAGTCATTCTCCTGCATTCAAATGTGAACTATGAGATGTATGTGGTGTAGAAATCCCTTCCTTGGTGCCTTAGACCTTGCTGCCCCCACAGGGCAATGGGTATCCTTGTGCACTGCAAAATAACAAGCGAGGGGCGTACCGACCTAGCGCGTTACCACAACAAATTTTATTTCAAAATAAAATATCAGTCGTTATGCTCACAAACGCATGTTATAAGTACCTATATCACAACACATGGAACCAGTCGCCTTCAGAGCTGCTGCACTCCATCAGTAGTATGGTAAGAACAGGAGGCATCCGTGGTTTTGCTGATACGTTTCAAGGGTTATCCCTCTTCTTCAGAGCCAAGAAAGTGAAGCTGATTTAATAAAGGCAAATAGACTATGCACTTTGCAAAACAAGGTCCATAAAGGTCCATAAAGACATGGATGAGCGCGTTTGGGGTGGAGGAACTTGACTGGCCTGCACAGAGTCCTGACTTCAACCCGATAGAACACCATTGGGATGAATTAGAGCAGAGACTGCAAGTCAGGACTTCTCTCCAACATCAGTGCCTGACCTCACAAATGCGCTTCTGGAAGAATAGTCAAACATTCCCATAGACACACTCCTAAACCTTGTGGACAGCCTTCCCAGAAGAGTTGAACCTGTTATAGCTGCAAAGGGTGGGCCAACTCAATATTAAACCCTACGGACTAAGACTGGGATGCCATTAAAGTCAATGTGTGTGTAAAGGCAGGTGTCCCAATACCTTTGGTAATATAGTGTATATATATATATATATATATATATATATATATATATATATACACACACACACACATTATAAATACCTTTTGTAAAAGTGATCACATACGCTCTATTCTCAGCTGCATAGAGACCCAGGGGAAGAGAAACAGCAGTAAATTGGTCTTCCCAGTGAAAGGCTTGTGAGAAAAAGTCTGACCATTGGAGGAGAGCTTGCAGCACATCTAGAGAACTGACCATGCTGTGTTTTCATACCTAGTGTTGCAAGTTTATGATAGGAAAGCAGAGGGACTGGCTGGAACACCAGGGATTTCACCCAAAGGAAGCAATACAAAGAGAACAGGAGACTTTCCCATACAAGTACATGGTACAGCAGACACATATCAGGAATATGAATTGTTGGGTTTTTACATATTCTTTAGGCTGATTTCTTTCTTTGTATCTTCATAAAAACCATATCTACTTTAAATTAGTGTGTAATATTTTGAAGCTCTGTGAATTTGGTTATTGTATAACAATTTAGATAGACAGAGTTTTTTTTTTTTTCAATTAAAAAAAAAAAAAAAAAATAGTTGCTGTCTGCTAGCTGAGGATGTAGTAGGATTCCTTGTCTAACGAGGCTGTGATTGAAGCAGGTATAAATTCAGGGAATTGATTTGTGCAGCGCTCCGCAGCATTCGCAGCAATAGATCGAAGGAAGTGTACAGTACAAATATAGTAACAAATGAACCTGTTAGGACAATATGATCTCACGGCTCGGCGAGGTAATGGGGTGATTACTGTGCTCTGTCCAGCCAGGGTCAGGGGGCAGGCGGAGGGGAGAGAAATGGAAACTGCAACTAAATTTATCACATGTGTCATTCAAATGTAGAAGAGGTTTTAAAAGTACATTGTAGCACTACTCCTATGGGAGCTGCTGGTTACGGATTCCCCTGGGTTACCCATAGCAACAACTTGACAATATAGCATATTCTAAGTGCTCGGCTTAGTCAGAAAACAGTCCAGGGGTTTGGGTTTTTGTTGATTTATTTGAGAACTGGGATAGGAGAAGGGATGAGTGGGATACTCCAACTATGCACAATTGCTGGGGCTTTCTGATTAGCTGAATGCGGCAAGGCCGCTGCTTCACCTTGCCACTATAGTGAAGAAGGATTAATTGAACTGCACTGTATTGTGAATACCTCTTCATGGTCCTACTTGGCACCCCCTTTGTCTCTACTCTTCAGGGTTCTATATGGCACCCCCTTTACTCTGACACACTGTGTGAGCTGGCCCTTTATCCTCTGACTTCACTGGAGTGGTCCTCCTTCCTGGGCCGACCCTTTGGCAAGTCCCCTGGTACTCACGGACACTGTTTTTCCCGGAAGACTCTGCCAGCAGCTCCATTGGATCTTCTGCAGCTCAGCTCCACACCTGGTTCACTAGGCCGACTGCCTAAGACCACCTTCCTCATACAGCAGGAGGAAAGACAAACCGTCAGCCTCCTCCTGGGACTCCACTTCCCGCCAAAGACGCCCTGTCACATGTCCCCCCAGCCTTTATGAGCAATCCCAGGATACACTGCAAGAGTGCCCTCCCACTGGGACTCTCACAAAAGCCAATGTGTCACTGGCCATGTTTCCTCCACTGTCCAACAGGTTCCCTCATTGGATGCAGTGGGGACAGTCCCTCAGACCCAGTGAATCACACCTGGGAACATGCAACAGGCAAACTAACAGATCAGGCTCCCCTGATAAGAAGATGGAGCATACAATGCTTTGATCCTAGCACCTAACTAGGAGGGTGCTACATAATTATATGGAAAAGCCTAAAAATCGTACAGGAAGACATCTGATTGTGCCGGAGCTTCTGCTTTTTATCACAACGTGGTATGCTGAACTGGCACACCCTACCTCAATAATGACAGGGGGCAGACAAAGCTGGAAATGCTGCTAAATGATTGATGTTCTGAATGAGTGATGGCAGAAAAAGGCCAAGTGGCCCATAGAGCCTACCCTAATTTATATATACACCAATCAGCCATAATTTTCACCATTGACAGGTTAAGTGAATAACATTGATTATCTCATTACAATAGAACCAGAAAGTCGGTGGAATATATTAGGCAGGAAGAAAATATGTTGTCACCGAAGTTGATGTATTGAAACTAGAAAAAATGGAGGTTGCAGTTTGTTGTGTATGGGGCTGGGTAGCCGCATACTGGTCAGGGTATGAGAACTAGAGCACAGAGCAATGGAAGAAGGTGGCCTTGTCTGATGAGTTATGTTTTCTTTTATGAAGAGAAAGGAGGGGGAAGGTGTATGGCGCTGCCAAAAACTGCTGATGTTTCTATATGTCCAAAATTTAGGCGTTATAGATACATACAAAATAAATCACCACTATGAATAAAGTGTCCAGTGCATCCTATGTGTCTTCCTATTGAATGTGCAATACTAAAAGATAATACAAATAAATAATAAATAATTGTGCTGAAAAGTGGATATAGAATAAGTGAAATTTGGTATGATGAGAAAATTAGATGAAATGTATGAATTAAAAAATAGATAAAGGGGTGGATTTGTACAGAATAAAAATAAATATATAAAAAATATAAAAATGGATCCACTTAAAGTATGACTTAAATAAGGTGCACAATAGGTAGATAAATATTATAGCAGCAATGATACAAGAATAAATAAGTCCGTTACACCTAAGAAAGAACAAATAGTCCCACAATGCAAGAAAATTCCTAAAAAACTTGGCAAAAAAAGGTGACTTGAGTGCAGGTGTTCTGATGAAATATTAAAGGTGCTCAGGTATATGGTGACCGTTCAGTGCTCCCCGCACCCCTTGGACCGCACTCACCAGAACTATGTACCCCTGCAGGGGTATCAGGCCTTGTCTATAATCCTGGATCTTCTCCACTGACCATCAAAGTGGTTGGGTGGTCCGATTATCTACCCGAATCTTGTGAACCAGGTTCCTTGATGTTAGGGTCCGAAGGTGTATCGATATATGGGGGAAGAAGGCTCACATAGAGTAGTACTGCTAAGTTTTAAAATACTTTATTGTATATAAAAATTAGGTACTCACAAAGGGAATAGAGGGTAATGGCATAGAAAGCAATAATAGCGCACTTCCGGGACGCCGTGCGTTCCACAGGGCGGATGTGCGTTCCACTTAGGCGGATGTGACGCGATGACGCTCTACGTACGTTTCGTCGTGATGACGTCTTCAGGAGACTCCTGAAGACGTCATCACGACGATACGTACGTAGAGCGTCATCGCGTCACATCCGCCTAAGTGGAACGCACATCCGCCCTGTGGAACGCACGGCGTCCCGGAAGTGCGCTATTATTGCTTTCTATGCCATTACCCTCTATTCCCTTTGTGAGTACCTAATTTTTATATACAATAAAGTATTTTAAAACTTAGCAGTACTACTCTATGTGAGCCTTCTTCCCCCATATATCGATACACCTTCGGACCCTAACATCAAGGAACCTGGTTCACAAGATTCGGGTAGATAATCGGACCACCCAACCACTTTGATGGTCAGTGGAGAAGATCCAGGATTATAGACAAGGCCTGATACCCCTGCAGGGGTACATAGTTCTGGTGAGTGCGGTCCAAGGGGTGCGGGGAGCACTGAACGGTCACCATATACCTGAGCACCTTTAATATTTCATCAGAACACCTGCACTCAAGTCACCTTTTTTTGCCAAGTTTTTTAGGAATTTTCTTGCATTGTGGGACTATTTGTTCTTTCTTAGGTGTAACGGACTTATTTATTCTTGTATCATTGCTGCTATAATATTTATCTACCTATTGTGCACCTTATTTAAGTCATACTTTAAGTGGATCCATTTTTATATTTTTTATATATTTATTTTTATTCTGTACAAATCCACCCCTTTATCTATTTTTTAATTCATACATTTCATCTAATTTTCTCATCATACCAAATTTCACTTATTCTATATCCACTTTTCAGCACAATTATTTATTATTTATTTGTATTATCTTTTAGTATTGCACATTCAATAGGAAGACACATAGGATGCACTGGACACTTTATTCATAGTGGTGATTTATTTTGTATGTATCTATAACGCCTAAATTTTGGACATATAGAAACATCAGCAGTTTTTGGCAGCGCCATACACCTTCCCCCTCCTTTCTCTTCATTCTCACTATATTCTTAGTAATATAGTATAAAGGTGGGCTGCAGCCAATACTAAATACCAGGAATCTAGAATTATCCTAAGCGCGGATTTGTTTACATTTCATGTTTTCTTTTATATCATGTGGATGGCTGGTTATGTGTGCGTCACCTGGGGAAGAGATGGCATCAGGATACGGTATGGGAAGAAAGCAAGCTGGTTGTTCGTTGGATTTTTTTTGATCCTTGGAATCAGCATCTTATGCCTTAGTGCCCCACTTTGTAATGCTAGTGTTATGGGAGGCAGCATGCTTTAGATTAAGAGCTACTTTGTAGCTGTACAGATCAGCAAGCGTGAGAAAGAAGAGATGGTTTAGTCCCGGTTCACACTGGGGGCAACTTGTCAGGCGACTTAGCTGCCTAACAAGTCGCACTCCATTCATGCAATGGAACCGTTCTAATCAGAGCAACTCAAGTCGCTCCGACTTAGAAAAAGGTTCCTGCACTACTTTGGGGGTGACTTGCATTGACTTCTATTAGAAAAGTCGTTTGCAAGCCACGCTGCACGGGACGGCTTTAGAGTCAGGCGACTTTGAAGCAGCCCCAGTGTGAACCCAGCCCTAATGTTTCTTGCATTGTGAAGAACCTTCTAACTCATCTGACACCCCTACATTTCTTTTGCTGAATTTAGCTGGATCTGAACTAGTGGTGCACTGAAATAAAAATTCTGTACCAAAACCGAAAGTTCAGGATGCGTTTGACCAAAAACAGAAACCGAAATGGACAGTTTTAAAAAAAATATATACTGTATATTTTTTTTATATATAATTGTATTGTATTCAACTTTTTAATTAATATCATGAATTTAAATGAATATGAGTTTATTTTCTGCACCTTTTTTTCTATCAGTAAAATGCAGAATACCCTATTTTCCACCGGTAATTTTCAGCGGCCATTATCGGCACCTTTTTTCCATCGGCACTGTATTGAGGCATCCCTAATCTTAATCTAGTACCTCTGCTATATCTAGTAATGTCTCTTATTCCTGAGCTACCTGGGATTCTGGACAGCACCCTGTCTGATCCATTGAACAGTCCTGCCTTGTGTCTTGTTTCTGTTGAACTTCTTGCTCCTCCCATGAACTTTCTATTTAAATCATACCTTTGCACTTCCTGTTTCCTTCGCTACCACTCATTACTGACCCTTGGCTTGTTCCCCGACTATACTTCTGCTTGATCCCAACCTGCAACCATTCGTTACCAACCTTTGGTTTGGTGCTCAACTACACTTCTGCTTGATCCCAACCTGCAACCACTCGTTACCAACCTTTGGCTTGTTCCTCAACTATGCTTCTGCTTGATCACAACCTGCAACCACTCGTTACCAACCTTTGGCTTGTTCCTCAACTATGCTTCTGCTTGATCACAACCTGCAACCACTCGTTACAAACCTTTGGCTTGTTCCTCAACTATGCTTCTGCTTGATCACAACCTGCAACCACTCATTACCAACCTTTGGCTTGTTCCTCCACTATGCTTCTGCTTAATCCCAACCTGCAACCACTCGTTACCAACCTTTGGCTTGTTCCTCCACTATGCTTCTGCTTGATCCCAACCTGCAACCACTCGTTACAAACCTTTGGCTTGTTCCTCAACTATGCTTCTGCTTGATCACAACCTGCAACCACTCATTACCAACCTTTGGTTTGTTCCTCCACTATGCTTCTGCTTGATCCCAACCTGCAACCACTCGTTACAAACCTTTGGCTTGTTCCTCAACTATGCTTCTGCTTGATCACAACCTGCAACCACTCATTACCAACCTTTGGTTTGTTCCTCAACTACACTTTTGCTTAATCCCAACCTGCAACCACTCGTTACCAACCTTTGGTTTGTTCCTCAACTACACTTTTGCTTAATCCCAACCTGCAACCACACGTTACCAACCTTTGGCTTGTTCCTCCACTATGCTTCTGCTTGATCACAACCTGCAACCACTCGTTACCAACCTTTGGCTTGTTCCTCAACTATGCTTCTGCTTGATCACAACCTGCAACCACTCGTTACAAACCTTTGGCTTGTTCCTCAACTATGCTTCTGCTTGATCACAACCTGCAACCACTCATTACCAACCTTTGGCTTGTTCCTCCACTATGCTTCTGCTTGATCCCAACCTGCAACCACTCGTTACCAACCTTTGGTTTGTTCCTCAACTACACTTTTGCTTAATCCCAACCTGCAACCACTCGTTACCAACCTTTGGCTTGTTCCTCCACTATGCTTCTGCTTGATCCCAACCTGCAACCACTCGTTACAAACCTTTGGCTTGTTCCTCAACTATGCTTCTGCTTGATCACAACCTGCAACCACTCATTACCAACCTTTGGTTTGTTCCTCAACTACACTTTTGCTTTATCCCAACCTGCAACCACTCGTTACCAACCTTTGGTTTGTTCCTCAACTACACTTTTGCTTAATCCCAACCTGCAACCCCTCGTTACCAACCTTTGGCTTGTTCCTCCACTATGCTTCTGCTTGATCCCAACCTGCAACCACTCGTTACAAACCTTTGGCTTGTTCCTCAACTATACTTCTGCTTGATCACAACCTGCAACCACTCATTACCAACCTTTGGTTTGTTCCTCCACTATGCTTCTGCTTGATCCCAACCTGCAACCACTCGTTACAAACCTTTGGCTTGTTCCTCAACTATGCTTTTGCTTGATCACAACCTGCAACCACTCATTACCAACCTTTGGTTTGTTCCTCAACTACACTTTTGCTTAATCCCAACCTGCAACCACTCGTTACCAACCTTTGGCTTGTTCCTCTACTATGCTTCTGCTTGATCCCAACCTGCAACCACTCGTTATCAACCTTTGGTTTGTTCTTCAACTACACTTCTGCTTAATCCCAACCTGCAACCACTCCTTACTGACCTTTGGCTTGTTTACTGGCTACGATTCTGCTTGATCCCTACCTGCTATATCTGCTACTGGACTCTGGTTTGCTCACCTCCTAGTGGGGTGTTCCTGAAGACTGCAACCTGTTACTAACACGCAGCTAACCCGTCTCCACTATCAGGAGCTATGGTGAACACTGGTTAGTACTTACACTCCAGACCTCGGGAGTGCTTGTGTCATCTGCCAAGGGTGACCTACTTCTGTACTTATCCAGCTGGTTGGTGGGTGCCTTGCCAATGCTATAATTATTGGCATCTGAGCCTGACTCCAGATCGTGACATTAACAACAAGGAAAACAAAAGAATGAAAGCGTTATCCTAGTTTGGAAATGTTGAAGCTTGGTTCTATGCCATGCTCTTGGTACAAACCCCCCAAAGGCCATTATGATAAACATAGACCTGGGATCAGTCTTCACGTACAGTTTGCTGAATTTTCTTTTTTAGTAAACAGCTGTAAAAACAAAATAACTTCTAGCACCCAACTATAATTGAGTCGGCTTGACTTCTTTGAATCCATTTAATTATTTAATTTGATGGCAAAAGCAAATACAAGTCTCATGCTGGCTTGCTAGAATTTCAGATTTTTGCTGAAAAAACAAGTTGATTATTGAAAATGTTCGATGCATTAGCCTCTGGAGTGGGAGGTCTCCTCAGATCCTAAGTGTGAAAGGCAGTTTACATCTGAGTTCAGTAGCCTCGTTTTTGGACCCCTGATTTAGGATGGCAGTGCATGGCATTAAAGGGCTCCCTCACTAGTCTGGAGTGATGCTGAAATCGCAACCTTTCGTAACCATCCATCATAATTTTCTGCTGCAATTACCATCGCACAATAAGCTAGCTTATTACTACTATTTCAAAAAGCTTAAGTGGATATTTTATGTGTATGAAAAGCCCAAACTTTGTGATGGGAGAGGTTAAAGTGGAGTTCCACCCTAAAATTGAAGTTCTTCTTGCTCCGGGTCACCTGAAAAACAAATGGATAATCGCAATTTTTTTTTTTACTTACCTTGTTTTAGAAGATAGTATACTGTACTTACCTTACTTCTTCTTCCTCCCTCGGTGGCCATGGCGAGTCGCCGCTTCCTGGCTTACAATGATTCCTGGGAGCTGAACGTCATCGCTCCCAGGAATCAATGCGCCTGCACCGGCCCCGACGTCAGTTCCGGTGCAGGCGCGTCATACCTTGCTAAACAGCTTCTGGGCATGCCCAGAAGCTGTGCAGGGATTAGGCTGCAACCCCGGAAGTGACGGCGGGGCCAGTGCAGTGCATCGTGGGACCGAAGAGGACGGAAGAGGACGCAGAAGAGGATTGCGCTGGCTTCAGCTGCCCACACCTGAGATGGTAACGCTGGACAATACATTTTCAAGTTAAGCATTTCTTCTTGCAGGTAAGTGCAACCCGGGACAGTTCAGAGGCTATCCATTGTGGAATGCACTAGCCCTGACTGTCCCGGGGGTATTTTTATGTATTTTTTTTATTTTAGGTGGAACTCCGCTTTAAAACTTAATTTTTCTTTTGCTGCCTGGGGAGATTTCACATCCTTTCCGGGTGATGCAACAGAAAATTGAAGGAACTCCTTCAATAATTCCCGTCTTAGAGAGTTGTTAGATTTTCCTACACTTCTTGTTCTGGTGACAACTCATTTTTGTATGTCACTTGAGTTTCTATCTCAGTGACAATAGCCATTGCAAAAAACAGGGGTGAATCTCCCCCAGTGGGAACACAGGCAGCAATAAAAAAAAAACAGAAAAAAGGTCTAACCCAACTCTGGGCTACCCAAAACAAAAATATAAAAAAAAAGCAAAAAAAAAATATCTCATATACACTTTACTAGTTTTGGGTCAATTTTATTCAAGGTGTGTTTTTTGTGTGTTTATTTTCAGTTTATATTATTGAAGTGATATTAAAGTCTTGTACCTGCTCTGTGAAGTGGTTTTGCACAGAGCAGCCCTGATCCTTCTTTTCTCGGGTCCCTCATCGACGTTCCTGGCAACTCCCTCCTGTGGAGTGCCTCCACAGCAAGCAACCCACCCCCCCTCTCTCTCCTTATTGGTGTAGCACTGTCCCCGTAGGGCTTGCTGTGTGATGACTTCTTGGGTCTCCTCTGAATACCTGCAGACAGTCACTTAGGGACAGTTCTCAACTACATCCTTACTCCCAATGGCTCGTTACTCAATAAACAAGGGATTTGCTTTTATATTTATTGTGGAACTTGGATGGGAGAAGAGAATAGTGGGATACTCCAACTGGAACTATTTACAGTTGATAAGGACAACTCCCACTTGGCCTCACCAGGTAATTTGTGGAAGCCGTCACACTTCTTTAACCATACTGCCACTTGTATGGAAGAATTAAGTCCTCTTGCTCTCTATAGCAGTATTCTTGTTGCAACTATTTTATCTTCAGGATACCCTCTAGAATCCCCTTGACTGACACCCATCCACCCATCCACTGATTCTTCTAGCAGAAGGGGTGGCCCTCTCAGGGCAGGCCCTACGACACAGATCTGTACTCACTGTATGCAGAGTCAGATCCTCTCCAGTGTCTCCCTTCCAGTCAGCTCTGCAGAACATCTGGGTTCAGCTCCTCTCTGACTCTCAGGCCCCAGGTCAACCACCTGAGGCCACATGGCAGATTCTACAGAGGAGGGGCAGCCACCCCTCCCATTCGGGGCCCCACTCTTTAGCTGAAAGACCCCGAGCATGTGTGTCCTTAGCATTTATACAGTATCCTAACATGCATCAAGGCACTTTCCTCTGCCAATCACCAGGGCTGTAGTGTATGCCTGTGCATTCATTTGTCAGGTTTCCTTCCACTGTCCAATATGCCTCCCTATCAGATCAGTGTGAAACACCTCAGACAAGCTGAGCTGCACCTGAGCAGAATGAGCAGACCTCACTAGCAGATCCTGCTCTCTGGTAGGCAGAGAGCAATATAAATTTACCTGGCAATCTCTCTGGTAAACAGAAAGTAAAAGTATACCCTCTCTTCTAGCACCTACCTAGGAGGGTGCTACATTGGTTTACTGACTTACACTGACAGCAGTGGGAGCCAATAGAGCTCATATATATACAGCAGGTAAAATAGGTATTGAACACGTCCCCATTTTTCTAGGTATATATATTTCTAAAGCTGCTATTGACATGAAATGTCACATGTCAGTAACAACCCATGCACTCCATACATACAAAGAAACCAAAACAAATACGTTCAGAAATTAACCACTTCCCGACCACCCGCCACAGATTTTCTGCGGCAGGGTGGCTTTCCAGTGCAAACTGACGTAGATCTACGTCGGTCGCGCGCGGGAAGCTAGGGGGCGCGCTCCTGCCCCCACTCGGCAGCGGGGAAGCCAAGGCACGGGTCAGACGGCACCGATTGCCGCCTGACACCAGCGATCGCTCCCCGCTGAGAAAGAAGAACGGTCAGCTGTTATAAACACAGTCAACCATCATTCTCCCTGGGATGATCATAGAGATCATGTGATCCTTCTATATAGGATCACATGTCTCTATGGTCATTTTACAAGCCACGCCCCCCCCACAGTTAGAATCACTACCCTAGGCTCACATTTAGCCCATTGATCCCCCATAGGGTTAACCGCTTTCCTGCCAGTGTCATTATTACAGTAACAGTGCATATTTTTAGCACTGATTACTTTAGTAATGTCACTGGTACCCCCAAAAGTGTCAAAAATGTCAGTTAGGGGTCCAATCTGTCCGCCGCAATGTCACAGTCCCGCAATAAATCGCAGATCACCGCTATTACTAGTAAAAAAAAAACAATAAAAATGACATAAATCTTTCCCGTAGTTAGTAAACGCGATAAATTTTGCGCAATCCAATCAAAATATGCTTATTGCGATTTATTTTACCAAAAATATGTAGCAGAAAACAAATTGGCTTAAAATGTTAAAAAATTTTGATTTTTACATTTTTTTTTGGGAATGTTATATCAGAATGTGAAAAATATTGTTTTTTTTTTCAAAATTTTCGCTATTTTTTTGTTTATAGTGCAAAAAATAAAAATCACACAGGTGATCAAATACCACAAAAAGAAAGCTCTATTTGTGGGAAAAAAAGGACATCAATTTTATTTGGGTACATCGTCGCACAACCGTGCAATTGTCAGTTAAAGTACCGCAGTGCCGAATCGCAAACAGGGCCTGGTCATTAAGGGGGAAAATCTTCCAGTCTTAAAGTGGTTAAGTTATGTGTAATAAAATGAAACAACTCAGGGATAAAGTATTGAACATGTGAAGAAAGGGAAGTGCAAAAGGCCATGGAAAGCCAAGACACCAGCTGAAATCTATCAGTAATTAGAAAGCAATCTATAATATTGTCTATCTATGATATCAGCTGATTCAGTCTCAACTGATGGCCTGCAAAAAGGTGTCTCATTACCAAGGTGTCGCACAAGAAACATCTCATGATGGGTAAAAGCAAAGAGCTCACTTAAGACCTTTGCAACCTAATTGTTGCAAAACATACTGATTGGTTACAGAAGCATTTTTAAACTTCTGAATGTTCCAGTGAGCACTGTTGGGGCCATAATCCAGAAGTGGAAAGAACATCATCCCACTATAAACCGGCCACAACTAGGTGCTCATCACAAGAGTTTTGACAGCGGAGTCAAAAGAATTATCAGAAGAGCTGTACAAGAGCTAAGGACAACTTGTGGAGAGCTTCAGAATGATCTGGAATTAGCAGGTACAATTGTTTCAAAGAAAACGATAAGTAATGCATTCAACCGCCATGGCCTGTGTGCATTCTCACCATGCAAGACTCCATTGCTGAAGAAAAATAATGTTGAAGCTCGTTTAAAGTTTGCTGCACAACATTTAATCAAGTCTGTGAAATACTGGGAGGATATAGTCTGGTCAGATGAGACGAAATTTGAACTCTTTGGATGCCATAATACACACCCTGTTTGGAGGTCAAATGGCGCTGCACATCACCCCCAAAATGCCATACCAACAGTCAGGGGCTTATCATGAAATAAGGAGGCCCTAAGCATTGATTAAAAAAATGTGCTAAAATGTGTGTTTGCCTTAAATTGTGCTAAATATCGGGCCTGATTAAATGGGGTGTGGTTTAATAAAGTCTAGGATGACTCACATAGTGAGAATGCAGTAATGTTAATTTAATTTTTTAATTATTATTGCAATTTTTTTATCAGCACTGTTGGTGGACTTTGGTGAGCTATCAGGGGTCTAAACAGACCCCCTGACATCTCCCCTTTGAGACAGAGAAAGGTACTGAGGACAGAGATTCCCCAGTCCCTTTTTTAACAGCCTCAGCATTTAAAATAAATGAACAGGATTTAGACGCTCCTGTTCATCCATAAACTGAAGCAGAGTAAACACAGTTTTTTCTGCTCAGTTATCACAGGACACAGGAGTGATCTGTATCGATCGCTCACAGTGTCCAAATCAGAAAAGGTAGAGGCCAGTAAATGACATGTTTACCGACCCCTTCCTTCGCTCTCCATCCTGACAGATTCCCCAGCAGCCAGTGGGAGAGGAGGGAAGCCGGCTGCGGGGGACGAAGGGGGGCAGAGGACAGGGGGCCGGAGGAGGAGGACACGGAGGGGTTGCCAGGGGAGGAGAACATGAAGGGGGGGTCGGAGGAGCACACGGGGGGCCGAGACGGAGGAGGGGGAGGACACAGAGGGGGACCAGAGAAGGAGGACAGGGTGCCGGAGGAGTGGCCGAGGGAGCACATTGGGGATGGAGGAGGAGGAAACGGAGGGGGGCTGAAGGAGAAGGACACAGGGAAAAGCCAGGGAAGATCAGTGCGGCGGGAGGGACAGCAGTGAGCACTGATCTCCCTGCATGGCTTGTCAGCTGACAGCTGTGGGAGGGAGAAGAGGAGAAGCTGCTGTCAGCTGAAAAGCCATGTAGGGAGAACAGTGCTCACAGCTGTCCCTCCCGCAGAACACAGATTATCCCCGGCTGTGAACCAGTGGGACTATCCATGTGTGCAGTGTGGGTCACTGTGGGCCCCGGCCCCCCCACCCTCGTGAACACCCTGCACACATGGATGATACGCCACTGCCAACAGTGAAGTTTGAAGGTGGGAACATCATGGTGTGAGGCAGAGGCGTAACTAGAACCTTCAGGGCCCTGGTGCAAGAAACCATAAAGGGCCCCCCGGACCCCTGGCAGCACAGTAGGGGGGACCAGGGGAGCACACAGGGGCCCAGAGACAGCAGAACAAGAGTGAACTGGATAGGAGGAGTGGCGGGGGCAGCATACAGAGGAACCAATCTCCTCCATTTTCCTCCTGCAGCTACAAAAGGAAAAAGGAGGACAGTGATTTCTCTACATGCTGCCCCACCGCTCCTCCTATTCAGGTGTACAGGGGAGCTGCATGGGCCCCCTGGAGCATGGGGCCCGGTTGCAATTGCAACCCCTGCAACCCCTGTAGTTACGCCCCTGGTGTGAGGATGTTTTTCAGCATACGGTATTGACAAGCTTCATATCATTGAAGTAAGGATGAATGTAAAAATGTACTGAGACATTTTTGAGAAAAATCTGCTGCCATCTACTAGGATGATGAAGATGAAACGAGGGTGGACAATTCAGCAAGACAATGATCCCAAACACAAAGCCAAGGAACCTTCCAATTGGTTTCAAAGAAAGAAAATAAAGCTGCCAGAATGGCCCAGCCAATCACCTGACTTGAATCCAATAGAAAATCAATGGAAAGAACTAAAGATCAGAGTTCATAGAAGAGGCCCATGGAACCTTCAAGATTTGTTTGTGTGGACGAATGGGCCAAAATCACACCTGAGCAACGCATGTGACTGGTTTCTCCATACAGGAGGCATCTAGAAACTGTCATTACCAACAAAGAATTTTGTACGAAGTATTAAAGAGGAAGTAACCCTCCTCTGCAAGTTGTACCTATAGGTAAGCCTATGATAAGGCTTAGCTTACCTATAGGTACTGTAAATATCTCCTAAACATGTACCGTTTAGGAGATATTTACCTTTACATGCAGCCAGTGACGTCACTGGCGCATGCGCTCTGAAGGAACGGCCGCTCGTGCCGTTCCTTCAGAGTCCCGTGCCGTGACCGCCGGCTCTCGCGTGCGTGCGCGGGAGTGATGTCACCGCGGCTCCGGCCAATCAGATGGCCGGATGCCGCGATCCCGGAAGACGGGCGACTGGACATGTCCAGTTGCCCGTCATAGAGGTGAGTGAGCGGCACGGCGGGGGCTCGTTCTAAGGTAAGTATTGCATAATGAGCTAGTATGCGATGCATACTAGCTCATTATGTCTTTCTCTTGCAGGGTGAAAAAAAGAGAAAAAAAAATTTGAGTTTACAACCTCTTTAAATACATTTCAGTTATGTGTTCAATACTTTTTCCCTGTGTCATTCCATTTTATTAGTTAATGTCTACTACTAACTTCATTTCTGAACTTACCTGTTTTTGTTTCTTTGTATGTATACAGTATGGATTGCATGGGTTATTACTGACATGTGGTGAAAATGTCATGTCAATAGAACCTTTAGAATATATTTACCTAGAAAAATGGTGACATGTTCAATACCTATTTTATACGCTGTGTATATACACTGCCTGGCCAAAAAACAAAAAAGTTGCCACCTGGAATTAACTAAGCAACTAACTAAACTAAGCATGCAGTAACTATCCTATTGGACAATTACTGCATGTGTCCAAAGAATCAGGTCAGCTGACTACCTGAATATACTGAATGACCAGGTTATTCCATTAATGGATTTTTTCTTCCCTGATGGCACGGGCATATTCCAAGATGACAATGCCAGGATTCACCGGGCTCAGATTGTGAAAGAGTGGTTCAGGGAGCATGGGACATTTTCACACATGGATTGGCCACCACAGAGTCCAGAACTTAACTTCATTGGGCAGTGGTCCGACTCTCCCATCATCATTACAAGATCTTGGTGAAAAATAAATGCAACACTGGACCGAAATAAATCTTGTGACATTGCTGAAGCTTATCGAAACAATGTCACAGTGGATGAGTGCCGTAATCAAAGCTAAAGGCGGTCCAACGTGTGTGACCTGTTTTTTTTTTTATTTTATGTATATATAAAATCCAAAACAGTTATAGGGGCACTCACGGGTGTTGCAGCGGAGGTAAATCAAAACAGCCGCACTTCTATTGTCGACGTTTTGATGGTGCTCAGTTTTTCTTTCTCAAGACAGTACAAACCGGAAGTGAACAGACTAAAAAACCAAAAGTCCCAACCATCAATAACACAATATATATATATATAGTGCAGTTTGTTCCTGTAATTATATAATTATAGCTGAATTATGTACAGCTGGGGTGCTTCTTTATAGAAGAGGCAGCTGCCCTCAATCACTCAAAATCCTACAAGCCAGTAAATCAGTAATGTTTAAACATATGGCATTTTATCGGCTCTCCTCGCCTCACACTGACAGAGTGTGTGGCGAGGAGAGCCTATCAGCGGCATCTCCTCGAAGGGATGACCAGTACAGGTAATCAGGGCACTGATTATTAGTGCCCTGATTACAGTAAAGCCCCAGCAGTGCCCATTAGTGACACCAATCAGTGCCCATCAGTGACCCCAACCAGTGCCATCAGTGCCTGCTCATAAGTGCTGCCCATCAGTGCCACCCTTTAGTGCCACCTATCAGTGACCACCAGTGCCGTCTACCTATTAGTGCCCATCAGTGCCACCTATTAGTGCCCATCAGTGCCACCTATCAGTGCTTATCAATGTTGAATATCAGTGCTACCCATCAGTGCCCATCAGTGCAGCATATTAGTGCCACCTAATCAGTGTCCTTCAGCACTGCCTCATAAGTGCCCATCAGTGCCACCTCATCAGTGCCCATCAGTGCCACCTATCAGTGCTCATCAGTGTCGCATATCAGTGCCACCCATCAGTGCGGCATATTAGTGCCTCCTCATCAATGCCACCTAATCAGTGTCCTTCAGTACCGCCTCATAAGTGCCCATAAGTGCCACCTCTTCAGTGCTAATCAGTGCCACCTTATCAGTGCACATCAGTAAAGGAGAAAAATTACTTATTTACAAAAATTACTAACAGAAACTAAGACTTTTTTTTTTTTTTTCAACATTTTTGGTCTTTTTTCTTTCTTTTTTGTTTGTAAAAAATAAGAAAACCCAGCAGTAATGAAATACCACCAAAAGAAAGCTTTATTTGCGTGAAAAAAAGTACAGATTGACAATGTTATCAATGTGGTGAAGTCCTCTGTCCTGCCGACAGGCTGGGTATGGATCACCTTTCCTAAAGCAGCTTATATATGCATTTTAGCAGTATATTTAAGTGTTTGCCTAGAATTCCCCCTTTGAAGGCACAGTCCACTTTTATTTAGGGTGTAGCATGTAAAATGGTTGCAACAATAGATCCCCCCTTTTAGCAATAGACCCCCCCCCCCCCAGACACAATGGATCCACCCCAGGAACAATAGACCCCTGCCTGCAATAATAGATCTCCCAGCAGCCAGCATCAATAGACCCTCCAGCAGGCAGCAGAAATAGACCCCTCCCTCAACAGTAGATCCCACCAGCAATAGCCCTCCGCAGCAACAATAGACCCCCCAGCAGCCAGCATCAATAAACCCTCCAGCACACCTCAGCACTCCTTGCCATTGCATCCATTCTGTGCTGGAGGTTTGGGAACATTAGTGAATATTAAATGGAAGACAGATTAAAATTTCTAGAGATCATTTTATTGTATGCTTTTTTTTTATTTTATATTTTTTATTCATCCAGTTCAGTGTTAAGGTCGTGTGTCAGTCAGCCAGGAGATGATTTGCACATGTTTCACACATAAGTAACGTGTTGTAATTCTAGTAGAGTTCGAAATGTTGTTAATTTGCCGACGCTGCATACATAATGTCTCATCAAAAAACGTTTTTTTTTTTTTAAATGACACCAACGGTACACAGACTGTCACAGAATATAGGATAAAATTGTGAGATCTTATATTGCAGCCCAAGAGGAGCAAAATTATAGGCCAGCCATGTCATTCCAACATGGTGGTACAAGGGCAAACCAGATTTTTAAAGAATATGTAAACCCAACATTTCATATTCCTGATATGTGCCTGCTGTACCGTGTACTTGCATGAAAAAGTATTCCTTTGAATTGCTTCCTTTGTGTGAAATTCCGGGTGTTCCTGCCAGTCCCTCTGCTTTTCTTATAGAAAACTGACCATACTAGGCATGAGAGGTCAGTTTTCTAGGGGTACTGGGAGCTAATCCAGTGATCAGACTGGTGCTACAATGCCCCCCTACACAGCAATTTACTGGGAAGTTCAGTGTAATGCTGTTTCTCCTCCCCCAGCTTTCTGACTTTATCATTCAGCTGAGAACAGAGGATGTGTGGTCACTTACGAAAAAGGACAGAAAAAGGTATTTATAATGTTTTTTTATACACACAAATGTTACTTTTCATTTACAGTTAGGTCCATATATATTTGGACATAGGCACAATTTTATTTTTTTTTCAGGTATTTACCAAAACATATTCAAGCTATAGTTATAAAATGGATATGGGCTGAAAGTAGAAAGAGGTTTAATTTGAGGGTATGTACATAAAATTGGAGGAAGGGTTTAGGAATTACAGCTCTGAAGAATAGCCATCCCCCTTTTTCAAGGGACCAAAAGTAATTGGAAAATTGAATCAAAAGCTGTTTCATGGCTAGGTGTGGGCTACTCCTTCGTTATTTCTTCATCAATTAGGCGGGTAAAAGGTCTAGAGTGTATACTAAAGGCCCGTACACACGATCAGCTTATCGAACGATCTGTCGTCCGTTTTTTGTGGCATGCTAGTCTGATGTGGAAAGTGAAGAGGTTATTTTCATACGAATTTTCCCGTACGACAGAATTCTACTTCAGAAGTGATGTCATGTGTTGGATTGTTTTGTATGTGTTCTTTCTCTCTGAGCATGCCTAGTCTTGCTCTTAGGATTTTTTTCCGTCAAAATCTGTACTAATGAGACGAAAATCGGACATTGATTTGACTGACGACAACAATTTTATAGCCTGCACATCAGGATATTGTCAGCCGAAAAGTCTGAGTCAGCTGTCGAAAGCACCATACTAACAATCCGAAAATCGGCAGATCAGTCGTCGGATGAATTTTCCCTACAGATTTTCTTATCGTGTGTACAGGCCTACATCATGCATTCAAAAAGCTGTCCATGCAAGTGAAACAGGCCATTATAAGGCTTCAAAAATGAAACAGAGAGATAGGAACAACATTGGAAGTGACCAAATCAACCGTTTGGTATATTCTGAGGAAAGAAGAATGCACTGGGGAGCTCAGCAACATAAAAAGGCCTGGACCTCCACGGAAGACAACAGTGGTGGATGATCGCAGGATCCTCCCTATGGTAAAGAAAAACCCATTTACAAAATCCAGACAAGTGAAGGACACTCTCCAGGAGTTGGGCTTATCATTGTCAAAGTTTACAATCAAGAGATGACTTTACAAGAGCAAATACAGAGGGTTCACCACAAGGTGCAAACCATTTATAAGACTGATGAATAGAAAAGCGAGATTAGACTTCGCCAAAAAACATCTAAAAAAGCCAGACCAGTTCTGGAAAAGTATTCTTTGGGTAGATGAAGCTAAGAATAATCTGTACCAGAATGGCGGGAAGAAAAAAGTGTGGAGAAGGCTTAGAACAGCTCATGATCCAAAGCACACAACGTCATCTGTAAAACATGGTGGAGGCAGTGTGATGGCATGGGCATGCATGGCTTCCAATGGCACTGGGTCATTGGTGGTTATTGGTGATGTGACAGAAGACAGAAGTAGTACCCGGATGAATTCTGCAGTGTTTACAGATATACGGTCAGCCCAGATTCAGCCAAATGCAGCAAAGTTAATTGAACGGCGCTTCACAGTACAGATAGACAAAAACACACTGCAAAGGCAACCCAGGAGCTTTTGAAGGAAAAGAAGTGGAAAATTCTGCAATGGCCGTTAATCACCTGATCTCAACCAAATTGAGCAAGTATTTCACTTACTGAAGGCAAAACTAAAGACAGCTTCAGTTAGAGCCTGGCAAAGCTTTAGAATGTAGGAAATCCAGTCTTTGGTAAGGCCCATGGGTTCCAGACTTCAGGCAGTCATTGCCAGTAAAGGATTCTCAACAAAATGTCAAAAATGAACATTTTATTTATGATTATATTAATTTGTCCACTTACATTTGAGCCCCTGAAAATGGGGGGACTGTGTATAAAAATGTTTGAATTTCCTAAAATTTGTAATGATATTTATGTTCATCCCTTTGAATTAAAGCTGAAAGTCTGCTCTTCAAATTCATTTGGATTGTTTCGTTTTAATTTTATTCTGGTGGCATACAGAGCCAAAAGTATGAAAATTGTGCCTGTGTCCAAATATATATGGGCCTACAGTAACTGTATATTTTAAACGAAATGGGTTGTTTTACAAGGTGCAGGTTTATAAATACTTTAACCACTTGTGGCCTGGGAGGTTTTAACCCCTTAATAACGAAAAAAATGGTGCTAACCAAAAAGACCTGCGCAAAGGATATTATTTGACACCAGGGACTTCTCATTCAATTAGTGAAATAAATTGTAAATTAATTATAAATGAATTAAACTTCCGGGAATTGCTTCCACACTGCGAGCTGCAATCTGAACGTAAAAACGTGAATAATGAATAGCAAAAAGTGAAAACTGCGCTCAGCATTAAAGTGCTATAGGTGCATTAATAAAAAGTGCTATAGGTACATCAGTGCATTAGTGATATATTCACAATCAGTAAATATGCAAATACAATGATATATAAATAAATAAATATATTGACATTGATTGGGCTAGAAAAGTCCTTAAAGTGCTCTGTGCAACTGTGCAAATCTAAATCTTCAGCAATCTTGGATTAGATGGGAACCTCCACCACAGACACCTCCACCCAATGGTCAGATGATATACTCCTTACCAGAATGCGATGACCCCTTAATTACAGGGGGTCAAACCCGGCATATCACTCCACATTGGCTCAAGGTTATCCTCATCACTGTTATCACCTCAAATGCTTTGACAAGGTTCCGGATCTCCGGACATTAAGGTGCAAAGAAAGATAAAGGAAACTCCAATAGTGTTATACCGTTTGATACTGGATTTAATAAAAGATATATTGCACTTACATCATAGCGGTGTTTAAGCGCCTGTAGTACAAAGTATACAGCTGGTCTGGTGGATGGGACGCCGCTCTCGCTCCACGCCTCACCTCACCGGAACTCTACGGTCTCACGCTCCCGACGCACGTTTCGTCAGCCGCGCTGACGTCATCAGGGGGATCATGTGACCGTAATTTTCCTCACAATATAAATAGAGGCTGATACGCTCACAGCATCCAATCATCGTCCACCGGTTCCTACAAACCGCCCACTCTGCAGATAGACTGTTAAGTTCTGCGCCTACATACGGGTGCCTTCCGGGGACAAAATAATTGATTATTCCTTTAGACAAGTTTAACACTATTTTGGCTGTTGCGGTGTGAAACCACTATCCCTTACAGCAAACAATTGCAAACTGTGTCTATGATCCAATTCTCCAAATTGCGATATATTAATTTATACTATGGATGGGATGCTGTTTGCACTAAAAAAATTTGACAAATTATTTAAAAAAATTTCTTAAATATCCAGTATATGTAAACACATAAAATTACACACATTTATTTAGCAACATCCTAAAATTATTCAAATGTATTGATAAATAGATAAAATGTATATAAAAGATTTTTAAAATTATTTGGTTTTAATAGAATTGTAAAATTATATTATGGTTGGGGCTGATGATTTCCTTTAAAAATTTGAAATATAACAATTTAAATCCACATCAATGTTCATACCCAATGGCTGCAATGTGTTCATTTTGTAGATCCACTGGGTCTCATTCATGGAAATTTTCTTTGTCATGTTGCCCCCTCTCCAATGGTTATCTACTGCATCTATCCCACAGAAGGACATGAGGGAAGGGTCCTTATTGTGAAAAAGGCGGAAATGATTGGAGAGGCTATGCTTAGGAAAGCCTCTCCTAATATTCCCAACATGCTCATTAATCCTGACAGATAATTGACGGGTTGTCCTGCCTATATATTGCAACCCACAGGGACAACTGATTAGGTATGTCACGTGGGTGGATCTGCAGGATATGAGTCTATTGATGTTAAATTTCTGTCCTGTCACTTTGGATTGAAAGGAGGTGATTTTCCTAGGATTTTTCTTAGTCATTTGACAGGCATTACATTTCTTGCATGGATAGAAGCCTTTTACGTCCAGGAAAGTGGATTTCCTCCTTGGAGGGTCGGGTATATTGGGTGCCAACATGTGTCTGAGATTGGGGGCTTTCCTATATATAAAATGCGGTCTATCAGGTAAAATTTGATTCAGTGTTTTATCTTTCAATAAAATAGGCCAATATTTCCGGACAATCCCTTCAACTTGTTTATAATTCCTGTTAAAATCAGTTAAAAAGGCCACTTCACCTTTGTTTTCCACTTCCTTATTCTTTGTTTTTAATAATTCATTTCTTGGCATCTGTAGTACAAGATCTCTAGTCTTTTGGACTTCCTCTAACCTATATCCCTTTTCAACAAACCTAGCTGTTAAAAGGTTTGATTGGGTGAGGTAGTCTTCATCATTTCTACAATTGCGTCTTATGCGCATATACTGCCCTTTTGGTATTCCACCTAGCCATTTGGGGTGGTGACAGCTTCTTGTGGGGATATAGCTGTTTCTATCAGTTTCTTTGAAATAACTCATGGTAGAAACAGCTCCATCCTGCTTCACCAAAGTTAGGTCAAGAAAATTTACTGACATTTTGTCCCATGTGGCTGTGAAAACCAGACCATACTGATTCCTGTTGATATGTTCAATGAATAGTTTCAGGGATTCCTCAGGACCATTCCATATCAGGAGTAGGTCGTCGATAAATCTTTTATACAGGACCAAAGAAGGGTTAGGATTTGCAAAAATTTCCCTTTCTTCCCATTGGCCGAGTAGAATATTTGCCACGCTTGGGGCATACTTGGCGCCCATAGCAACGCCTTTAATTTGGTTATAATAACCCCCATCCCCCATAATTACTTCTGGCATGATGAAAAGGGATATAGGTTAGAGGAAGTCCAAAAGACTAGAGATCTTGTACTACAGATGCCAAGAAATGAATTATTAAAAACAAAGAATAAGGAAGTGGAAAACAAAGGTGAAGTGGCCTTTTTAACTGATTTTAACAGGAATTATAAACAAGTTGAAGGTATTGTCCGGAAATATTGGCCTATTTTATTGAAAGATAAAACACTGAATCAAATTTTACCTGATAGACCACATTTTATATATAGGAAAGCCCCCAATCTCAGACACATGTTGGCACCCAATATACCCGACCCTCCAAGGAGGAAATCCACTTTCCTGGACGTAAAAGGCTTCTATCCATGCAAGAAATGTAATGCCTGTCAAATGACTAAGAAAAATCCTAGGAAAATCACCTCCTTTCAATCCAAAGTGACAGGACAGAAATTTAACATCAATAGACTCATATCCTGCAGATCCACCCACGTGACATACCTAATCAGTTGTCCCTGTGGGTTGCAATATATAGGCAGGACAACCCGTCAATTATCTGTCAGGATTAATGAGCATGTTGGGAATATTAGGAGAGGCTTTCCTAAGCATAGCCTCTCCAATCATTTCCGCCTTTTTCACAATAAGGACCCTTCCCTCATGTCCTTCTGTGGGATAGATGCAGTAGATAACCATTGGAGAGGGGGCAACATGACAAAGAAAATTTCCATGAATGAGACCCAGTGGATCTACAAAATGAACACATTGCAGCCATTGGGTATGAACATTGATGTGGATTTAAATTGTTATATTTCAAATTTTTAAAGGAAATCATCAGCCCCAACCATAATATAATTTTACAATTCTATTAAAACCAAATAATTTTAAAAATCTTTTATATACATTTTATCTATTTATCAATAAATTTGAATAATTTTAGGATGTTGCTAAATAAATGTGTGTAATTTTAATTTTATGTGTTTACATATACTGGATATTTAAGAAATTTTTTAAAATAATTTGTCAAATTTTTAGTGCAAACAGCATCCCATCCATAGTATAAATTAATATATCGCAATTTGGAGAATTGGATCATAGACACAGTTTGCAATTGTTTGCTGTAAGGGATAGTGGTTTCACACCGCAACAGCCAAAATAGTGTTAAACTTGTCTAAAGGAATAATCAATTATTTTATCCCCGGAAGGCACCCGTATGTAGGCGCAGAACTTAACAGTCTATCTGCAGAGTGGGCGGTTTGTAGGAACCGGTGGACGATGATTGGATGCTGTGAGCGTATCAGCCTCTATTTATATTGTGAGGAAAATTACGGTCACATGATCCCCCTGATGACGTCAGCGCGGCTGACGAAACGTGCGTCGGGAGCGTGAGACCGTAGAGTTCCGGTGAGGCGTGGAGCGAGAGCGGCGTCCCATCCACCAGACCAGCTGTATACTTTGTACTACAGGCGCTTAAACACCGCTATGATGTAAGTGCAATATATCTTTTATTAAATCCAGTATCAAACGGTATAACACTATTGGAGTTTCCTTTATCTTTCTTTGCACCTTAATGTCCGGAGATCCGGAACCTTGTCAAAGCATTTGAGGTGATAACAGTGATGAGGATAACCTTGAGCCAATGTGGAGTGATATGCCGGGTTTGACCCCCTGTAATTAAGGGGTCATCGCATTCTGGTAAGGAGTATATCATCTGACCACTGGGTGGAGGTGTCTGTGGTGGAGGTTCCCATCTAATCCAAGATTGCTGAAGATTTAGATTTGCACAGTTGCACAGAGCACTTTAAGGACTTTTCTAGCCCAATCAATGTCAATATATTTATTTATTTATATATCATTGTATTTGCATATATACTGATTGTGAACATATCACTAATGCACTGATGTACCTATAGCACTTTTTATTAATGCACCTATAGCACTTTAATGCTGAGCGCAGTTTTCACTTTTTGCTATTCTTTAACCCCTTAATGACCAGGCCATTTTTTGTGATACGGCACTGCGTTACTTTAAATGAAATTGCGCGGTCATGTATCCAAATAAAATGAATGTCCTTTTTGTCACTCCGATCTCCCGGCTCTGAGTAATGGTACCCTACTGAGGATATAGCTGGAGAACCCACCAGAGCATTATAGACGGGACACCCATCCCCTTATCACAGTCTACCATCAGTTGAGTTCACAACAGGACAATCCCTGGAAGCAGTGAGAAGCATAAGAACTTAAACTGAAAGTTATCCATTCATTCTGTAACCTTACAGCTATAAGGTGAGAGGCTAACACACATAGAGGTGTCACCCCTTTGGATCTTTTAGACATCAGTCAAATTCTTCTTTGGGTGAAGGGATTTTACATGCACCGATTTGATGCGCATTGGGCTGTTTCTATTGTTTCACCTTTATTATGGACTCACTTTGATGATTGATACATTCAGCCACTCTTTTACTTGAGTTTTTATATTTATATTTTTACGCTTTCCAGTTTTATCTGTGCATCTTTATATACCTTATATATGGAATATTAACTGTTTTATATTTTGTGCTTGTATTATCCACTTACGCGTGTTTATTATTAGCACATGCTCTTTTGTATCTGTCATTTGTACACTTTAAGTTACACATTTGTTGGTATTCGACAGCGCAGCACCACTATTCTATATTATGAGATGCCAAAGCTTTCAGGAGGAAATTGCAGCTACGAAACCGAAAAAGGTATCAAGCAAGTGGAAACCATGCATTGAGAATTGTAGTTGTGAATGAGTGTTATTGTACGTGGGATTGGGGGGCAGTCCAAGGAAAAACAGGATTAGCACACCTAAAGTTTAGGAGCATTTCTTGTGAAAGGGTATACACAAAGTACTCACCAGCAGGCTACTTACAGTATCTCACAGAAGTGAGGGAACCATGAACGCCAGCATGTACTATGACATACTGAAGTAGAGCATGATCCCCTCTTGGCCGCAGGGCAGTATTCCAACATGATAACAACCCCAAACACACCTCCAAGATGACCACTGCCTTGCTAAAGAAGTTGAGGGTAAAGGTGATGGACTGGCCAATCATGTCTCCAGACCTAAACACTATTGAGCATCTGTGGGGCATCCTCAAACAGAAGGTGGAGGAGCGCAAGGTCTCTAACATACACCAGCTTTGTGATGTAATCATGGAGGACTGGAAGAGGACTCCAGTGGCAACCTGTGAAGCTCTGGTGAATTCCATGCCCAAGAGGGTTAAGGCAGTGCTGGAAAATAGTGGTGGCATCACAAAATATTGACACTTTGGGCCCAATTTAGATATTTTAACTTAGGGGTGTACTCACCTTTGTTGCCAGCTGTTTAGACACTGTTATACAAGCTGTACACTCACTACTTTACAAGAAGCGCAACACAATAATACCAAGCTGGATACCCTATAATGACACATAGCTCTGGGCAAGAGGGAGTGGGGTCTCAGAGCCATCGGCATTTCATGGGTTACCCCCTTCCTCCGGTAAGATTGGGAGCAGGTATGTTTCCAGCGTACACAATGCCAGTCAATACCTTCTCAAATTATATAAAAGGGTGCCAATCCACAAAGTGAAAGGATCCAAAGTGTCTTTAATGCTTCCTATTACTATCAGTGTAACTTCTGCTGATTACACTGTCACAATTATTATATTTCCCAGCCAAAAGTAGGTTTTGAACCATATCAGACATCCATTCAATTATAGTTTCCTTTGAGTCCATTCAAGTTCTTTTCCCATTTTATTAGCCTTAATGAAGTTTTGTTGTCCTCAAAATGCATTGGCTGTTTTTATGTAATGGTATTATAAACAATTAAAGAGTTTTGGACTTTGTGGGTTGGTGCCCATTTGTATACTTCCAGGCACCTATTGAAGGAGGCCTGTGTGTTTGAGAGCTGCCTCACCAGGGCCAGTGAGCTTGTTTGAACATTTCCTTGCATTTGTACTGCTGGAATAGGTATTGAATCAACTCAAGCTATAAACTATAAGGATGCCTTTTTTAAATGGACTGACCATCTAAAGCGGAACTTCACCCAAAAGGGGAAGTTCCACTTCTCTTCCTCCATTACATTTGGCACTTTATTTTTTGGGGGGTGAAGCAGATAACTGATTTTAACTGGTACCCCCCCACTGCCGGTTGGATTGCCATGGGGATAGGAGTGGAAGTTCGGCCCCCTATCCTTCCCCCCACAGCCTTCTGGGACAGATCATAGGTCCCAGAAGACTGCAGGACCAAGGCTTCACTGCTGGTTAGTTAGTTAAGATCCCAGCTCCTGGACCTGAAGCCGATTGAAGAATCAGCTCGGGTGAGGACAGCGCTGGATCCCGGGACAGGTAAGTGTTCTTATATTAAAAGTCAGCAGCTACAATATTTATTTATAGTGTATGAGATACACTATATTACCAAAAGAATTGGAAAGCCTGCCTTTACACGCACACAAAGTTTAATGGCATCCCGGTCTTAGTCCGGAGGGTTCATTATTGAGCTGGCCCACCCTTTGCAGCTATAACAGCTTCAACTCTTCTGGGAAGGCTGTCCACAAGGTTTAGGAGTGTGTCTATGGGAATGTTTGACCATTCTTCCTGCAGCACATTTGTGAGGTGAGGCACTGATGTTGTTGGAGAAGGCTTGCAGTCTCCGCTCTAATTCATCAAGTTGTTCCATTGGGTTGAGGTCAGAACTCTCCGCAAGCCAGTCAAGTTCCTCCACTCCAAACTTGCTCATCCATGTCTTTATAGACCTTGTTTGTGCACTGGTGTGCAGTCATGTAAGAACAGGAAAGGGCCATCCCCAAATTGTTCCCACAAAGTTGGGAGCATAAAAATGTCCAAAATGTCTTGGTATGCTGATGCCATAGGAATCCCCTTCAGTGGAACTAAGGGGCCTAGCCCAACCCCTGAAAAACAACCCCACACCATAATCCCCTTCCACCAAATTATTTGGACCGGTGCACAAAGCAAGGTCTGTAAAGACATGGATGAGTGAGTTTGGGGTGGAGGAACTTGAATGGTCTGACCTCAACCCGATAGAACACCTTTGGGGTACATTAGAACGGTGACTGCGAGCCAGTCCTTCTTGTCCAACATCAGTGCTTGACCTCATAAATGCTCTTCTGGAAGAATGGTCAAACATTCCCATAGACACACTCCTAAACCTTGTGGACAGCCTTTCCAAAAAGAGTTGAAGCTGTTATAGCTGCAACTATATATTGAGCCCAACTGACTAAGACTGGGATGCCGTTAAAGTTCATGTGCATGGAAAGGCAGGCGTCCCAATACTTTTGGTAATATAGTGCATGTCCATTGGGGTTGATTTACAAATTAACAGAGACTGTTCACTTAGCAAAACAAGTTTAATAAATAGGGTGAAACTGTGTTCACATTAAGTATCAAACTATGTGCATTATTTGATGGTTGAAGTTAACACAGCCTCAATTTATTTACAAAGCTCAGTGACCATCCTCTACACCATTGGTAAATCAACCTCACTGTATTTAATTTGGTAAACCACAAAATATTCATGATAATGATGTGCGCTCTCCTCAGTATAATCCCATTACATAGAAACCAGTTGTACAAAATCATCATAGACAAGGTGACTCCTGCACTACAATTTAGGCTCAGAATGGAAGGAAACGTATTCCCGACTCTTGAATAAGCTAGCTGTCTGCTTCCAGTATATTCAATTAACCTACAGCGAAATCACAGCCATAGGTCATGTCGCTTTGATCTTATAAATAGAATTCTAAAACGTTTCTGCAATAGATTCCCCTCTAAAGAACTGTCCCATCAGGTGCGAATATTGTTTGCATAAACACATTACAGACAAGGTGATCGTCGCATTAATTCGCCGACGCTCTGAATCCTATCCGCGCACTTATATTTTTATTTGATCTCAAGGCTTTGCTGTGCAAGCAAAATTAAATTCGAAGAAGGCCAAATGCATTTAGCGGAGGGAAGGGGAAGAATTTATTTGGATGCGCAGACACTGTGGTCGCTGCAGATGTTGCGGGAGAATATAAAATGATTGTATATCAATATGTGAGACAGCCAGCGTTATGGTACCCTGTGGATTTCCATCTCTCAGATGCTGCTCTGTTCCCTGGGCACCAATAAATACAAAATAATAGACAATAACTGGCCCTCTCCTGTCGGTGGGGCTGGAGCTATTCAGCATTCAGATAAAGATTTAAAAACAGCGCAGAAACTTTATCTCATACCGCTCTCCATGGATCGAGGAAATATGTTTTGTAATATTAGATAACATAAAAAAAATGTTCTTTTTATCTAAACTTTGTTATAACATAGTCATAAATAATAAAAGGCGATAATTTAACATAAAAATATATAAAAAGCAGCAACAATTGCACAGAATCTGAATAGTAAAAAAGTCCCAACATGCAATATTAGTTGATAAAGGAAAAGGAATTGGCAGCACTCCAGGTTGAGTCAAAATCCAGATTTATTGACTGGACATCCAAATATTACAATCGTGACAAGGTAGACGCGTTTCACACACTGACTGTGTGCTTAATCATTACCTAAGGCAAGCCGGGGCATGCACCGGTGTGAGTCATCAGGCAATCACACCACCTTGAGCAGTGAGTTCTTGTCTTTTCAAATGCAATATTAGTACAGTCCAAAAATTCTTGGTAACAATGAGGTAAATGTGGATTTGAGATACATTCCCAATCACCGGTGACACAGAATGAATTAGATGAGCACCCAGATGTGACAGTCAAAGGGGACTCTTAGCCCCCGTTCACATAGAGGCGACCTGTGAGGCGACCTGGTCGCCTCACAGGTCGCCGCAGGTCGCCTTCCATAGGGAAGCTGCGGACTCGTTCTAATAGGAGCGACACAAGTCGCTCCGACTTAGAAAAAGGGACCGGAGCTTCTTTGGGGCGACCAGGAGGCGACCGCCATAGACTTCAATGTTATGAAGTCCGTGGAGGCCGCTCCGAGGTCGCGGCGCGCTGCTCGCACCGCGACCTCGGAGGTCGCCAGCCGAAGTCGGATCGCCCCTATGTGAACGGGGGCTTACCAGATAAAATTGACCCTCATGAAGAGAAGTCAAAACAGGGAAACAGAACCAGGAAACACAGGATCATCCAAACCGCAGGATAACATCTCATGAGCCAGTCATAGATATCCTAAATCCCTCAGGCTGCATACAGGGCACTGCAAATCCTCCGCTTGTCTCAGTCACAATTAACCTCAGAATAAATGGACAGTCGATAGTGCAGATTGTATAGGACTTGAAATGTAATCATAAATAAATTGCACTTACATAGAACAGCATATGATAAAACATATCAGATAAAAAAACGCGGCATAGAGCGTGCTTGGGCGTCCAGTATCCTACTTCCGCCTTCCGCGTGTCGTCACAGGAAATGACATCATCATTTATGTATTTTTATTGTTTATGATTTTTATACCTAAGCGCAGATATCACTACCTTTTACACGATAATTTAACATAGTACATCTATAAATAGCCAATTTCAGAAAAATAAATTGCATGATCAAAGTGGTTCTAAAGGCTGGACATTTTGTACCTAAACGCATTTTCTGCATTAGGGTAAAAAAAGTCTCAGTATTTGTATTACCCCATCACCTCCCTGTATACTTACCTGAGCCTGATATTGATCCAGCACTGGGCCCATCTGCAGTGGCTCTCTCCTCACTTTCCTCACAGAGACAGCAGCGGGAGCCATTGGCTCCTGTTGCTGTCAATAAAATCCTGTTAGCTGAGAGTGTGGGGGGGGGGGGGGGGGGTTGAGCTGTGCTGTGCATGCCAATAGATGCACACAACCTGGCATAGAAGCAAGCCTGGAGGTGCGCCCCTATAGAAAGAGACTTTTTTTTGGTGGCGCACCAAGAAGAGAAGAAGTCGGGAGCACTGGCGGGGGACTCGAGTAGAGGAGGTTTGGGGTTGCTGCAGCCTAAAAAGTTTTTTCTTCACCATAGAGTGTATATACTTATTCCTAAGTGCAGGTACACCCCCCTTTTTGTTGCTTTGTGCAATACCATTGTACAGAGGAGGTAAGTTTAACGTTTATTATTTTAAGTTTTATAAAAAGCTTTATAATCACTTTAAAGTGGCCTTCACCCTTTTTTTAAATGCTGTTCTTCCCCCCCCCCCCCCCCCCGCCTCCTCACCCCTGCCTCCTCCATTACACAATTTTAGTTTTTTTAAAGTAAATATATATTTTTTCCTAAAGTTCAGATCCGTCATTCTCGCCTAGGTTGGGATGACGTACCTGAACCCCGCGACAAGCGCAGGAGCACCAAGGGTCACTCTTGAATCTGTTGCAGCGTTTCTGAACATGCGGTCCTGCGAGGTGTCGTCTAGGATTTTTATGTCACTCATCCCACAAGGCAGCTTCTAGGAATGCACACTACTGGTAGGGGTCTGCAATGTGTCTTGGATAATCATACTGGCGCAATGAACATGAAAGGGGTCTACATCTCATAGGTAGTGGGATATCATGAGGGAAAATGGAAAGTTCAATAAACGTTCAAAGTTAATTCTTGATGATGTTCTTGTGTTGGCTCTTTAAAACGGCTGCTCAGTGTGCAAGCAAGAAGGGGCTTGTGGATAGCTGGGGAGAAAACACAAGCGCCATCTGAGTGTAGCACATCAAGTATTTATTTGGCAAGAGGTATACATACTTTTGTATTCACAATTCAGTATTGATAAAGCATGTAGTGCTGTAAAGCAAGTCCCCCTTGGCTCTGAGGAAGGGGGTTTGCCCTCGAAACGTGTCAGCATAAGCCACAGCAGCTCCGTACGGTTTACCGCATGCCGTCCAGCATTACGCAGCGCCTGGCCACCTTGGAGACGTCTTTACTTATTCATAGATTTGTTGATATGTGTGTATTATCACACCATTTATGTGAGTATATTTTATGCATTTTACTATTTTAATAAATGTTTTTAGTGGTAATGCACTAGGTTGGTTCTCCCCTCTTTTTGTTATCTTTCCCCCTGTGGGAAGGCCTGAAGAAGGAGCGCATGCACCCTAAACGCATCACCTTGGCAACCCCCCTGCACCTGGAAGTGGTTGTCACAAGAAGATGCGCAGACTTCTTGCTGTACATCGAAAGGGCTGACATCCATTGGCCGCATCCTCGTCAGCTGCAGCCGCTGAGGCCATCCTGTGAAATTCCTTCCCACAGGGGGACTTGCTTTACAGTGCTACATGCTTTATCATATACTGAATTGTGAGTACTTGTATACCTCTTGCCAAATAAATACTTGATGTGCTACACTAAGATGGCGCTTGTGTTTCCTCCCCCGTCTGCAAAGTGTCTGCCTGAGCTCAAGGGGTCCAGTGCAACTGCAGACACATCGTGGGATCTGCAGGGTCCCATAGACCTGGTAACAGGGCCGGTTTTAGATAAAGTGTGGCCCTGGGCAAACCTAAAAGTGGGGCCCCAAATTTTTTTATATTCTACCAAAAATATAGGCGCATTTAATCAAATTTAGCCAAATAAAACATACAACTACATGAAAATATGCTTTAATTAAATAACATTAAATAGAATAAATAAGAAATCAAGTGAGCTTTGCACACCTTCACAAATCAGATCACCCTAATTCCTGAACCTTCACGCCTCAGACCACCCCAATTTCTGCACCTTCACGCCTCAGACCACCCCAATTTCTGCACCTTCACACCTCAGACCACCCCAATTTCTGCACCTTCACATCTCATATCACCGCAATTACTGCACCTTCACATCTCAGATCACCCCAATTCATACATGTTCACACCTCAGTTCAGCCCAATCTCTGCACCTTCACACCTCAGATCACCCCAATTCCTATACCTTCACACCTCAGATCACCCCAATTCCTGCACCTTCACATCTCAGGTCCCCCCAATTCATACACCTTCACACCTCAGATAAGCCCAATTCCTGCACCTTCACATCTCAGATCCCCCCAATTTCTGCACCTTCACACCTCAGACCACCCCAATTTCTGCACCTTCACATCTCAGACCACCCCAATTTCTGCACCTTCACACCTCAGACCACCCCAATTTCTGCACCTTCACATCTCAGACCACCCCAATTTCTGCACCTTCACACCTCAGACCACCCCAATTTCTGCACCTTCACACCTCAGACCACCCCAATTTCTGCACCTTCACACCTCAGACCACCCCAATTTCTGCACCTTCACACCTCAGACCACCCCAATTCCTGCACCTTCACACCTCAGGCCACCCCAATTCCTGCACCTTCACACCTTTAGGTCACCCCAATTCCTGCACCTTCACACCTCAGGTCACCCCAATTCCTGCACCTTCACACCTCAGGCCACCCCAATTCCTGCACCTTCACACCTCAGGCCACCCCAATTCCTGCACCTTCACACCTCAGGTCACCCCAATTCCTGCACCTTCACACCTCAGGTCACCCCAATTCCTGCACCTTCACACCTCAGATCAGCCCCTGGTAGGCTGGCACTGGCAGCAACAATTTTATTCAAATCAGGATTTCTTCTGCAAATAGCCTGGCAGGCTGGCACTGGCAGCAAATATTTTATTCAAATCAGGATTTCTTCAGCAAATAGGCTGGCATCAGAGTCAGACAATTACCAAAACCAATGTCATCATGACACATGATCAAAAAATGAGGAAAAATAAGGATTTCTTCTGCAAATAGCCTGGCAGTGACATCATCAGATCAGACAAGGCACTGGCAGGCATTGTACTAGACTAGTACTATGCCTGGCTGCCAGTGCCAGGCCAGCCTTTTTGCAAAAGAAATCCTGATTTGAATTAAATTGTTGCTGCCAGTGCCAGTATATTTGCAGAAGAAATCCTGATTTCTTTGAATAAAATTGTTGCTGCCAGTGCCAGCCCAGCCTATCTGCAAAATAAATCCCTAAGTAGAAGTCACTCCTCTCTCCAGTCCTCCACTTACCTTGGGTGTGCTGTGCGGTGTGGCTGCCGAGTGTTCCCGCTGGACATAGTACAGGAGATGGTCAGAGACTGCAAACATGATACAAGAGATGGTCAGAGACTGAGGACATGATACAGGAGATGGTCAGAGACTGAGGACATGATACAGGAGATGGTCAGAGACTGAGAACATGATACAGGAGATGGTCAGAGACTGAGGACATGATACAGGAGATGGTCAGAGACTGAGGACATGATACAAGAGATGGTCAGAGACTGAGAACATGATACAGGAGATGGTCAGAGACTGAGGACATGATATAGGAGATGGTCAGAGACTGAGGACATGATACAGGAGATGGTCAGAGACTGAGGGCATGATACAGGAGATGGTCAGAGACTGAGGGCATGATACAGGAGATGGTCAGAGACTGAGGGCATGATACAGGAGATGGTCAGAGACTGAGGGCATGATACAGGAGATGGTCAGAGACTGAGGGCATGATACAGGAGATGGTCAGAGACTGAGGGCATGATACAGGAGATGGTCAGAGACTGAGGGCATGATACAGGAGATGGTCAGAGACTGAGGGCATGATACAGGAGATGGTTAGAGACTGAGGGCATGATACAGGAGATGGTCAGAGACTGAGGGCATGATACAGGAGATGGTCAGAGACTGAGGGCATGATACAGGAGATGGTCAGAGACTGAGGACATGATACAGGAGATGGTCAGAGACTGAGGACATGATACAGGAGATGGTCAGAGACTGAGGGCATGATACAGGAGATGGTCAGAGACTGAGGGCATGATACAGGAGATGGTCAGAGACTGAGGGCATGATACAGGAGATGGTCAGAGACTGAGGGCATGATACAGGAGATGGTCAGAGACTGAGGGCATGATACAGGAGATGGTCAGAGACTGAGGGCATGATACAGGAGATGGTCAGAGACTGAGGACATGATACAGGAGATGGTCAGAGACTACAGACATGATACAGTAGATGGTCAGAGAGTGCAGACGTGATACAAGAGATGGTCAGAGACTGCAGACGTGATACAGTAGATGGTCAGAGAGTGTGGATGTGATACAAGAGCTGGTCAGAGACTGCAGACATGATACAAGAGATGGTCAGAGACTGCAGACATGATACAAGAGATGGTCAGAGACTGCAGACATGATACAGGAGATGGTCCAGAGACTAGGGATGATCGAACTTTTGAAAAGTTCGGTTCGACCAGAACACCCGAACTTCACGAAAGTTCGGCCCGGATTTCAGAACCCCATTGAAATCAATGGGACCCGAACTTCTGTAATCAAAAAACACCATTTTTAAGCCCTAAAACCCAATAAATGCCCCTAAAAAGTGCCTAGGGTTCTGGGTCATGCCCCATTAACTATTAATCACACAAAAAAAAGTTCTTAAAAATTGTCATTTTTGATAAAAAAGCCAATTATTGAAAAATTAAAAAAAAAAAAAAAAAAAGAGATTTTTTTGATTTTTACTTTGGATTTAGTATCTGGGGGGTCTAAAAGGTGTGCATGTGAAGTTTCAGCTCTGTAGAATGTCCAGAACCATGAAAAAAAAAAAAGATAATTTTTCAGTAGAACAGGGATGTGGTTCGGGAGCCTCCTTTAACTTTAACACCTATATGATCTTTTTTTATGGTTCTGGACATGCTACAGAGCTGAAACTTCACAGGTACACCTTTTAGACCCCCCAGACACAAAATCACACAAAAAAAAGTTCTTAAAAATTGTCATTTTTGATAAAAAAGCCAATTATTGAAAAATTAAAAAAAAAAAAAAAAAAGAGATTGGATTTAGTATCTGGGGGGTCTAAAAAGTGTACATGTGAAGTTTCAGGTCTGTAGCATGTCCAGAACCAGAAAAAAAAAGATCGTTTGTATTAGAAAACTTTAAGCACAGGAATATGGCTTCTCTGCTGTAACACCTTGCCGGTTTAATAGCAGGCATTTTTTTGGGTTCTTTGCAGTCAGGAAAAACATCTGAACTTGTGTATATTGGTACTGTGCACAAGTTCTGATGTTTTGCCTGCCTCCAAAATTCCCCAAAAAATGCCAGCAAAAACACACCTGGGCATTTTTTTTTTGACGCTAGCGTTTTTTTTGGCATTTTTTGGGGTTCTTTTGAGGCAGGCAAAACATCTGAACTTGTGTATAGTGGTACTGTGCACAAGTTCTGATGTTTTGCCTGCCTCCAAAACCCTCCAAAAAATGCCAGCAAAAACACACCTGGGCATTTTTTTTTTTGACGCTAGCGTTTTTTTGGCATTTTTTGGGGTTCTTTTGAGGCAGGCAAAACATCTGAACATGTGTATAGGGGGGATATATAGACATATATGTCTGAATATATACCCCTAGACATATATAGGTGTGATAGTAGCAGAAATAAATGCTTGCGCTAATGAAATCATTTACAGTAATATATTTCTGCTACTATCACACCTATATATGTCTAGGGGTATATATTCAGACATATATGCCTATATATACACCCTATACACATGTTCAGATGTTTTGCCTGCCTCAAAAGAACCCCAAAAAATGCCAAAAAAACGCTAGCGTCAAAAAAAAAAAAAATGCCCAGGTGTGTTTTTGCTGGCATTTTTTGGGGGGTTTTGGAGGCAGGCAAAACATCAGAACTTGTGCACAGTACCACTATACACAAGTTCAGATGTTTTGCCTGCCTCAAAAGAACCCCAAAAAATGCCAAAAAAAACGCTAGCGTCAAAAAAAAAAAATGCCCAGGTGTGTTTTTGCTGGCATTTTTTGGGGAATTTTGGAGGCAGGCAAAACATCAGAACTTGTGCACAGTACTACTATACACAAGTTCAGATGTTTTTCCTGACTGCAAAGAACCCAAAAAAATGCCTTCTATTAAACCGGCAAGGTGTTACAGCAGAGAAGCCATATTCCTGTGCTTAAAGTTTTCTAATACAAACAATCTTTTTTTTTTATGGTTCTGGACATGCTACAGAGCTGAAACTTCACATGTACACTTTTTAGACCCCCCAGATACTAAATCCAAAGTAAAAATCAAAAAATCTCTTTTTATTTTTTTATTTTTTTTTTTTTTTAATTTTTCAATAATTGGCTTTTTTATCAAAAATGACAATTTTTAAGAACTTTTTTTGTGTGATTTTGTGTCTGGGAGGTCTAAAAGGTGTACCTGTGAAGTTTCAGCTCTGTAGCATGTCCATAACCCCAAAAAAACCTCATATAAGTGTAAAAGAGGGGTCCCACCATCCCTGCTCTACTGAAAAATTATCTTTTTTCTGGTTCTGGACATGCTACAGAGCTGAAACTTCACAGGTACACTTTTTAGACCCCCCAGACACTAAATCCAAAAAAAGTCATGCCTGCCTCCAAAAATGCCCGATAAATGCAAGAAAAAGCGCCGTAGAGAAGCAGTATACCTGTTCTAATAAAAATTATAAGAAAATGCTAATTTTTGGGGGGTTCTGGACATGCTACAGAGCTGAAACTTCACATGTACACTTTTTAGACCCCCCAGATACTAAATCCAAAGTAAAAATCAAAAAATCTCTTTTTTTTTTTTTTTTTTTTTTTTTAATTTTTCAATAATTGGCTTTTTTATCAAAAATGACAATTTTTAAGAACTTTTTTTGTGTGATTTTGTGTCTGGGGGGTCTAAAAGGTGTACCTGTGAAGTTTCAGCTCTGTAGCATGTCCAGAACCATAAAAAAAAAGATCGTTTGTATTAGAAAACTTTAAGCACAGGAATATGGCTTCTCTGCTGTAACACCTTGCCGGTTTAATAGCAGGCATTTTTTTGGGTTCTTTGCAGTCAGGAAAAACATCTGAACTTGTGTATAGTGGTACTGTGCACAAGTTCTGATGTTTTGCCTGCCTCCAAAACCCCCCAAAAAATGCCAGCAAAAACACACCTGGGCATCTTTTTTTTTTGACGCTAGCGTTTTTTTGGCATTTTTTGGGGTTCTTTTGAGGCAGGCAAAACATCTGAACTTGTGTATAGGGGGTATATATAGGCATATATGTCTGAATATATACCCCTAGACATATATAGGTGTGATAGTAGCAGAAATATATTACTGTAAATGATTTCATTAGCGCAAGCATTTATTTCTGCTACTATCACACCTATATATGTCTAGGGGTATATATTCAGACATATATGTCTATATATACCCCCTATACACATATTCAGATGTCATGTCTGACATCAAACATGTCCTCAAAAAAGCACTGGCAGTGGCAGCCCCTGCAGCATTAAAAAATGCTTGCTGGTGAGAAGCCACATGCCTGTGCCGAAGCAACACAGAGAAATGATCATTTCTCTATAGCGGTCACCCTGCGATGGAAGGGTTTTGTCACCCTTCCATAGCAGTCACTGTCAGTTAACCCTACACTACACTACGGTCCCCTGACACTTAACACTTTCCCTACAGAAACTAAATTTTTGAAGCTAACTTAAGTGTAAAGGAGCACTCTAACTACACTAGATATCCCTTTCCTCACACTAAAAATAGCTAAATGACACTTTTAAAGTAAAATTAACAGAACTGCTTCCACTCTCTTCCATGTCCAGTATAACAATGCTGGGAATATGGCGGGGGCGATCTTATATACTGGGGGGCGTATTCACTAATGATTGGTCTAGGGACCCCCTAGTCACTCCAATCACATTCCTAGCATTCTCCTGCCCCCTCAATTGGCTTTTGCTAATGGTTCTGGTCCAATCACGGGCTTTTAAAGCCCATTTCCTGAAGCATTGCATTTTGGGCGGTTCTGGTTGCCGAATTCCAAACTTTTTGGGCAAAAAGTTCTAAATTCGGCCGAACCTCGAACACCCAATGTTCGGGCCGAACCGATGGTGGACCCGAACCGTTCGATCATCCCTACCAGAGACTGCGGATGTGATACAAGAGCTGGTCAGAGACAGCAGACATGATACAAGAGATGGTCAGAGACTGCAGACATGATACAGGAGATGGTCCAGAGACTGCGGATGTGATACAAGAGCTGGTCAGAGACTGCAGACGTGATACAAGAGCTGGTCAGAGACTGCAGACGTGATACAAGCGATGGTCAGAGACTGCAGACATAGTACAGGAGATGGTCCAGAGACTGCGGATGTGATACAAGAGAAGGTCAGAGACTGCAGACATGATAGAAGATAGAAGAACACTAGGGGGGCTGGAGAGCACAGGGAAAGCAGATAGCACTGGAGGAGCTGAAGGGCAAGGGGGGGGGGGGACCTGGAGAGAATTAAGGGGGGGGTTTGGAAAGCATTGCAGGGGGGTTGGAAGGCGCAGGGTGTGGATAGCACTGGGGGGGGGGTGGTGGGCAGGGAAAACCAGGGGGATGGAAAGCATGGGGGGGGAGGACTGGAGAGCACTGGGGGGGGGCTGGAAATCACTTAGGGGGGAGCCAGGGAGCACAGGGGGTGGAGAGCACTGGGGGAGCCAGAGAGCATAGGGGGAGATGAAAAGCACTGTGGGGACTTGAAGAGCACGGGGGGGGGGCTAAAGAGTACAGGGGGTTTAAGAGCACTGGGGGAGGGGGTTTAAGAGCACTGGGGGAGGGGGGCTAAGATCACTGGGGGAGGGGGGCTACGATCACTGGGGAGGGGGGCTACGATCACTGGGGAGGGGGGCTACGATCACTGGGGAGGGGGGCTACAATCACTGGGGAGGGGGGCTACGATCACTGGGGGGGGGGCTACGATCACTGGGGAGGGGGGCTACGATCACTGGGGGAGGGCTACGATCACTGGGGGGGGCTAAGAACACAACACTGGGGGGGCTAAGATCACAGGGGGGCTAAGATCACTGGGGGGGGGGGCAGTAAAAGAAGTTGAATAGGAGGGGGATGGGACAGCTCAGCTGCATATAGAGAAATTGATATTTCCATATCCCTCCTGCAGCCGCAGAATGCCTGCAGAAGGGAGGAGAAGAATCCATCCATCCATCCAGCGGCATAAGGAGACATCAAATCCTCTCTATATGCAGCCGAGCCGCCCATCCCCCCTCCTATTCAGCACAGGCTGCAGTGGCAGTCACTTACCTTCTCTCCCCGCAGCCGCCCCCCGCGAGCAGCCCGAAGTCGGGCTGAAGGAGCTCCCATCTGCAGCAGCTTCAGTGATTATCGGCGGCCGCGCGGGAAGGAACACACAGACCAGACACACACTGACTACTTGACTTCCGGACCGGCTCCGCGGCCAATCAGCCTTCTGCTCAGGGGGGGGTGTGACCCACACCCCCCCTGAACAGAAGGCTGATTGGCCGCAGAGCCGGTGTAGCTGGCAAGTACACCGGCCGTCGGCCGCCCGCAGTGAGGGAATGTCTTCTAGTGTCTGTGAGTGAATCTGATGACTCTGAGCGCCGCGGCCCACCGGGACACTGCCCGGTCTGCCCGGTCCGGCCCTGGCTGACAGTGACACGGGGCCCCTGGACATTCGGGGCCCTGGGCATTTGCCCAGTTTGCCCCCCCCCTAACGCCGGCCCTGCCTGGTAAAGATCTCTGTGGGGTGTCTGCACATGCACTGGAAATAATTTAAAAATTGCGGCACCGGAAAAAAGCAGTGCACGGAGATCTTTCCCTTCAAGTAAGACAATGCTGTTCAACATTGACTAGTAAGTATAGTTTTTTTTACTTATATACAGGGACAATTTTTACCCTCCTTAGCAGTATTCCCGAGTGTGGCTCGGGGTTAATTTTCAGTACCAAAAGCGGTAACCCCGAGCCACACTCACCTTCCCTGCACTCTCCCGACGTCCTCCCCGCTGTCCTTCCCGCCATCCTCACACTCTCTCCCCTGCCAGCACTTGCCTTCCGGTTCCCTTCCCTGCGAGCGTTGCGACGCAGGGGGTTGGAACCGGTGGCAAATTCAAATATGTAAATAAACCAAATGAGATGATACAAAGCTGTGATCCTAATGGATTACATTGTATCATGCCATTTCACCACAGGATTTCACCTGGTGACTTTTCCAGTGCCCTGCCTGTGCTTTTCCAGTGCTTTGTGCTTGGAAAATAGAGAACAACCATGGGGTCCAAAAAGTGTTCCTTTTGCGCAAAAGCCCTTTTAGACAAAATGGAAAATAGCGAGAGAGAAACTGAGTTACTTGAAGAACTGATCGATAGCGATTTTTGGGAAGATTCGTCATCAGGTTCGGAAAGTGACGACAGCGACGATTCTGATGTCTCTTTCTGGCACATTGCTTGTGTAATTTGGGAAGTATATCAAATGATTCTTCAGAATTTCCAATGGAGCGATGTGCCAGAAAGAGAAATCAGAGTAGAATGAAAACTCCCCCTGCAAGCTTTAATCAGGCACTGACAGAAGTCACAAGACTGATATATACTGCTGATGAGAAAAGGAATTTAACAGTTTATATTTACTAAAATAATCACATTTCCATGTTCTGTGTACTGTGGGAGACTAGATATAGTGAATTTAGGCTCCTGGGTTAAGTAACACTTTAACCACTTTACCACTAGCCACTGTGCTGCTACTGCGGCACAGTGGCTCGTTATCGTCCAGCGACGTAGACCTACGTCGCTGGACTCCTCCCCCTGTAGGCGGCGCTCGTGCGCCGCCGGAGGCGCACTCCCGCTGTTTTCATTCACAGCGGGAGTTGGGCCAGGGGAGGAGCGGCGGCGATCGCCGCTGCTCTGCCCCGATCGTCGGGGAATCCAGTTTGGAGATCCCCCCGCCTGTGTAAACAGAGCGGGCGGATCTCCTAAGTGACAGGGAGTGACAGATCGGAGTGTTCAGCATAGCTGAACATCCGATCTGTCCCTGGCTCACAGTCACCTCCCCCTCCCCACACGTTAGTAAGCACCAGGCATACATTAACCCCTCCCTCTCCAATAAAATTAACCCCTTCCCTGCCAGTGTCATTTTTACAGTAACAGTGCATATTTATAGCACTGATTACTGCAGTAATGTCACTGGTACCCCCAAAAGTGTCAAAAATGTCAGTGAAGGGTCCGATCTGTCCGCCGCAATGTCGCAGTCCCGCAAAAAAAATCGCAGATCGCCGCCATTACTCGTTTAAAAAGAAACACCAAAAATGACAGAAATCTTTCCCTTAGTTAGTAAACGCAATAACTTTTGCGCAAACCAATGAAAATACGCTTATTGCGATTTTTTTTACCAAACATGGGTAGCAGAAAACAAATTGGCCAAAAATTTAAAAAAAAATTGGTTTTTACATCTTTTTTGGGGGGAATTTCATATAAAAAATGTTAAAAATATTGTTATTTTTTCAAAATAAACGCTCTTTTTTTGTTTATAGCGCAAAAAGTAAAAATCGCACAGGTGATCAAATACCACCAAAAGAAATCTTTGTTTGTGGGAAAAAAAGGTCGTAAATTTCGCTTGGGTATGGCGTCGCACGACCGCGCAATTGTCAGTTAAAGTCGCACAGCGCCGAATTGCAAAAAGTGGCCCAGACGTAAGACAGCAAAATGCTCTAGTGGTAAAGTGGTTAAATCTAAACTATTTTTCCATTATTTTCATCTGCCGATCCTCCCAATAACAGACTTACTGTTCTAGGGTGACAACGGTCACTTCACTGTATCTATTGAAAAGCAGCGTTGTCATCCTAGAACAGGAAGGTACAAGAAAAGCCCCCTTTCTCTTTTTTTTTACAATTTTCAGATGGTTATCCCTATAGTTAAACTCAGGGCCGGGACAAGGGGTGGGTGCCCTGGGCGCAATGGTCTATTGCAGGGATGGGGGTAACTTGACCCTAATTTTAAGGGAAGGGGGGCACAGTTTGGCATCCTTGCCCTGGGTGCCAGATGACCTTGTCCCAGCACTGGTTAAACTAAAAAATCTACTGAAGCCATCATAGGAAATCTGAGCAAACCGGAGGGCCTGCAATTACATGCAGGAAGATACCTCTTTTTATTAGTTCCCCTCTAAGTTTTAAAATAAAAATGTTCAAGTTGACCTTTTAGCATTCGCAAGGAATACGTGATTGAAAAGTAATTTTGTTTGGTGCTTTTATTGAAACAAGTTGTATTAGTGCTATAATTTAACTTTAAAGCATCTGACAGTTTGAGAAATTATACCTTTTTTAGCTTGTCATAAAATTTTCCGCACATATACTGCGAAATGAAAGGTTCAAAGTTTGCATAATGTCTAAAAGACACAATATTGCTTCAACTTCAGTCCTGGAAAATACAGTAATTGTACAGGGAGCATTTTTTCTAAATGGCATTGGAGGCTTCTGGTAAACTTGATGTACACCTCAAGGGGGTTGGATAGAGCAGAGAAAGGCCTCATTCACACTGAGTGGACATAATTGTACCTCCGTGGAGGACTGTGTTTACCCTCATGGGAATGCACAGGTTGTTATTATTATTATTATTATTATTATTATACAGAATTTATATAGCGCCAAGAGGGAAGACAGTACAATTACAATACATTTCAATACAGGAGGAAACAGAGGGCCCTGCTCGTAAAAGCTTACAATCTAGGATGGAGGGGCCGGACCACTGCACAAAGCCTTCTCCAGCACATCCCAAAGATTCTCAATGGGGTTAAGTTCTGGGCTCTGTGGTGGCCAATCCATGATGTCTCACGCTCCCTGAACCACTCTTTCTTGGAATATGCCCGTGCCATCAGGGAAGAAAAATCCATTGATGGAATAACCTGGTCATTCAGTATATTCAGATAGTCAGCTGACCTCATTCTTTGGGCACATGTAGTAACTATCCAATAGGAGCAGGCAGTGTATATATGTATGTGTATGTGTGTGTATATATAAGGGGACATGTTTACTGTCTTAGGGTGTCTGATCGAGGAAGAAGGTAGTCAATACCCTTCCTTCTTCCCCCTCCATTCTCCTCGATTCTGTCTTCTCTCCCCCGATTCTCCACCTCTGGGCTGGTGAATCTGGGAGTGTGAATTCTGGCACAGATCGCCAGTGAAGTGCAGAGATTGCAGCTTCATAAACTGTCAGTCAATGACAGATTCTCTGGGTGTAGAGATAATCAGTGGAGAACATGTTCTCCCCACCATCTTTGTTTCATAAACCAAAAATGATCCGAGATGAGCTGCGATCATCAAGAACGCTGCTCATCTCGGTTTCATAAACGGACATCTTAATTAGTTGACTGAGTGGAAACCAGTAGAGGAATTGACAGAGAGGAGTAGCAGACACTGAACAGTTGGTAAGGTAGATGAGCCTGGCAGAAGCATTCCTGATGGACTGAAGGGAGATAGCCTATGTAAAGGTAATACCGTGAGGAGGGAGTTGCGGTGGTCAAGATGACCAGGGAGTGAACTAGGAGCTTTGTGGTGTCATTGGTTAGGAAGGGGTGTATTTTGGAGATGTTTCAGAGGTTGAGGTGGCAAAATTTGTACAGTGATTGGATGTGGGGCCGAGAGTACAGGATTAGACCTAGAACCTTGGCATGTGGGGATGAGCTGATAGTAGTACTATTCATCTTGACAGAGAAGTCAGGTGAAAAGGCACGCATATTATGAGCTTGGTTTTGTATAAATTGAGTTATATGTGGTAGCTCTATTCATTGTCCTCTTGTGTGCCAATGGTACCATTGGGCCCCAACATTAGCCATCTGAAGATTCAGGACTAAAGACTACCAATTTCAGTTGTCGCACAGAGACCCTTGCCCAATACTTAGTTTTGAGGTACCTCTCAAGGGGACATTGCACCACACATCCTGGATGCCATATACCCACACACACACAGATGTCGCATTGGGAGCAGTGGCAGTGTATGTGCAGCTGCTGCATCCCAATTTTGTTGTAGTTTGATAAGGTGATGTGAGTACTGAGACAATGACCAGTCCAGTATCTTTGTTTATTTTTATTTATTTAGGAACTTGGATGGGAGAAGGCATGAGTGGGATACTCCTTTAACTCAACTATGCACAATTGGGCAGAGAAACTTAAGAAGTACTGTTTGACGCTGATTAACGCTGGCTGAATGCCTGTCAACGCTGACTTGACGCTGGTTAACGCTGGCTGGATGGCGGTTAACGCTGAACTATTCTTGTAACTGAGCTTCAATTAAAGAAATCCTCTCTTAGCTGCCTTAGGTACTCCTTCCTGAGGTAGCTACTTGCACACTTTTGCTGCACTGCTGAACGCTTCAGGGCCCACACTGGCACCCCCTTTTAATGCCACTACTACCGATTAGCTGGCTCCTGGATCCCTTTGACCTTCTGGAGTGGCCCCCTCTCTTAGGCAGACCCCTGGGCAGATTTTGAGAACTCACAACACTGTTTTTCCTGGAAACTCCTGCCCAGCAGCTCCACTCGGTCAGCAACACTCTGGATCCCTTTCTGCAGCCCAGCTCAACCTCCGGTCCTTCAGGCAGACTGCCCAGGACACCTTCACTCACTCTGACAGGAGGGGAGACAGCCGTCAGCCTCCTCCTGGGACTCTGCTTCTCGCCAAAGACGCTCTGTCACATGCTCCCGCCAGGTTTATACCCAATCCCAGGGTGCATTGCGGCGAACTCCGCCCACTGGGACAGCTATAAACCCTGGTACGCTATTGGCCAGGTTTCCTACACTGTCCAACAAAGCCTCATTGGATGCAGTGGGGAGACTCCCCAGACTCAACAGACTACACCTGGAAACACATGACAGTCTCACTAACTGATCAGGTCCCCCTGATAAGCAGACAGGGCCACACATACACTTTTCCTAGCACCTACCTAGGAGGGTGCTACACATACAATATACATGTAGCAGGTTTTCTAGGCATTGGGCCTGATGTGGGTCTGCCATTGTTACCGGTGACACCTTCAGCCCATTTAAGCTGAATACCCAAGTGAGAGATTGGAGACAATGACCATTACGGCATCTTTGGTTTGTTTTTTTTTATTTGATAATGGGGATGGGAGAAGGGAATGAGTGGAATACTCCTCTGGCTCAACTAGGTACAACTGGGACACTTTGCAGAAAGATGCCTGTTAGCGCTGTCTTGACGCCAGCTGGATGCCGACCAACACTTGCTGGCGCTTAAAAAAATACTAACTTGCTGAACTGTGCTTGAACTTTTGACACTCTGGTTAGCTCAAAAAGTCCTGGACTGTACTGAGACTTGACTCTTGACACTCTGGTTAGCTCAAAAGTCCTGTAAACAGCTCCCCCCAGCCCTTCACTGACTGAGATAGCTCTTTGTAACTGCTTGTGCTTGCTGCAACTCTGAACACTGTACATTGCACACTGCATGCTGTACACTTTAACTCTTCAGGGCCCAACCACTGGCGCCCCCTTTACACTTCATTGTCCTCTCACTAGGCACCCCCTCTGAACTTCAGGGTCCTCTCACTAGGCACCCCCTCTACACTTCGGGTCCTCTCACTAGGCACCCCCTCTACACTTCAGGGTCCTCTCACTAGGCACCCCCTCTACACTTCGGGGTCCTCTCACTAGGCACCCCCTTTTCAGCTAGCTGGCTCCTGGATCCCTTGGACCTTCACCGGAGTGGTCCCCTCTGCTAGGCAGTCCCCCAGGGGCAGTTTACAGTACTCACGAACTGGGAATGCTTTCCTGAAACTGGACCCCCTCTGCTTCCCTGGTCCTCGGCACACCGGATCCTCTCTGCAGCTCAGCTCCGCTCACTCCGTCCCCTCAGGCAAGCCGCCCGGGACACCCGATCCTGCTGACAGGAGGAGAGACAGCCGTACTTTCCCTCCTGGAACTCTGCTTCCCACCAAAGACGCAGCGTCATGTGCTCCCCTCAAACTTATACCCACTCCCAGAATCCTGTGTGGCAGAATCTGCCTTTCTGTGGTAGATACAGGCCTGAGTGTGCCATTGGCTGGGTTTCCTCCACTTCCCAATGAGAACCCTCTCATGGAGCACAGTGAGGAGACTCCCCAGTCTCAACAGCTACACCTGGGAGACATGACAGCCCAGCTGAAAATCATGGCCCTGCTGTTAGGCAGCTAAGGCCCACTATACTTTGCCTAGCACCTACCTTGTAGGGTGCTATATCCAGATGGACAAACTATCTATCCTTCCTAGGAAAAGAGAATAGACAATGTATGCGTTGACACTAAACAGCTACTTGCCTTGTTTTTTTTGCCTGGAGATTGAGTCTTCTTCCAGACTGCTCCTTGCTTCTCAGAGTCCTCTAGAACTACAAGTTCCTTTGTGTCCTCAGCATAGGGCTGTGTCATAGATTCTCCCTACTTCATGTAGCATCACTTTCTGTCCTGAGCTCATGAACCAGTCCAACAAGTTCATTAGTTCATGAAAAGGGAAAGCCTTGCTTCTAAAAACAATACATGCAACTAAAATGCATTATTTTTATGTTTATGCTATAAAAATCCCTAAAATAGCCATACCATCACACATCTCCAAACTCCAGAGCCCAATCCAGTAATATCACAATCTGGAAAAGCAGTAAAAACTATTTTTTTTCGATTGTAATCAGTACTCTGGAGTTCCGCACTCAGCATGCGATCCCTATATCCAACCATTTACACAGTGACAGGGCCTATACACACACAAACACACACACCTTTTTGGTAAAGGTTCTTCAGTCTGGTGATGTAACAGGTCATCTTCTCTTTTATTAGTGGCAGTAGATGGTCCTCTGAGGACTACAGATGGTTTAACTCATATGTGAGCTTGGATTTCTATTTTACAGTGTTATAGTTTAATAAGGTATGTAGCTTTTTGACAATAAAACTAAGAGCAAAGCATGTTATTTTTCATACACTAACATCACACTGGCTCACCCCACTCCTATTGGAAACAACAGTGACACTTTTGTAATACAGCTCATTGATAAATGTCCCTCATTATGTTCTCTGATATCGGCTCAGAATTTTTTCTGTGTTTCGTCAGATATGAGTATACCGGCTCAGCAATAAATCAAGCCAGTACGCCTTATCAGAAATGGCCAGGTCGGAATCTACAAAAAAACAGCTTTGAATATAGTATGAAGCCTCTAGTGATTTGGTGATTCTGAAAGGTTAATGGTTTGCAAATTTCTTTAAAGTGGAGCTCCGGTCAAACGGTTAAATACACAGCTAAGATACATATATATACAGGGGCTGTTTTACCTGCCAAAGGATTTGTATTTCTTTCTGACTCTGAGAATAACACAGCGCTGCTGTAGTTAAAGCTGATGTTCATGTTTCATTTAACTTTAAAGCAGAGTTCCACCCAAAAGTGGAACTTCCGCTCATTTCCTTTCTTCCATCCTCTGGTGCCACATTTGGCACCTTTAAGGGGGGAGGGGGGAACGGGTACCTGTTTTTGACCCTTCCCCACCTCCTGGACATGGCGCTGCGGCGCCATCCATCTGAAGTTTGGCCCCCTCCTCCTTCCCCCGCTGCCGAGCCAATCCGATTGCGCAGCGCTCTTCGCGTATGTGCAGTAGGGACCCGTCCGTGAAGCCGCAAGGCTTTACTGCCAGGTTCCCTGACTGGCAATGGCGGTGGTAGCACCTGACAGCCAATTGAAACATTGGCTGCAGGGCTGACATTGCTGGACTCCAGGACAGGTAAGTGTCCTAATATTACAAGTCAGCAGCTACAGTATGTGCTGCATGTGACTTCAGCTACATACAGTACACAGTACTGGATTCTGGCTGTGAAACAGAGAATTCCTGTCTCACACCCGGAACAAAAGTGTCTCTCAGCCATTCATAGGCAGTTTTGTATTCTGTAAATGAATACAAAGCTTTCTCTGATTGGCTCGGTCTGAGAGCGTGACATTATCATTCCTCACTGAACTACCTGAGATGCTGGACAGTTCATTGTACAATTGCTTGAATGATCCTGTCTTGAACCTTGTTTTTCTTGAATCTTGAACTCTTTGCCCCTTCCATGAACTTCCTGATTTAAGCCATGTCTCTGTACTTCCTGTTTACCAGATTATTGTGCCCTCTCCAGCCAGTCTCCCACTTTTGTCTTTCCTGCTGCTATCCATAACTTTGCTACCACTCGTTACTGACCCCTGGCTTGTTCCTCGACTATGCTTCAGCTTGATCCCAACTTACAACTACTTGTTACCGACCTCTGGCTTGTTTACTGACTATGCTTCTGTTTGATCCTTACCTGCTATATCTGCCACTGGATCTTGGCTTGCTCACCTCCTGGTAGAGTGATCCTGAGGACCACGACCTGGTACTAACATGCAGCTAAACCTATCTCCACCTTCAAGAGCTCTGGTGAACACCGGTTAGTACTTAGACTCTGCATCACAGATGAGCCTGCATTATTTTCCAGAGTGATCTGCTTGTATACCAATCCTAGTGACCAGTGGGAGTCCCCCTACTGTGACCCTGACCCCAGACCGTGACACTGCCCCCTCCCATTCAGCCAATCACAAGAAGCTTTGAATTCATTCACAAAATACAAAACTGCCTATGAATGTCTGAGCATCACTCTGCCAGGCTCCGTTTAGTTCCAGGTGTGAGGTGGAAGTCTCTGTCTCAGAGAACCCAGCACTGTGTACTGTATGTAGCTGAGGTTACATGCTTAGAGCCAGTGCAGCACTTAGTGAAGCACGCAGTTTGTTTAAATCAGCTTGGTCCAAACAAACTATTTAAACTGACATGAAACATTGACAGCAGCTAATAATAGCAGTAATAGTATAAGTCTTGTCCATCCCCTAGCCTGTGACTACACAGTGAAATAAAATGCAGCAGACTGATGAGCGCACCTTCTTGTCACTCTGCTCTCTCCTCCTGACAGCATGCTCCTTGTACTGCAGCACAACTGATTGGCTTGTTGGTCAGCCCCCCCCCCCCTCTCCCAGTCTTAGCTCTGCTGTACTGAGATGGGAATGGACTGTTACCAAAATTAATTCAGGTATTTTTACTGCTTGCCTTTGAAAAAATGTTATATTCATGAATACAGAGCTGCATTATTTAGTGCCATTTATCTGCCTGGAGTTTAGCTTTAAACCAATTCAAAGATTCTGTGGGTTGCCTGTGTCTATATTCACTTATTACAATGTACAAACCATTACTAAAAAGGGATGTGACTGCTGCATTCTCTCTGTTCACGCCTCTCAGTGCCTTGACAGTGTATTGCCACCTTCTTGTGGTGCCACGTTATACTTTTGCTCTATGTTATTAAACTTTATGTGCTTTTTTGCAGTACTGATTCTATGTGTTACACTGTTATTTTCTCTTTTTCCACCCATTAACTTTTTATAATGCATCAGCACGTTCTTGCTAAAGCTAAACAACAAACAGATATAAAAAACTCAATTTCCTCTAAATGTGTTAATTACATAAAACCATTAAAAGTATATTTGCTTTTGCCTTTTCTTCTTTTGTTTGCATATTTGTTAGTATTTTCTTCCATTGCATTTCAGTGCTACCGCAGGCACTTCCTGCTGTACAAAAAGTGGCAACCACCCCAACCTATAACTGACCTTTGCAGCAAGGTGCAAATGGAAGTGCAATGCACATCACAAACAAGCAAAAGATTTCCCAGCACACTTACCAGCCAGCCTGCAAAACAACCAAATTGGCCCAGTCTAACAGTTTACGTTAAGCGCGTGTCTCCCAGCAAGAACACAATGGCAACAAAGACATCCAGGGTGTCCCTGTACCCAATTCATCCAACTGTACGATAAAGTGTTGGACAGGGCAAATTTGGTTGGGGGGGGGGGGGGATGCAGGGCCGGTGCTAGACTATTTTATGCCCTAGGCAAGATCAGCAACTTGCGCTCCCCCAAAAAATAAAAAATAAAAAGGGAAGGGGTTAAAAACTGCTCTATGTCATATCCAGTGACCCTGATCTGATGGTTCCTCCATGTAATGCTCTCATACCCAGTGATCCCAATGTTCCTCTATGTCACATCAGGAGTCCCTGATGTTCCTCCATGTCATACCCGGAGACCCTGATGTTTTTCCATGTCACACCTGGGGACCCAGATGTTCCTCCATGTCACACCTGGGGACCCTGATGTTCCTCCATGTCACACCTGGGGACCCTGATGTTCCTCCATGTCACACCTGGGGACCTCAATCCCCCATGGCACACCCAGGGTTTCCATTTCCTCATGGCACACCTGGTGACCCCAAACCCCTGTTACACTTGTGACCCCTCTCCCCCATGTCACACCTGGTGACTCAGATTCCCCATGGCACACCTGGTGACCACAATTCTTTTTCACACCAGGGATACTCCATGTCACACCCAGGGACCCCGATCCCCTGTTCTGGGGACACTTACTGGGCAGTATGAAGAGAGTGGCCTGCACTCTGCCCTCCTTCACCATGATCCTGCTTATTCCTTCTCCCAGGACGCTCCTCTCCTGGACCACAGTGCTCACCACAGCTCCAACCAGCTCCTGGTGGAGGGAGAAGCAGCAGTCAGAGAGCTCCGCACATCCTTCATCACCAACATCCTCAGACCATTCCGTTGCCTCGTCGCTTCTGCTCCAGTAAAGGTTCCGCCCTCCAGTGCCGAGCTCCGGCTCAGGTTCAGCTCTCCTCCACTCCCTGCTTAATACCGACCCAGGGAAATTAACGGCTGCCCACCAGCTCAGATTAGAGAGTCACTTCCCGCCCAGGGATTAGGCCACTCAGCTCCAGATGAAGAGGATCATTATGCAGCTAGCACTCCGATGGGCTCCTTTCCTGCCCCTTGGTGCTCCCCCAACAATGGTGGAAAGCCAGGGCCTGGTAGTTCTGCCACTGCCCCTGACACCTGGCATCTTCCTCTGTCCCTCCTTCCTCCCCCACTGCCGCCCCTTTCCTCAGCTCACAAGGATCATTCATGATGGAGCGTGAGTGCTGACTCGTGGCTGCGTCCCTAGGTGGCAATGCGCCCTAGGCGGCTGCCTAGTTTGCCTAGTGGAAGCACCGGCCCTGTGGGGGTGCCACATTTTTGTACAGTTGGATGAATTGGGGGCAGGGACGCACTGGATGTCTTCACTGCCATTGCACTCTTGCTGGATGTCACGTACATCCCTGTGTCTTTTACTACTTCAATACTGGGCCCTTTCACTCCCTTTTCTGCTCAGGCCAATTTTCAGCTTTTAGTTCTGTCACACTTTGAATGACAATTGCGCGGTCATGAAGCACTATACCCATATGAAATTTTAATTATTTATTTACACAAATAGAGCTTTCTTTTTTTTGCTTCTGTTATAACATTTTGCAAATAAGTAATTTTTCTCCTTTTCTGATATGTCGTGATGAAGCTGAACTGATGGGCACTGATAAGGTGGCACAGGTGGGCACTGATAGGCAGCACTAATAGGGGGCACTAATGGGCACTGATAGGTGACACTGATGGGCACTGATAGGCGACACTGATGGGCACTGATAGGTGACACTGATGGGCACTGATAGGCGGCACTGATGGGCACTGATAGGCTGCACTGATGGGCAGCACTGATGGGCAATGATGGGGCTGAACTGATAATCAGGGCACTGAACATCAGTGTAGATGTTCCCTGTCACTCTTGCTGGGTACCGACTCTGCTCTCCTCACTGTGTCAAAGCATGTAAGGAAAGTACTGGCGATAACCGGCAAGTCTGTTTACATTGTGATCAGCTGTTATTGGATACATCATATCTGATAAAATAATAAAGAGTCACTGTAATTGGCCCTTTATGGTGATCACAGGATACATCAGATGTGCATCCCAGGGGGTGCACGGGGGGGGGGGGCGTGCATGGTTTGCCCTCCTGGAAAAACAGAGCTGCACTGTAGTGCAGTAATAAAGTGGTTAAAGTGGTAATGCTTTGGGGGGTAAGAATGCATATTAGTGCTTAATTTTTTGTTTTGGATTGAATATTTGCTGGATTGGATTTTTGCTAACACATAATGCTCATACATCTTGGGGAGGGGGGCGCAGTTTGGCATGTTCGCCCTGGCCTTTAGATGGCCTTGTCCTGGCACTGCACCTAACTAAACATTATTCCTGACCAAGTACCAGGAATGGTTTAGAGAACACAACAAAAAGTTTGATATGTTGGCTTGGCCTCGAAATTGGACAGATCTTCTCAATCCAATCTGTGGGATGTGCTGAAGGCCCCACCTCATAACTTACAGAACAGAACTGTTCATTGATCTCTTTCATTGCAGCATTGCAATAATTCCTGTTGGAGCTGGTGGTTCTATTAATCCTTTTGGCCTGTACTGTGGTAACATTTTTTACGGAATCCATTCATATGGATGCAGGGCCGTCTTTAAGGCAGGGCAAAAGGGGCAGCTGCCCCGGGCCCAGTCATTGCTGTGGGGCCTAAAGCAGCTGCCCCTTGAGCCTGCACTGCCTGAGAATAGTTGATAAGTGGATTTGGGAGGGCCCAAGAAAATGTTTGCCCAGTATCCAATCTATAATAAAGACAGCCCTGTATGGATGTTACTTGACATGTACCACCTAACTAAACATTGTTCCTGACCAAGTAAACCCCTTCATGAAAACAGTATTCTTTGATGACAGTGGCCTCTCTCAGTAGGATATTGTGCCCTGCCACACTGCATAAATGGTTCAGGAATGGTTTAGAGAACACAACAAAAAGTTTGATATGTTGGCTTGGCCTCGAAATTGGACAGATCTTCTCAACCCAATCTGTGGGATTTGCTGGAGGCCCCACCTCATAACTTACAGAACAGAACTGTTCATTGATCTCTTTCACTGCAGCATTATAATAATTCCTGTAGGAGCTGTTGGTTCTCCTAATCCTTTTGGCCTGTACTGCGGTCGGTGGTGTATTTAGGTTTTGTGCTGCCCTAGGCCTGACTAAACTTGGGCACCCCTAATTTAAATATGAACCACCCCTTCCTGTAAAGGCCACACCCCTTCATGTTTATGACCCACCCTGTCATTTGTAAACCACAGACCACAACCACAGTCTATCAGTGCCCATCAGTGAAGCCTCATCAGTTCCCAAAAGTTCAACTTCATCAATGCCCATCAGTGCAGCCTTATCAGTGCTCATATGTGCAGCCTCATTACTGCCCATCAGTGCAGCCTTATCAGTGCTCATCAGTGCAGCCTCATTCCTGCCCATCAGGGCAGCCTTATCAGTGCTCACCAGTGCAGCCTCATTGCTGCCCATCAGTGCAGCCTTATCAGTGCTCATCAGTGCAGCCTCATTGCTGCCCATCAGTGCAGCCTTATCAGTGCTCATCAGTGCAGCCTCATTACTGCCCATCAGTGCAGCCTCATCAGTGCAACATATCAGTGCAGCCTCATCAGTGGCCACCAGTGCAGCCTCTCAGTGCCCATTAGTGCAGCCAATCAGTGCATCATATCTGTGCCCATCAGTGCTGCCTTATTAGGGGCCATCATTGCAGTCTATTAGTGCCCATCAGGGCAGCATATCAGTGCAGCCCCATCAGCTTTTTTGCTGCCCCTCTGCAAAGTGCTGCCCTAGGCCTGGGCCTTGTTGGCCTAGGCCAAGATACAGCACTGACTGCGGTAACATTTTTTTTTTTTTTTTACGGAACGTTAAAAAAAGCACTGCACTACCACTACCGTACATCAGTCTGGCGCGGCCAGAAAGGATTAGGCTGGGTGCCAGATCACTTATGCACTACAACCTCTGCTATATTTGTAAGCCACGGGGTTCCTGTGCCAAGTTCGAGAACACAATGTGATCCAGCCTGACTGCCGCTGTGAATGAAAGGGAAAAACAATGGCGCCTAAATAGGCCTCACCATTGAACAACTAATATAAAGTACTGTATATTGATACAATTTCCATATAGAGATACATTAAACCTTTCAAAAAGCTGCTCACATAGCATAAATAAATTGAAGACAGCCCCACTTATGTATATCCTAACTGCCATTATATGCTGGGACTTGAAGTGTGTTGGCAGCTGGTGATCTGCAGGTTGCCAAGGCCTGCTGTATATATTCCTACCCTTCCCGTCTCGTTTTTTTTTTTTCATGTTACACTCTCTCTGTTCAGGTTTGTATTCCTCTGATGCCATCTTTCTCTGCCTGGCTCTCATTTACCCTTTACCTCCCTCCTGCCCGCACTCACTTCCACCAATCCTCCTCTCTATATGTTTCCATCTCTCTCCCTCTGTCTTTCTTCCCCCTAAGCCTCAGAGAATTCTCAGCTTGCTCCAGATGTTTCATTTTGAGATAGTGTTAGACACGGTGTAAAAGCGGGGATTAAGGCTATGGTATTCAAATGAATGTATGTGCCACCTGTCTCCAGGCTGATGCTCGTTCAATTGCAAAGCGAAGCATGGGGGTGTTTGTCTCCGCTCTGTGGGGACAGTCTAATGGCGTTCAGGCAGATCATCTATGTGCACCATTGTGCGGTCCATCGGTGCTGAATGTTCAATATTCTGCTATTACTCCACACACTTATATCAATCAATTGTCAATTCCTGAACAAAACAAGGAATTGTGTCATCCCGGCTACACTAGATTTCACCAATTCAATACCAAGCACTTTTACCCCCTTCCCAGACATGGGAGTAAGTCACATATGTGCAAGTCACAAGCAAGTCTCAAGTCTTAACCTTCAAGTCTCAAACAAGTGCCAAGTTACTGTGGCTAAAAGCAAGCAAGTCAAGTCCCTGCTAGAAGTCAAGCAAGTCAAGTCATTTATTTTGGTCAAGTCACAAATCAAGTCAAAATACTGATCTACCCCAATTTTCACCTTTAAATCAGTTAAAAGTCAGTGGTCAGGGAAGGTTTTATTTTATTTTCAACATTAACAAAACAGCTTAGTGATTTTTTCTTGGCATATTAAAGAAACACTTTAAATGCCCAAACAGCTCAAAATCCTTTGTCTGGTCATGTTTCAACACCACAGTCACTAAAAACATGTTAAAGCGGAGTTCCGGCCTCAAAATCTAAAAAATCGATTTTAGGCGATCCGCTTGCTGAGTGCAACCTGAAAAAGAAATGGATACTGCTGATTTTTTTTTTTTTTGGTCACTTACCTTATTATAGAAGAAAATATACTCACCTTCCTTCCACTTCCTCCCTCTGCATCCGCGGCCCGCGTCGTCTCTTCTGGTTTGCGATGACTCCTGGGAGCTGAACGTCATCGCTCCCAGGAGTCAATGCGCCTGCACCGGCCCTGCTCGTCACTTCCAGTGCAAGCGCATCATTCCCTGCTATACAGCTTCTGGGCATGCCCAGAAGCTGTGTAGGGATGCCGCGCCTGCACCGGAAGTGACGAACGGGGCCGGTGCAGTGCATTGTGAGACTCCGACGTCACGGAAGAGGATACGAAGAGGGACGCTGCGGCTTCAGCTGCCCACACCTGAGATGGCAGCGCTGGAGAAGAACTTTTCAAGGTAAATATTTCTTCTTACAGGTAAGTGCGACACGGGACAGTTCAGAGGCTATCCATTATGGAATGTGCTAGCCCTGACTGTCCCGGGGGTATTTTTAGCTAAAATTGACCAAGGCCGGAACTCCGCTTGAAGTATTTCCATTGTTAAACAGCCAGTGTCCTAAAAATCAGAACACACTGAGGTGTTTTAAGTGACTGTGGTGTCAGAAACATAACAGGCACATTCATTTTGCTTTAACACATCTTGAGAAAATGCTAATATTTAATAACTTAAAAAAGTAAAGTCATTTCGAGTCATATGTCTCAAGTCAAAGTCAAGTCTCAAGTCATGAATACCAAGTCAAAGTCAAGTCTCAAGTCCTGAATACCAAGTCAAAGTCAAGTCTCAAGTCCTGAATACCAAGTCAAAGTCAAGTCGAGTCTTTTATTAATTTTAGTCAAGCAAGTCCCAAGTCCTCAAACTGGTGACTTAAGTCTGACTTAAGTCAAGTCATGTGACTCAAGTCCCCCACCTCTGCCCCTTCCTGCCCAGGCCAATTTTCAGCTTTCAGCATTGTCACACTTAGAATGTCAATTGCGCAGTCATGCAACATTGTACCCCAATTAAATTATTCTAATTTTTTTCACATAAATAGAGCTTTCATTCAGTGGTACTTATCAGACGACATTATTACAGTAACAGTGCATATTTTTAGCACTGATTACTGTAGTAATGTCACTGGTACCCCCAAAAGTGTCAAAAATGTCAGTTGGGGGTCCGATCTGTCCCCCACAATGTCGCAGTCCCGCAAAAAATTGCAGATCGCCGGCATTACTACTAAAAAAAAAAAAAAACAATAAAAATTAAAATAAATCTTTCCCGTAGTTAGTAAACACAATAACTTTTGAGCAAACCAATCAAAATAAGTTTATTGCGATTTTTTTTTTTACTAAAAATATGTAGCTGAAAACAAATTGGCCTAAAATGTTAAAAAATTTTGATTTTTACATTTTTTTTGAGAATTTCATACAAAAGAATGTGAAAAATATTGTTATTTTTTTCAAAATTGTCGCTCTTTTTTTGTTTATGGCGCAAAAAATAAAAATCGCACAGGTGATCAAATACCACCAAAAGAAAGCTCTATTTGTGGGAAAAAAAAGGATAAGTCAATTTAGTTTGGGCATAGTGTCGCACAACCGAGCAATTGTCCGTTAACCTTCCTAGCGGTATTCCCGAGTGTGGCTCGGGGTTAAATTTCAGTGCCAAAAGCGGTAACCCCAAGCCACACTCGGGGTACCGCCAGGAAGATCGCTGGATCCTGTAAGAGAGGGTACTTACCTTGTCCCCGGGATCCAGCGATGTATCCCGGCGGTGTGCGGCGGCGGATCTTCCTCCCGATGCTCTGTGCCCTGACTTCCGTCTCCTGCGAAGTGACGCTCGCAGGGGGGGGTGGAACCGGCGTCAAATTCAAAAAGTAAAACACACCAAACACACTGATACATTGCAAAATAAAATAAATTCACATTAGTTTGCCCCCCAGTGCCCTTTCCTGCAGTTTTACTGTACTTTTTATGTATATATATATATATATATATATATATATATATAATATGTATACGTGTATATATATATATATATATATATATATATATATATATATATATACATATATACATAGTTAAAGTATGTATGTATATATATATATATATATATATATATATATATATATATATATATATACACGTATACATATATTATATATATATATAGTTATTTATAGTTATATAGTTATTATAGTTATTTATTATATTATAATTTATGATTTTGTGTTTCAAACTTTATCATACCTAAGATGTTATAAAGAAGAACGCACTGTAAAAAAAAAAATGTAAATAGTTAGTTTGGGCTGCTCATTCTTAAGAATTACATGCAAAATAATGGTACCGCTTTCAGCACCTAAAATCCGAAAGAATCATACCGCCAGGGAGGTTAAAGTCACGCAGTGCTGAATCGCAAAATAGGGCCTGGTCATTAAGCAGCCAAATCCTCCAGTCTGAAAGTGGTTAATTATCGGAAATCATTAATATGTAAACTACTGTACAGAAATCTGATTTGATTGCCCCGCCCCATCACAACCGCCACCCGGCAAATTAAACTTTTTAGGTTGAGCACTTAATAATTCAACACAATTCATGACACACAGCCTGATATTCCCTAACAAACATCATATCTAGGTACACTAAAATGAAAGGTGCCAGATGTAGCTAAGCAGGACAGTAATTTAATTTATTGTCTTTGAAAAGAAAGTCAATTATGTGAAATAGCTTTTTTTTTTTCCTCCCTCTGATCATAAATTTTCATCTGATTATAGCATAATAAATGCCTCTTTTTTTTTTACCTCCTATTTAACATTGCAAATGCGTTTTCACACCTACGGAAAGAAAAGGAGTACGATGGCAGACTGTCCTTTTTGTTCGAGCGGTTATGTACATAATAAAGGCGATTTGTTTCAGCACTTTACAGAAACACATTCATCACAAGAAAGAAAAAATGTCATTTGGTAACATTGTGAAGTTTATTTTTGCAAAAACAATTTTTAATTTTTTTTTTTTCGTTTTCTTTTTGTTAAGCATTACTTTTCTAGACTTTTTTTAAAAAAAATACGTTGACATTTGACCGCATTGTCCGTGGCTTTTGTCCCAAATCTAGGAAAAAAAAAAAAAATATATATTTTTATGCCATGCTGTACCTTGAACTAACTGAACCGAAACCAACTTGCATTCATTACGTGCCGCGAAAGACTGCGTTATGGCACTTTGTTCATCATTTTGACAGCACTCAAGATATCAGCCTGCACGCCTTCATTCCATCACGAAATGTTCCCAAAACAAAGAGCATATATCTTATGTTTAAATTATGCCTATCATTTATACGATCAAAAGCAGAAAATATATTCACGGCTTATTGAAAACAAATGAATACCTGTTTCCTCTGTCACATTGAATGACCTTCTGGAGATTTTAGTGTAGGCATTAACAGAAAATTGTAGCTTAAGCACACAGATGGGCATTTATAACGGTCCCCGTAGCGTTTTATATAGAAAGTTTTGCGCTCAAGCTATTTGGAGGTCAGGTGATTTATGAAAAAAGGACATTTTACTTTTTTGTTGTAATCACTTTTTCTGTTAGGAGCTGTTTGTACTATTGTCCCTGTAGATTAAAAAAAAAGAAATAAATAAATTTAGAAAAATCTGTAATCCCTTGTCTGTTTTATGCGGCAAACGCAAACATGAGCTTGTATTTGTAGTGCAAGTTGAACACTGACTGTAAGCTGAAGCATAAAAATGAAGCATTTTAGGATTTTGTTTGCCTTCAAGTGAAATTATGAGAAAAATTACAATTGCAGTGCCTGCTGCTGGAGAAATCTGGTATTGCAGCATGACCTGCAGCTAATATTCCTTTTTTGTAGTCAGACATTGGTTTGTGAAATTAATGGCCTTCTGTAATTTACAAGGAACATTTGATAGTAGGAAACACTCAATGTCCCTACACAAAGGAGTTCCAATTCTACATTTCCTGGAAGTACCTTTTAAAAAATTGGGGTTGATTTACTAAAGGCAAACAGACTGTGCACTTTGCAAGTGCAATTGCACTAGAAAAAGTGCAGTTGCTCCAGAGCTTAAGAAACAAGGGACCTTCTGACCTACTAACTTGTATAATTCATGTACAAGCAAAAATGCTGTTTTTTTTTTTGTCTTGCGTGTGATTGGCTATTCTTTGCAAAGTGAATTTTGGTCTTATTCACTAAGCTCTGGAGCAACTTCACTTTGCAAAATGCACAGTCGGTTTGCCCTGTGAGATGAATATCTAGCATGCCTGGTCTCCTCCAGAGCCACCAACACTGTGTATTTTAAGCTGTGGTCAGTGCAATAAAGCAATCCACGGGTTTGGCTACACAGCAAGAGCCAAACTTTAGGTAGAGAGCCAGAACACTTACCAAATCACAGATAAGGTCAGGTGGCAGCTCATAGATGAGAATGAAGCAAGATATACATTATATTGTCAAAATTATTGGGACACCTGCCTTTACAACGCACATTGGCATAATGGCATCCCAGTCTTAGCTCTTAGGGTTCAATATTGAGTTGGCCCACCCTTTGCAGCTATAACAACTTCAACTCTTCTGGGAAGGCTGTGCACAAGGTTTAGGAGTGTGTCTATGGGAATGTTTGATCATTGTCCAAGGACAAAAAGGTGTGGCTCTCAGTGTCTGCAGTAATTTTTCCCAAAGGTGTTCTATCGGGTTGAGGTTTGGTTGGGCAGGCCAGTCAAGTTCCTCCACCCCAAACTCGCTCATCCATATCTTTAGGGACCTTGGTTTGTGCACTGGTCCAAATCATTTGGCAGAGGGGGGGTTATGGTGTGGGGATGTTTTTCAGGGGTTGGACTTGGCCCCTTTGTTTCAATAAAATGAACTCTTAAGGTGTCAGCATACCAAGACATTTTGGACAATTTCATGCTCCCAACTTTGTGGGAACAGTTTGGGGATGGCCACTTCCTCTTCCAACCTGGCTGCACACCAGTGTACAAAGCAAGGTCCATAAATACATGGATGAGTGAGTTTGGGGTGGAGGGACTTGACTGGCCTGCACAGAGTCCTGACCTCAACCCGATAGAACACCTTTGGGATGAATTAGAGTGGAGACTGCGAGCCAGGTCTTCTTGTCCAACATCAGTGCCTGACCTCACAAATGCGCTTCTGAAAGAATGGTCAAACATTCCCATAGACACACTCCTAAACCTTGTGGACAGCCTTCCTAGAAGAGTTGAAGTTGTTATAGCTGCAAAGGGTGGGCCAACTCAATATTGAACCCTACGGACTAAGACTGGGGTGCCTTTAAAGTTAATTTGAGTGTAAAGGAAGGCCTCTCAATACTTTTGGCAATATAGTGTACAAGAGAATAAAGACTACATAGACTAGAGAGAAGCTGAAAGTCAGACCAAGCAGTGAACATGTATCATCCAGAAAAAGAGATGCTGAAACCAAAACTTGTCCAAGGCCTAACCGGAGGCACATGGAAGTAACATGAATCCAGAGATGAGCTAAGAGCAGACAGTTAGAACAAGCTCAGTTGTAATGGGACCAAGGATATCCAAGTACATAAAAAGCAGCCCAGCAGGTTAGCCAACACTTGTTCCATGATCTGTTCTCAATTTAAACACTAATGACTTATGCAACACACGGCTATAACTAAGGGATTTATTTCGGGCTGCTATGCATTTCTTTTGGGGATGTATTTAGAGAAATTTCCTAGTAATGCCCGTGAAAAATGGGCGAGAGATGTGGGAGAAATATCAGGGGAACAATGGGAGGGGGCATTGGAGGCTGTCATGACTTGTTCATTGAATGCCTCTCAGAGAGTCTCCCAACGATATATCCTCCTCAGAGTTCACTATACCCCGCTTAAATTAAATCTCATGGGAGTGAGACCAGATGCATTATGTGGTAAATGCAGGGGGGAGACGGGTACCCTTATCCATTTGTTGTGGAGATGCCCCAAATTGCACTGCTATTGGTCCAAGGTTCTGACCACAGTAAACACTGCTTTAGGTGTAGTGGTCCTTTTGGATCCTAGACAATGCTTGTTGGGCATGCTTGATGCAGTAACCCAGGACAGATGTCTTGGGGAGGCGGCAGTGAGAGCCCTGTTTTAGGCACGTATACTCTTGTTAGTAAATTGGACTGCATCTGAACCTCCCACGCATGAGATGTGGCTTGAACAGTTGGGTAATACACATGGGCGTCCGCAGAACTTTTTTCAGGGGGGGGGGCAACATTTTAAGGTCACCCATGCTCCTCCCCTTTTCAACAATGTCATTATACTTATTTTGAGAATTTATTTTTAAAGAGCAAAAAGCAACATTTATTTTTAAAGCATTTGTTAAACTAAAACAAAAAAAAAAAAATGAATCCTGTTCTCTTAAAGCATGGTATACAGCACCGTGCTTTGCTGTGTAATTTGGCCCCTTCTATCACCTAAAATACCTGGCTGATCCTGCCTGGCTATGTCCTCCCATCTGTAAACTGACCACGGTATACCATGGCTGCTGAGCCCTGACACAGTGGTCAGTGTACGTGCCTCCGTCATCCTGTGTGCCCCTGTGTATGTGTTTTATGAAAATAAGCCATTCTTTACAAGTTTTCAGAGCGCCACTTGCTGCTCACGTGATCTGCTGCCTCTCAACTCCTCTCCCCCTCCTGACTGACATCAGTGAGGAATCCTCTGCCCCGCACGCTGCAGGCAGCTGTCAGATGGGGAGAGAAGAGAGCCGATGGGTCACGTGATCGGCGCCCAGCCCTCTAAAAACTGGTAAAGAACGGCTTATTTTTTTTAAAAACATATTCACAGACACACAGGATTATTTAACAAACCAGACAGGATGGTATAAAGTGGCTTAACAAACACTTGAAAGGGGAAATTGAGATTCCAAGGGGGGGGCATTTGCCCCCCCCCCCTGCCCCTACCTACGGACGCCCATGACATTGCATATTGAAAAACGTATATATCAACATAGGGGCTCCCCTTACAAATTTGAGAAGGTGTGGGGGTAGATGGTTTTCTTCTTTGGGTCTGGCCCCTGCGGACTTGGTACTGGATAGATTGCTGCGCCAACAATGGCATTTATAATGTCACTTGGGCGAAACTGCAGAGGCGATAGGAGCTATATGTTTGCAATTTTGTATAATGAATAGTATTTTTGTAACATTAGGTATGTATGCACCTGTTATAAATGTATTGTCGTTGGCATCTCAATAAAATTGTTCTTGATAAAAAAAAAAAAAAACACTAATGACTAAAACTGGGTGTGCAGCTTTATGATCCTGAATATCATCTAGCAAATGGTGGGAGTTTGCATCATGATACATTAGGTAATACGTAATAGGAATAATCGTTAAAGGAAAACAGTCCTCTAAAAAGGTAGCAAAGCCTACCAGTTCAGGCTTTAGGTTTGTATTCAGGCATTGCTGTAGGATTCCAGTCCACCTGAATTTTTTTATTGTTAATAATCTGGAAACTATGTTTCCAGATTGCAGGAGTTCAATAAATGCAGCAGAACAAATAGTAATGCATTGTAAGTAAGGATGCTGAGGTGCCCACCCACAGCCTGAAGCATCAGAGAGAAGAGGTGATCACCGACTGCTGGGAAAGTGAAGTGTAAGGTAAATAAAAGTCTTCTTTCCTGGTACCCTATGCAAAAATGGTCATAAAGCCCTGGAGCGGGAGATCTACTGCAAGGCTAGTTTTCAGTTCCCGGGAGTTTAGCTTTAACATCTTGGACTTATAGGTAGTTGGATGCCATTTCTCTTGGAAAAAAATCTGCAACTGCTCTTCAAATGACAACTTTGACTTGCTTATCCTTATCCTTACTTGTTGCTGGTAAGAGTCTCTAAAGCAATAACACCAGGGGTTTAGCATAACAGCCAGACAAGAAACATTTTCAAATAGGGATTAGAAATGGCAGCCTATATATTTATTTCAGTTTTCCGTAAAAGCCTCACACAGTGTTTAAAGGATTATCTCATACAAAGGCGATATTTTTAGCTGCAGGTGGAATCTGGAGGACAAGCTAGTTACCAGTTCTGTTCCGACCCAACCTTTGTGTTCCTGCCCATGACACTGCAGTTCCATCGAGAAACAGGGCTGAATTTATGAGGAATGCCAATAGATTCAGCCTTGGTCAAACCTATTAATATGACACTGAAGTGTTCTCAGAATAATACACAAGTCTATGCAGAGGGCACAGCAGGGTTGATTCTTTTATGTGGGTAACATTTACAATCAAGTAGGAGCAGCAGAAAATGAGTAATTCTCATTCAGTGGACTGATAATATTTTCAGGAAACATTGTATGGCTGGTAACATTAGACAGTCCACTCAGTTCTCCCTAATGTTAAATGTACTCAGATTATCTCACCGAAGAGAAAATAAGGGCTCATTCACACCATTATATTATTGTTATATTTACTGTAAATGTGTAAAAAAAAACACTATATGCTTTACTGTCCTCTATACAGCCACCCAGTATCAGGAGTAGGCTCCCCATAGTCACAAATCACTCCACATCCAACACCTTGGTCCTCAGAAGAAAGGGGGAAAAGCAGCTCGCCATAAAAGCCTAGATTCAGTTTATTGAAGTGGATAAGCATACAGGTCCACCAGGTGCAACTAAATGAATGCATTTCACTTCTAGCTGAAGCTCTCTGATTAGGCTCCAGTTAGGAGTGAAAAGCGTTATGGTTGGTTGCACCTGGTGGACCTGTCTGTGCATTGATTTGCATCAATAAATGTAACCTTGGCATTTATAGTGTGCTGCGTTTGGCCCTTTCTTCTGAGGGCCACAGTAAATGTATGTTGTGGTGCATTACAATGCACAATTTTGCCACAATGTATATCTACTGTGCGCACCTGAATTAGGGCCTACGTCAATGTGCTTCAATGGCGAAAACAGCATGCTTTCAACGTCAGGTTGAAATGCTCCTGAGGTCCTTAATAGGTGCATATTTCCTACAGTTGTCTTCCTTTTGACCAGCATTTGACCCGCTTTAAGGGTAAGTTCACCTTTTCACAAAAAATGAAAAGATGAACTAAGTTCAAATATCCTGGCCACCCCTCGGGATCCCGCTGCTCACGGTAACTGTGATGCCCTGTGCTGCAATTGAAGCAGTCTGTGCATCGTACACTTACACCATTACAAGGCTCACAATGGCAGGCCCTCATTGGTCACAATCCAAACCACTCTGCTTTCCACCTCCGCTTCACTGGCTCCAACCGATTTGTGACCAGCCTACAAATAAAGCACTAAAAGCAAGAGTGAAGCGTTCCAAAAGTCCAAAGTAAGTTTACTGATGTTATCCGGTACCGGGATAATCTACCTGCTCCATTTTTGCATTTCGCTTCATTAGGAGCTTAGTCATTGAGTGATTATGATGACCAATGGGAAGTGCATCTGAGTCTTCTTCCCAGAAGAAAGAAATGGTTCTCAATGGTTAACTCAGTGACATTTTTGAGCTGATTAAGGAGTGGCTGCCATTGCAAGCATCATGATGGATACTCAGTCCACAGCTGTATCTTAGTTGGTTTGTCAGCTTGTAGTACATGGCTAATTTGAATTGGGGCTGAATTTGTACATAGTTACATAGTAGGTAAAGTTGAATAAATAATCCATCCATTTCAACCTGTGTAGGTGTACCTGTCAGTATTATTATTTCCCATATATCCCTGTATGTTGTGTTCTTTAAGATGCATGTTCAAGAGTCTTTTAAAAATATCAATACTCCCAATTGACACCACTAACTGTGGAAGAGAGTTCCACATTCTTACCACCCTGACAGTGAAAACCCCCTACGCAGCTTAAGGTTAAATCCCTTCTCCTCCAATCTCACTGTGTTGTCCCGTGTCCTCTTACACTCCCTGAGACTGAATTGTTTTGTCCTACACTGGGATCAACATTGAGATATTTGTAGATCTCTATCATGTCCTCTCTCAAGCGTCTCTTCTCCAACGATAATACATTTAGTGCATGTAGTCATTTAGTGCTTGTAGTCGCGGCTCGTTTTAACCAATTATTTATTTTACTTAAAACGGAGTTCCACCCGAAAGTGGAACTTCTGCTCTTTTGCTTCCTCCCCGCCTCCGGTGCCACATTTGGCACCTTTCAGGGGGGAGGGGGAAAGGGGTACCTGTTTTGGACAGGCACCCATCCCCACTTCCAGGAGACGGCGCCGCAATGCCGTCCCTTGGAAATTTGGCCCCCTCCTCCTTCCCCCGCCACCGGGGCCAATCCAAATGCGCAGTGTGCTTCGCTCATGCGTAGTAGGGACCTGCCAGTGAAGCCGCAAGGCTTCACTGCCGGGTTCTCTTACCGGAAATGGTGGCGGCAGCACCCGACAGCCGATGGAAATATCGGCTGCAGTGCCGACATCGCTGGACTCCAGGTAAATGTCCTGATATTGAAAGTCAGCAGCTACAGTATGTGTACAGTATGTGTAGCTGCTGACTTTTCATTTTTGGAGGGGGTGGAGTGGGAGGCGGAACTACACTTAAGGCTTTATTATTTAGGGGTGCTGCAACATATGAACCTTGCAGGAAAGTAAGCAAAGATTGTGTGGCTTGGGCCATTTCTGAAATCTCTCAGAAGACAGGAGAGGAAAGTGAAATGGTTTTACCTGCTATCCTGGTTTTTTATTTTTTTTGCTTGGCTATATTAAAGAAGCAATAATGCTTTAAATGCACACTTACCCTAAATTTTCCATTTTTAATTGGAAAACCCTTTAATGCTATATTTCCCATGAGACTCCACACGTCGCAGACCGCAATGAATTGTTTATTTTCATCCAGTTCATTTGATAAATACATCTGATTTTCTTCTCTAATGCTGAAATGTCCTCTCTGCCTCTCTTCGAGTCCGCTAATGACTGTGATTAACAGTGTTTACAGTTAGTGAACACATCCTGGCTGAAACAATGTCGATAATGACCAGTGTTCTGGCCATATTCTAAATTGTGAAGACCCCTTCTGGAAAGGTGAAAACATTAGAAGCCTCCACCGTTCTGCTCCCTCAGTTACCACTGGAGAAGGTAATGATTAAAGTGAAAATGTACCTTTTGACTTGAGAAAATACTTCCATTCTGTGTAGTTTTTTTTTTTTTTTTAGCTTTATATGGTTGGGAAAAAAAAAAAAAAAACTGCCATTAGCCATTTAAATTCCTTTTATGATTCTGCATGCAGAATTTGCACAGATTCTAATATTTTTAGATAGAGCATGGTGGGGTTAGAACTAGCGATGTTTGCTGCTACCATGGATTCCGAGATAATAGAGCATGGTTATTATTAACAGTTTTGGCAAATTTTTGTGAAGATTCACCCAATATAGTTTGTTTTAACTGTGATGCCCTGCATACACAGCAGGGTTAGAAGGGCCAATAAGTGGTCTTTTTAACCACTTTACCACCGGAGGATTTTGCTGTCTTACGTCCAGGCCACTTTTTGCGATTCGGCACTGTGCGAATTTAACTGAGAATTGCGCGCTCGGGCGACGCCGTATCCAAACAAAATTTATGTCTTTTTTTTCCCACAAACAGAGCTTTCTTTTGGTGGTATTTGATCACCTGTGCACTTTTTACTTTTTGCGCTATAAACAAAAAAAGAGCGTAAATTTTGAAAAAAATAACAATATTTTTCAAATTTTTTTATATGAAATTCCCCCCCCAAAAAAATGTAAAAATCAAAATTTTTTAAAATTTTTGGCCAATTTGTATTCTGCTACCTATGTTTGGTAAATAAAATCACAATAAGCGTATTTTGATTGGTTTTCGCAAAAGTTATTACGTTTACTAACTAAGGGAAAGATTTTTGTCATTTTTTTTTTTTTTTTTAACCAGTAATGGCGGCGATCTGCCATTTTTTTTTTTTGCGGGATTGCGACATTGACTGAAATTTTTGACACTTTTGGGGTTACCAGTGACATTACTACAGTAATCAGTGCTATACATATGCACTGTTACTGTAAAAATGACACTGGCAGGGAAGGGGTTAATGTATGCCTGGTGCTTACTGACGTGTGTGGGGGGGGGGGGTGACTGAGTGACACAGGGACAGATCGCATGTTCAGCTATGCTGAACCCCGCAATCTGACCCTGTCTGTCACTTAGGAGATCCGCCCGCTTTGTTTACACAAGCGAGCGGATCTCCAGACTCGATTCCCTGACGATCGGGGAAGAGCAGCGGCGATTGCCGCCACTCCTACCCTGGCCTGACTCCCGCTGTGACTGAATACAGCGGGAGCCAACCTTCCGGCAGCGTGCGCGCACCGCCCACAAGGGGAGGAGTCCAGCGATGTAGGACTACGTCGCTGGACGGGAACGAGCCACTGTCCCGCAGTAGAGGCACAGTGAGCGGGGGTAAAGCGGTTAATATGCCAGTCTCCTCACAATAAAAGGAGGGGCACAAAGCACCCATAGTGTCAGTGTATGGGAAACTGCTGTAGGGAAATGATAGGAAACACTAAAAAACTGCACAGTTTGAAATTAGAGACATTTAGGAAACAGTATTTTTTTTTCTGATCAAAAAATAGGGGAATTCCTATGCGCTACCACTTATGAAAAACAGAAAGGAGGATTTTAGATCCCACCAGCTGCCCGCATCGGCACAATGTGTCCCTACATGTATATTAATGGTTGATAGTATTTAGTGATGTGATGCTTTTCTTTTATTATGTGAAGTTAGGTAAAATCAAAGTAGAGATCAAAATTAAAGTGAACCAGAAATGAGCGTGTAAATGATAAAATAGCGGGGTAATGGGTATATATATAGTATGTATATCGAAACACCAAAAATATATTCAACTCAATATACATTTTTATACAAAGTGCTCAGCGTGCTGCGTGGTAAATTCATAAATGTAAAGTGCCTCTAAGTTCATAAATATACAACTCAATATAGGTACGTATATAATATATACGTCCAGTTATTTAAAGTGCTCTCTGCATAATAAATTCATAAAAATAGAGTGCGTCTAAAATCATAAATATACATTAATATATACTGTATTTGATAAAGTGCATCCAATCATAGAAAATGTTAGCAGTTTTTTGCACTTTAACACTGGTAACATTTTCTATGATTACATGCACTTTATCACATATATATGAATGTATATTTATGAATTTAGGAGCACGCTATTTTTTTAAATTTAATATGTAGCCCGGAGAGTGCTTTATGTACCTGGAAGTACTGTATATATTATTTACATCTATTGAGTTGTATATTTATGTACTTAAAATTTTTATTTAAATACTTTAAATTTATGAATTTACCACCCAGCACAGAGACCATTTTGTATAAATATTTTTATTGAGTTGAAAATACTTTTGGGGTATCGATAGACATAGATATACCCATTACCCCATTACTTTATCATTTAGACACTTATTTCTGGTTCACTTTAATTTTGACCTCTACTTTTATTTGACCAAACTTCACATTAAAGAAGCAAAGCGCCACATCACTAAATACTATCAACTTTATTTTTCTGGTTGCTAGCTCTGTGGGCAATCAACCTCTTTGTTGCTTTTTTTGTTCTTATTATTGGGGGCTTTTTTGCCTTCCATATTATTTTGTGGTTCGAAGTTAGTGGTTATTTTAACTGAGGGCTCATCCTTAGCACATTTTTTTATTTTTTTATTGCTTTGGTCTTTTGTTTTAAGTTAATGGTATTTTGTTTTCTTTTATTTATTTGGGGGGGGGGGGGGTTATATTGTTTATTACTTTTCTTGAAAAATAGTTTCAGGGGTTATTACTTTGGCGTTCCCATCTCTTTTCTTTTTAGTTATTATTTTCTGTTGAGAGGGCATTATTTTTATGTTTGGAGTGCTTGGCGTTCATTTGTTGCTACACATCTGTTCTTTAAGATGTCTGTTTGTGGTACACTGTTGCATCATCTGCTAAGAAAAAGCGCAAGAACAGTGTGCACGTAAACCACCTCAATTTATATCAGTCACATTCACCCCCTATCCCCATAGCTAAATTAAAGGTTAGGCATACACCGTTAGGCCTATTATCCCTGAGTAAAACTGTCCTACTGCTGGTCAATTTTAAACTGCTGTACCTTCTGCAGTATCTTAATTCTTGTAGCAAAACCCCAGCCTGGGGCTCTTTTCTCTAGTAAATTTGGGCCTAGCCTTGCTAAAAAAATTGTCTTGCTAATGTCCAATTTTAAACTACTCTTTTATCTGCAGTCTCCTAATTCCTATAGTAAAACATCTACCTGTACTCTTTTTCTCTAGCACATTTGATCTATTATCCCTGATTAAAATTGTCCTGCAATTGGCCAATTGTGAACTGCTGTCTCATCCGCAGTATCTTAATTCTTGTAGTAAAATCCCAGCTTGTGCTCTTTGTCTCTATTAGAATTTGAGCTTAGCTTTACTGAATTTTACACTGCCGTGTCATCTGTGGTTTCTTAATTCTTGTACTAAAACTCTATATTTTGGACAATTACCCAAATTAAAAATATGCTGCTGTAGCTGCTGCTACTCATATTTACACTGCTGTATCATCTGAGTTCTCCTAATTTTTATTGGGAACCTGAGACAAGTTATATGCTATTGCTGTTTCCTTCAAAACTGCATTAAAAAACCCTCTCCCCGATGTATGTTTTTTGTGTATGTACATGTCCCACATGGCAGTGTCAAGTTTACCATGTTTTTTTTTTTTTTTTTTTATAGTAGCTTGACATTTAGCCCTAAAAAAAATAGCCAGAATTTAACAAAAAACTTAGAACTTTGTACACTATTCGCTCAACCCTTGTTAAATCAAACCTAGGCAGATTCGCCCATCACTAGCTGAATGCCCTGTTTTATTGCTGGTAGTGGAGGGGTTAGGCAGTGCTGGACCTTTTCTGTAAAAGCAAATCTGTGGCAGTGTGACTTCTGGAGGGTCCCTGGGGGCTGGAGATCCATTCAGTGTATGCGCTTCAAAGCCAAGTCAATTATATATTATGGACAGGCTCCTGCATTACAGTATAGGTTCAAAAGTCTGCTTTTAGATGCTTTCTTAAGCAACCCAGCTGCCTTGAATGTCATCCAGCGGTAATTGGAGAGTTTCAACACTGTTAGTGTTGAGTATTGGCCACGCCCCTTTTTGCATGTTCCCATAGGTGTGTGCATTAGGGTATGCATCCCAAAGCTAGCAGTAGAGCAATGGACAGTGTCTAAGTAGAGCAGTGGACGATGTCAGTAGGGCAGAGGTTGTTGTCAGTAGAGCGATGGAAGGTGTAGGAGTAGGGCAGAGGTTGGTGTTAGTAGTTTATTTGTATTATTTTTTTATTATTATTACTTTTTTGCAATTTTAATTTTTACAATACTTTTTTACAATCATTTTTAATTATTTTTATTATTATTTTTTATTTACAATTTTGTAGGAGTACCATGGGGAGGCTTTAGTAAAATAGACCCCTTAAGTCTCACTTTATGGACAGAGAAAGGGACTGAGGACAGAGATTTCCCAGTCTCTTTCTCTGCAGCTGAGTAGCAGGGGAGAACTTTGCAGCACAGGGTGATTAGGGTGTGCCCAGGCACACCTGGCACACCCTGTGCGCACGCCTATGCATGTTCCCATAGTCCACTTAAGCTGACCATAGATGGATCAAAATTCAGCCTGTCTAGCTGAGACTGGCTGAATTTGGATCCATCTATGGCCATTCTAGCTTGACAGAAGTTGACAGCTGGCCTCTGTCGAACGGGAATTTCGGAAATGTTTCAATTGCTCAGCGACTGCAGCCAATCGACTGCAGCGCTGATCAGAGTATTCTGACAGTGGAGGAGTCCCCACTGTCAGAATATAATAGCAAAGTGCGGAGGATTGCTACATCTAGCATGCTTGTGTAGATGGGGGGAATCCATATTTTTTTTCAATCAGTCCACTAACTGATCAAAAAAAAAAAAAAAATTACACATCTATGGCCAGCCTAAAGCTGGATACACACTATACAACTTTTGTTGGTAGATTTCTTTTAGATTTACCTCCAACTATGTAGTGCAAGGGCCTGCCTGATTGCATACAAATTGAAAGTGTTTAGATTTGACCTCATATTATATGGTTTTGGAAAATCTAAAGGAAAAAATCTAAAGACAATTGTGTGTATGGCCCTTAAGACTACCTATTGTAGTGGTAGGTCAATGAAAATCTCAGAAGGTCAAAAAGGTTGGGCCAGCATTATAAAGAAGACTTCACATTTACTGGCTACAGGTACCCAGGGATTGTGGACACCATTTGGATATTGACAAGGAACATACATTCCACATTAATATTTATGCTACCAAATCTAGTGTGTGCTGGAAATCGCCTCTAGCATTACTCCTGTATTTTCTTGTTGGGTGCTACCATTTTGCTGAAGCCCAAAGCCCCTGGGCAGCTATAAATCTTTAGGCTGTCAGCAGAGTGGCCTCTACATTTATGGTACAGTGCCAAAAAAAAGGAAGCAACAGAGTATGGACAGAGCAGGGTAAGACAGTGTATTACTAGATTTTATACAATATAGGCACCAATTTTTAATGTTTTACATAGCTATACCTGCAAAACAGCCTGGAGACTGAAATTTAAGTAAATCTTTAATCTATTTTTAGTATGTTTGGTATCTTACCTCGATGTAAACTGTTTTTTCAAGCTAACTGTTTTTTGTGAATCCATTGCAAAGTTTTATACCTGGATATCCTGCCAGTAACAGCACTTTCTTCACACAGCAGGCTGACAACACTGTTTCCAATTGCCAGGCAGTAACATAGCATTGCCAGCCTGACACACTAAGCCCCCGTTCACATCTGCTCAATTTAACATGCGATTTGACAGGCCAAATTGCATGTCAAATTGCAGCCTTTTGCCTGCAATTGTAGCGTCTCAATCGGTGCAACACCAACTTTGCGGCACCGCACCAATTTCCAAAAGTAGTTACTGCACTACTTTTGGCGACTTCAGGGGTGACTTCAATAGACATCTGTACATGAACCTGCACCGATGTCTTTCAAGTCGCCCCCAAAGTGAGACTGAAATGCGGCTTTGAAATTGTACGAGTTCAGATGAAGTCGCACAATTTCAAAGCCGTGTCCAGTGTGAATGAGAGCTAAGTGTTGTTACTGGTGGCAATGTGTGTAAAAAAAAAAAAAACATTGCCACTAACAACAGACAATTGTGTGCTACCTTTTTCCCTGAAGAAGAAATCATGATAAGATTTCGAAACATGTTGGGATCACTTGTTCCGAGTCACTATTCTACTGGCAAACTTCACGCCATTAAGTTGATTTGGTAACTGTGTCGCTGCACAGACAATTGTATTTTGTTGTCTTCTGAAACAATCTGTATGTTTTTACAGGGCTTGAAGTATATATGGCTGAACTCAGCCCCTAGTGGCTATTGCATAAAATGAGGTACAGGTATGTGATTTTGCGCAATAGAGCCGACCTGCCGCAGTACATGTACGTTAGGCGGTCGACAAGTGGTTAAATGTGCAGACCCTCTGCTGACTTCCATCATCCAATCATGTGCAGGCAAAAATGCTATTTTTTTTATTTTCCTTGCATGTGATTGGGTATTCTTTGCAAATTGAAGCTTTACTTCATTTACTAAGCTATACGAGTTATGAAGAAGGTAATTGTTGGATAAATCACATCATTAAGCAACCCTCCAATCCCTAGAATAACTGATAAATGAAGTATGGGTGAGGTGAGGTCCAAACCACAAGCCGTGGGAGGGCCCCAACCGTCCCCGTAAAATGAATGGGATGGTAAGGAGGGTTACTAATTGGGTGAGTCTGGGTTCAAATTGAACAACACATTTTAGTTAAATATAGCATCCATTTAAATAATAATCAATAAATATCCAAAACCATTAAAAAGTTTTAGACTGAAACCAGTCCAAATCTGACATGATACACAATACATTTAACTGTTGTAGTCACAACCGGATAGGGACGGGTCTGACGCGTTTCACAATCTAGCTTTTTCAATTTCATTTACTAAGTTCTGGAGCAACTGCATTTTGCAAAGTGCACAGTCTGCCTTAAAGCGGAGTTCCAGCCTAACCGCCCACTCACCTGTCCCACGGTCCAGCGATGCGCCGTCTTCTCCCTCTCTGCTCCGCAGCGCCGGCATCACTGATGTGGGCACCCGGCTGTGACAGTTTGCGGCTTCACAGCCGGGTACGCACTGCGCATGCGCGAGTTGCGCTATGCGTCGTGATTGGCCGGCAATCTTCTGGGGCTTCTGACATGTCCAAGAAGATTGCAGGGAGGGAGGGAGAGAGGAGAACTTCCGCTCAGGGCGCCGCGGCGCTCCGAGCGGAAGTGGGAGCGGGTACATGTCAAAACTAGGTACCCGCTCTCCCCCCAAAAAAATGACATGCCAAATGTGGCATGTCAGGGGGTTAGGACTATTTAAAGCGGAAGTTATACTTTTGGGTGGAACTCCGCTTTAAGTAAATCAACCTCTGTTTGACCTGCAACTGCCAAAGTGCTGCACATGTGATCATTTATGACTCCTATTTGACGGTCTGACAGTTTAGTTAAGAAAACAAACAAATGTGACAGTTAGCATTCCAGGCATGCTGGGAATGTAACTGTTTATTGAAGCCATTAAATCGACAGGTTAAGTTCAGCTTTAAAGCGGAGTTCCACCCAAAAGTGGAACTTCCGCTTTAGGGAGTCCTGACCCCCCGACATGCCACATTTGGCATGTCATTTTTTGGGGGGGGGAGCGGGTACCTAGTTTTGACAGGTACCGGCTCCCACTTCCGCTCGGAGCGCCGCGGCGCCCTGAGCGGAAGTTCTCCTCTCCCCCTCCCTCCCTGCAATCTTCTGGGACACGTCAGAGGTCCCAGAAGATTGCCGGCCAATCACGGCGCGCAGCGCGACTCGCGCATGCGCAGTGGGTACCCGGCTGTGAAGCCGCAAACTGTAACAGCCGGGTGCCCACAGCAGTGATGCCGGCGCCGAGGGAGAGGATCGAGGCTTCCGGCGGCCGCATCGCTGGACCGTTGGACAGGTGAGTAAATGGCTGGAACTCTGCTTTAACTTTAAAATTCAGTTATTTTTAAAAAATAACTGTAAAAATGTAAAGAGCTATGAAAAACTTTGATTAGCAACTCATCTCCAAATGTTTGGCCACAAGGCCAAAGAAAAAAGCAACATGAAAGAAAGGAGCGCACATTATGTGCTATTACGTACATATACGTACATATACTGTAACCTTACAGAAATGATTCCATGTCCTTGAAAAAAAGGGTAACTTCGAATTCTACCTTACACAACAAACCTACCCAGACCTCCATTTGTACATTTTCAATACTCTGTCAACTTTGCAAGGGAAAAAAATCCTTTAGAATGTTACATTACTGTAGCTCGATTAACTCCAATTAAAAGTTGGATACAGTTGATCAAGGAAACACAATACATCACGGTAAGTTGAGATAAAAGGCCCATTATACAGATATTATCAGATTAGCTGCGTTCCAGGCCATTAAAGATCTGCTAATACATTAATTTGGATTTCATTTAATATGTCATTTAAATTTAATTTAACCGTTAGCTTATGGACAGCGTTTGTAAAATGATGTCGCTTTTGCCTGTAATCTATCAGTTTGAGTCATGACACGTCTTCACTTTTAGGTCAAACCCTCTTCCAACTGCTGGAAGTGCAAACTTCCCCCATGACTCAGAGTTACAGAATGATTAGGTTGCCAGGCGTAATGTAGAGCAGTGGTCCTCAACCCCGGTCCTCAGGGCCCACTAACAGGCCAGATTTTAGGTATTACCTTGGGGAGATGCAGACTAGAGTACTGCAATCACTGAGCAGCAAATTATATCACCTGGGATCTATTCCAGTTATCTTACAAACCTGGCCTGTTAGTGGGCCCTGAGGACCAGGGTTGAGGACCACTGATGTAGGGGTTTTACTGGCTGAATATGGAGTTTGCCATTATAAACCTCTCTTTCTAAAAATGCTAGGTGCCTGGCTGTCATGCTGATCCAGTGTCTTCAGTACTTTCTGAGTCACTGACCTGAGTACGAGACACCCCTCCATCACCATCTCCACGGCCTGAAGTACAGCACGGCCACCTGTACCTCTACAACCGTCTTGGCTGGTCCCATGTCTCCACCAGTGAGCTTGCTGGCAACCATCCTGTGAGTTATCCTTACCCTTGGTTGGTGTATATCGCAGATTTTGGGTCCTCGCACAAGGTTTGCCACCATCTTATTTTGTCATCTTAGTTGTATACCTTATCTACATAGAGGGTGTTGCATAATTTATGATAACTGTTGCCGTCATCACCCATTACCTATTGGGCTCATTTAGCTCTCATATGTGGTTATTGTTGTTCAGTTTTTATTGTTGTCTGTTGCCCCCGTTAAGGAGATTCACCCTCTCTATTTGTCTTATTTACCATTATTATTGAAAGTGAACGTAAAAGAAAAACCCAACATTTTGGGATGTCCCCAGAAAAGTAATAGAGGGGAAATGTTCCAATGGGTACACTAGTTCTGGTGACCTGGGAATCCCCAAGGAATTCCCTAATTTGCAGGGATTTCCTTTAACTTCCTGTTTGACTATGGGACAGGAAGTGAAGGGCAATCTCTGCAATGGGGCACAGATGGCAAAAATATATTTGACAGGGGGTTACTACACTCCCTTGCTTTATTCAAAACGAAAAAAAAAAAAAAAATGTTCCTATAGTTTTACTTTAAGGCACAAGCACTTTTTATACTGTATAAGGATGGACCTTCACTATGGATTTGATAACTGATATCATCTGGGACTGAGCACTTTATATACACTGGTCAAAAAAATTAAAGGACCACTTTTAAAGCACATCAGATCTCAATGGGGAAAAATATCATGCTGGATATCTATACTGATATGGACTGGGTAATATGTTAGGAACCAAAGGATGCCACATTGTTTGATGGAAATGAAAATGATCAACCTACAGTGGGCTGAATTCAAAGTCACCCCAAAAATCAAAGTGAAAAAATGATGTAGCAGGCTAGTCCATTTTGCTGAAATTTCATTACAGCAACTCAAAATGGTACTCAGTATTTAGTATATGCTTGTATGCATGCCGGACAACATCGGGGCATGCTCCTAATAAGACGACGGATGGTGTCCTGGGGAATTTCCTCCCAGATCTGGACCAGGGCATTGCTGAGCACCTGAACAGACTGAGGTGCAACCTTGGGGCGTTGGATGGACCGAAACATAATGTCTCAGAGGTGTTTCATCAGATTTAGGTCAGGCGAGCATGGGGGCCATTCAGTGGTATCAATCCCTTCATCCTCTAGGATAAGGTTGCATACTTTCACCACATGAGGCTGGGCATTGTCTTGCACCAGGAGGAATCCAGGACCCATTGCACCAGCGTAGGGTCTGGCAATGGGTCCAAGGATTTCATCCCAATACCGAATGGCAGTCAGAGTGCCATTGTCTAACCTGTAGAGGTCTGTGCATCCCTCCATGGATATGCCTCCCCAGAACATCACTGACCCACCACCCAACCGGTCATGCTGAACCATGTTACAGGCAGCATAACGTTCTCTACGGCTTCTCCAGACCCTTTCACATCTGTCACACAGGCTCAGGTGAACCTGCTCTCATCTGTGAAAAGCACAGGGCGCCATTGGCAGATCTGCCAATATTGGTGTTCAATGGCAAATGCCAATCGAGCTCCACGGTGCTGGGCAGTGAGCATAGGGCCCACTAGAGGACGTCGGGCCCTCAGGCCATCCTCATATAGTCTGTTTCTGATTGCTCAGAGACATTCACACCAGTGGCCAGCTAGAGGTCCTTTTGTATTGCTCTGGCAGTGCTCATCCTGTTCCTCCTTGCACAAAGGAGCAGATACCGGTCCTGCTATAGGGTTAAGGATCTTCTACGGCCCTGTCCAGCTCTCCTAGTGTAACTGCTTGTCTCCTGGAACCTCCTCCATACTCTTGAGACTGTGCTGGGAGACACATCAAACCTGCTGGTAATAGCAGGTATTGATGTGCCATGCTGGAGGAGTTGGAGTGCCTGTGCAACCTCTATTTCTAGATTGTTAGCTCTAACGACTCAAGCAGGGCCTTTTAAGTCCTTCTGTATTGAATTGTCTTCCCTCACATTGTAAAGCGCTGCTTAAACTCTTGGCGCTATATAAATCCTGTATAATAATAATAATATTAGGTCCAGGTATTGCCTCATGTTACCAGTAGTGACACTGACCCTAGCCAAATGCACAACTGGTGAAAAACAGTCAGAAAAGATAAGTAGGGAAAAAAATTTCAGTGGCCTCCACCTGTAAAACCATTCTGTTTTGGAGGTTGTCTCAGTGTTGCCCATCTAGTGCCCCTGTGGTTCATTTCATTAACACCAAAGCAGCTGAAACTGATTAACAACCTCCTCTGCTACTTAACTGACCAGATCAATATCCCAGGAGTTTAATTGACTTGATGCTATACTCTGATCAAAAAGTGTTCCTTTAATTTTTTTGAGCAGTGTATATACTTTATTGAACACTCTATATCAGGCATGTCCAACCTGTGGCCCGGGGGCCGCATGCGGCCCGCAACCGCAGGCAATGCGGCCCACTGCCCCCTGACAATTTTTATTTTTTTTGCTGGGGAGGAAGGAAGTCGAGTCGGGGGCACAGCCACAAAGGCAGCCTCGGAGGGGATCATCCACTAGCTGGGTAAAATTAGTGCTGGGGGGGGGGGGTTGCGGCAGCACGGGAAGGGCGCCGCAGCGTTTTATTACTTATATACTTTAACTATATTATATATTTTATATGCGGCCCGAGAAAATTTCTCTTCACTCAATGTGGCCCAGAGAAGCCAAAAGGTTGGACACCCATGCTCTATATGTATGATTGATCACGTTATTATTATTTTTTGTTTTCACTTACAATCATTGTAGTAATTTTGAGTCCCGTTCACACTAAGGCGACCTGTGAGGCGACCTGGTCGCCTCACAGGTCGCCGTAGGTCGCCTTCCATAGGGAAGCTGCGCACCCGTTCTAATAGGAGCGACACAAGTCGCTCCGACTTAGAAAAAGGGTCCGGAGCTTCTTTGGGGCGACCCGGAGGCGACCGCCATAGACTTCAATGTTATGAAGCCCGTAGCGGCCGCTACGAGGTCACGGCGCGCTGCTCGCACCGTGACCTCGGAGGTCGCCCCCCCCCAAGTCGGATCGCGGTAATGTGAACGGGGCCTTAAAGCACCGTTTAGTACATAAGTTACATTGTGTTACTTGTGATTCAATACATTTGTTTTGGCCAGTTGCTGCACACTAGGAGATATATTGTTACCGAATATAATAAAAACAGACTGGTTACAGACTAGCTGAAAATGCTAAATTTGGACTAGAAACACTCTAGCTTTAAGTGGTTGTAAAGGCATACGTTTTTTATCTTAATGCATTCTATGTCCCTGACCCCAACCATAGCGGAGAATGAATCACCCAGTGCTAAGTAAAGTATGTTAAACAGCTGAGTAGCCAAGAGTTGTCGTCATGGATTTTTTCTTCTGTACATGCACTCTAATTCTTTTAAATAGTAACCCCTTTCCACTTTTAAATTTCTGCAGAAACGGAGATTTGAAAGCTTGTGCTTCATCCTTTCTGTGAAGTTGTGCTCCCTTCACTTTTCTGGTTGCACACAGAGACAGTTCAGAAGAAGCCATGGTAAATCAGTAAAGGGGAAAACGTCAGCAGCAGGAAGCCTACAGGTAATACTGGAAAGTACTTCTTTGTACTCTGCTTGCCTTATTTGGCCACAGCTTTCAGAGGTCAGGTCTTCTTTAAAAGGCTTTGTAAATTAGATAAAAGAAAGATGATATTACAAGATATGTTCTTAATTCATTGAAGTGGACAAATGTTTACAAGTATCCCACGCAACCTTGTAGGCTTGTGTCTGAAGATAAGGTTAATCAATTATTACCTCCCAAACTATCAAAGAATCCTTACAGACCTTGCGACTACAACCTAGCGGGGAAGGAGAGGCTTTCACACACTGAGACTCAAAACTGTCTGCAATGGTTTGTCATTTGGATCAGAGGGAATATGTTTTCATCTCTCCCCTGCTGATTTTGTACATTTGACCTATGACAAAGAAATGATAAGTCTATCATTTTAATTATAATTTTAATTGTAGCACTGCCCCCTAGGGAGCTGCTGAGAATTACACTTCTTGGGTTCCCCTGGGTTACCATTAGCAACTGATAGCAGATACACAGCATTAACGGTTCTTGGCTCAGACAATGAACAGTCCAGGGGATGTGTTTTTTTTTTTGTATTTTATTTTAGAACTTGGATGGGAGAAGGGATGAGTGGGATACTCCAACTTGAACTATTCACAATCCTGAGGATAACTCTCTGCAGCACACTGCTTCACTTTGCCACTGAAGTGAAGATAAGAATATGAACTCTTGTTTAGTTTACTCTTCAGGGTCTAACTTGGCACCCCCTTTCTCACTTGCTGTGTGTGCTGACCCCCTGTCCGCTGACACTCTCCCGGATCGGTCCCCTTCCTGGGCAGACCCCTGGCAAGCTTCTCGGTACTCATGGACACTGTTTTTCCCTGGGTGTCTCTGCTTCCAACTCCCTTGTCAACATCCACCGGACCTCCTGGTTCAGCACCACACTTCTGGTCCACAAGGCTGACCGCCTGTGACCACCTTCCTCAGCAACAGGGGGAGAGACAGTCGTCACCCTCCTGCTACATAATGATATTTTTTCTTTTTAACAGTGAGAGACAGAATTACAACAAATAAATCCAGAAAAATCACATTTCAAAAAAGTTACATTAATTTGCATTTTAATGAGTGAAATAAGTGTTTGACCCCTTCGCAAAACATGACTAATGCCCCGTACACACGTGCAGATTATCTGAAGACTTTTGTCTGCAGACTTACCAAAACCATATAATATGAGGTCAAACCTAAACACTTTCAATTTGTATGCAATCTGGCAGGCCCTTGCACTACATAGAAAAGGTAAATCTGAAGACAAAAGTCTTCAGATAATCTGCACGTGTGTACGGGGCATTAGTACTTAGTGGCAAACTCCTTGTTGGCAATCACAGAGATCCGATGTTTCTTGTAGCTAGCCACAAGATTTGCACACATCTCAGGAGGGATTGATTTTGTCCCATTCCTCTTTGCAGGCTGTAGTTTGATAACTCAAACCTTCAGCTCCCTCCACATATTTTCTATGGGAATAAGGTATTGAGACTGGCTAGGCCACTGCAGGACCCTGTATTCCTTCCTGAGCCACTCCCTTGTTGCCTTGGCCGTGTGTTTTGTGTCATTGTCATGCTGGAATACCCATCCACGATCCATTTTCAATGCCCTGGCTGAGGGAAGGAGGTTCTCACCCAAGATTTGACAGTTCATGCCCCTGTCCATCATCACTTTGATGCAGTGAAGTTGTCATGTCACCTGCAAAGCATAATGTTTTCACCTCCCTGTTTGACAGTGGGGATGGTGTTCTTGGGGTCATAGGCAGCATTCCTCCTCTTCCTCCAAACACGGCAAGTTGAGTTGATGCTAAAGAGCTTGATTTTGGCTTCATCTGACCACAACACTTTCACCCAATTCTCCTCTGAATCATTGAGATGGTGATTTCTTGAGCCGAATGACCTTGCGGGTGCTGTAGGATTTCAGTCCTTCACGGTGTAGTGTGTTACCAATTGTCTTCTTGGGGATTATGGTCCCAGCTGTCTTGAGATCATTGACAAGATTCTCCCGTGTAGTTCTGGGCTGATTTCTCCCTGTTCCTATGATCATTGAAACTCCACGAGGTGAGATCTTGCATGGAGCCCCAGACCGAGGGAGATTGACAGTTATTTTGTGTTTCTTCTATTTGCGAATAATCACACCAACTGTTGTAACCCTCTCACCAAGCTGCTTGGTGATGGTCTTGTAGCCCATTCCAGCCTTGTGTAGGTCTACAATCTTGTTCCTGATATCCTTGGACAGCTCTTTGGTCTTGGCCATGGTGGAGAGATTGGAATCTGATTGATTGCTTCTGTGGACTGGTGTCCTTTATAGAGGTTAGATTAGAAGCGCTCCCTTTAAGAGAGTGCTCCTAATCTCAACTCATTAACATCTGGGAGCCAGCAAATCTTGCTGATTAACAGGGGAAATGCAAATCAATTTATAACTTTTTTTAAGTTAGTTTTCTGGATTTGTTGTTATTCTGTCTCTTACTGCTAAACTAATTAAAATTATAGACTGATCCTTTCTTTGTCAGTGGGCAAATGTACAACATCATCAGGGGATCAAATACTTTTTGTAAGATCCAAAATGATAGTGGGTTGCTGAGAGTTTTTTGTTTTGATAGTATGAGCTACGAACTGCAGGTGGTTTCAAAATGGTATGTCAAAGCTTTATAGAACATCCTAGGGAGTGACTAAACAGTTTTATGGACCCTGCCTGTAGAAGCCACATAGAGTTTTGATTCATTCACTGCGAATGGGAAGGTGCGCTGGTGTCAGAAACCCCAACTCCAATCCAGCCAGCAGAATCAGCTGGTCCATATAACCTATGGCCACTTTAAAGGCTATTTAGATCAATGTACCTCCAAGTCCAAATAGCACCCTGCTTCTTTACTAGTTCTTAGTCTGTATTGAGTGTCAGGTTTTGTGTGAGGCAAGACACTGATTGGCTGTCTCCGCTCACAACACCAATGTGTGTGCAGTAGTACTTATCAGCAAGAAATCATGTTTAACCTCATTGAACTATGAAAAATGTACCCCCCCCCCTCCTTAATGACCAGGCCATTTTTTGCTAAACAGCACAGCGTTACTTTAACTGACAATTGCACTGACGCTGTACCCAAATAGAATTGATGTCCTTTTTTTCCCCCACAAATAGAGCTTTCTTTTGGTGGTATTTAATCACCTCTGCATGTTTTAGTTTTTGCACTATAAACAAAAAAAAAGACAACAATTTTGAAAAAAAAAAAAAACGATATTTTTTACTACTTTTCTTACTAAAAAATTAAAAAAATCAAATATCCCAATAAGCCCGTATTGATTTGTTTTTTTCACAAAAGTTATAGCATCTACAAACTATGGCATATATACTGGAATTTTTTTTTATTTATTTTTTTACTAGTAATGGGGACGATCAGCGACTTATATCAGGACTGCGATATTGCAGCGGATATTTGGACACTAACTGACACTTTTCGGAAACCAGTTGCACTAATACAATGATCAGTGCTAAAAATATGCACGGCCACTGTAATAATGACACTGGCAGGGAAGGGGTTAAACATCTATGGCAATCAAAGGGTTAAATGTGTGCCTAGCCAGTGTTCATGTGTACTGTGTGGTGCTTTCACTATGGAAAGTAATCCGTTTTGTTCCCTGCTTTGCAAGTAAAGAAACTCTATTACTTCCCCACTGACAGGACAGAGATCTGCCTGGTTTACATACGGAGGACTCTGTCCTGTGTAAATTCATGATGATCGCTGGGTGCCAGCGGTAATCCATTGGCTGGCACCCGGTGATCGACATCTGCTGTGTTTAATCATAGCACGACTGGGTTGCCGCAGCACGCGTGCCGCCTACCCAGAAGTGTCAGATCATGAACTAGGTATGTGATATGGCACAGTTGAGCCGCCTTGACGCCCTATATCTAGGTTATATCGTAGCCAAGAGGTTAATCTATTTGACTAGAGTAAATTGAAACTGGTTGCTTTGAGTGACTATAAGCTCTTTTCATTTAATTTTTGCTTATTATAATGCCTAATTTAATAAGGCAAACCCTTTATGCCCAACCTCTGGCCCAGGGGCCAGATATGGCCCTTTAATGTTTGATGTGCAGCCCTGCAGTCAGTAGTGAGAGAATTGTTTTTGAAAATTGGCCTTTATTAACAGTAATCTCTAACAGTGGCATGTGACATGTTCATACCTCCCAAAAGTCTCAGATTGGGTGGGACTTTTCCCAGATTTTTACCTCTGTCCCGCGGTCCCTGTGTACAGGGGCTTTGTCCTGCATTACTCCATTATAAGATAACAGCTGAGCAGGACCTGCAGCAGCGTGAACATCCAGCACAACCAGGGATTGGAAGGCAAACTGGTGGACGTACACCCAAAATGAGGGCGGGTGCAACTGTCAAATCCGACCTGTAATGTTGAGGATTTGTGGGGCCGATATGTATTTCAGGGGCTCTGTCCCTTTGTCAAGCAACTAGGGCATAGACAAACAGCCAGCATTTCTTCAATGGTGTATAATAAACCTGAATTATATAGCGCTGTAGGGTGCAAGTGCAGTAGTTACAATTGGTCCTGCCCCTTGCCACCTTTTTCCCAGGTGGCGCTGTATAAATGCTAGCTGTTTCCCTATAAACAGTTTTTTGACAAAGGGGGCGTAGCCCCTGAAACTCATCGCCGACATCACAGGTTGGATTTGACAGCTGCGCTCTCTCTCCCATTGCAGCTATCAGGTCACTTCCTCCCTTAAGTGTCCCTCATTCTGAAGTTCAAAAGTTGGGATTTATGCATGTTCCTAATCTCTGTCTATCTCCTACGGCATGAGTTGTAGAACAGTCTCTGACTATTTCCTCCAGTGGCGGCCAGTCTATAGGGGGCGCAGGGGCGCCGCCCCCCCCAATCAGCATCTTCAAGGTAAAAAAAATTACCTTTTAAAGCTCACTAGGGGCGCCGGAGCTATTGCAGTCTATAGGGGGGGGGGTTGGCATCCCACGTGGCTAGAGTAGAGGCACTGATTTGAGGCCTTCTGGGTGTCATCGGGGCACAGAGTAATGCGCCCCGACACTCCCACTTCTTTACTTCTAGTCCTGTGATTGGTCCAGGCTCCAGCCTTGACCAATCATTCAGGACTCCCTTCTGACGTCGTCGTGGGGGGCGGTACGGGCGTCAGTCACTCTGACTCACGCACCTTCCCAGTCGAGCGTGGTCGACGGTCGCGAGATGTCTTCAGTCAGTCAGCCAGGAGCAGGTAAGTAAATCCGCTGCCTTGTGTTTCTCCTCTGCCGCCGGCCGCCACTGATTTCCTCTAGAAAGTCTTCAGTCTATGCCCGTCTTCTGGAGAATTATACATAATAATTATTATATGTGGCCCTCTTGGAGCTATCAGGGGTCGTATTTGACGCCCCCTATACCATGTGAGTTCACAACTAAACCAGACTATCCAATAGTATGTAGAATAATAATACATTTACTCTGTAGCAAAGGTTTCACAGAAAAACAGACAACAGAATATGGAAAACATTGCACCTAATTAGTGTACTAACACATGAAATGCTGGGAACTGCTGACCTGGACAAGTCACATTTAATTTAAGCTGTTTATTAACACTTTATTGTTTTCTATATGATAAAGAATTTACATCACTCCATCTATCCTCCAGCTGTAGTTCACGCTTTGTCATCAGAAGCATAGGCTCTACTCACACTTTATATTGATCATCTAACAGCAATTAATATTTATTGTTTAACATTAAAGTTTGCGGGCAAGAGTTCTGGATCTGGAATGTGGATTTTTGACATGAGAGTTCCAATATAGCTCCCAACTTGACCCAAATTTCTGAACCAACCCTGAGATTCAGGCTTTGCACTTTGCAAAGTGTAGTTGCACTCTGCAAGTGCAGTTTCGCCAGAGCTTAGTAAATGAGCAGAAGCTCTGCTGACTTCCATCATCCAATCAAGTGCAAGCAAAAGTGCTGTTTTTTTTTATTTTCCTTGGACGTGATTGGGTACTCTTTGCAAAGTGAAGCCTTGCCTCATTTACTAAGCTCTGGAGCAACTGCTTTTGCAGAGGGTAACTGCACTTTGCGAAGAGCACAATCTATTTGTCTTTAGTAAATGAACCCCTTAGCCTCTGCTTGTAGGATTAATTCGTTCTAAATTCTATGTCTTCAAGGGGGCAGAGAGTGTGAGGTTTTCACTATTGGTCCATTTTAAAAGGAACTAACCAAAACAAAAAAATAGAAGCCGTCTTTGCTGATTTTCTTGCTTTGATAATTTAGGTTACTGACCAAGAACAAGTGCATATAAGGAATACAGATTTTACCCTTACTCTCCTGATCTGTGTGTTTGCTATGGATCAGTGACTCCAAAAGTACTGAAATTAGGGAGTCAACATAACAGCCAGGCAGTTGGCATTTTCATAGGTGGTCGCTTTTATTTCTCCAAGAATTGGGCTACTTTTAAAGCTAGTATAAAAGAGATGGATGGATATTATTGTTAACAACTGGTCAGATGCTCGCCATTATTTCTTATTTGGGCTTCACACAAAGCTGGGTGCATTAGATGTCCGAGAATTCCAAGACAATAGTAAACATGTTTCGTAGACTTAAAGCTGAATTCCAGTGAAAGCCTCTAGCTTCTGTCTCCTGTGCCGAATGCCTGTTCTGCTGCTTACTGAACATAGAAGATGATTTGCTTGGCACAGGTGCCATTCACAGAACACTTTGCATTTTTTCAATAAACGTAAAGCATGCTCTGATTGGACGAGGTGGAGATTGGGATGTAACCGCACCACCTCTCCACCTGGTACAGTCAGGGAACAATTTGCATTCATTGAGAAAATGCAGAGGGTTCTCTGAAGGGCTCTCAAAGCCAATAGCATTGACTCCAGTATCGGTGCCTAATCCAGCGATTTCCAGCTTTCATGGGGATATCCCAGGTATAGCATATGCATAGTTACATTGGCCCAAGCTGTAGAGTAAATAGTAGTGAATGGGTTAAAACCCTGCCAGGTTCTTTATTTGCTGTTTATGTACAATTGGGGAAATGTATGTTTACTTCATGTCCGAGGGATGTAGCAGGAAGTTAATGGAACTCTTCTATAGGGAGAGGAATTCCAATGATAGACAGTTGTACCTGGAACAGATATCCACGTGGGAAGATTTTCTCTTACCTTTTGACCTGGGAATAACTCTAAAATGTTGGATTTATTCTCACTTTCTTTCTCATTGCAGTGGTCATCAGCACATATAGAGGAGTAAATCTCCCCAATGGGGACACAGACAGCAATAAAACCAAGCATCTAACCTTTCTCAATCCATCAAAAAATTAAAAAAAAAGGTTTTGCTTAGAGATTAACTTTATTAACTACTCACCTTGCCTGATGCCTGAGCTACTGAACACCCCATCAATTAGTTGAACTGGAATCAGCAGAGAAACATACATTACTGTAAGTGCACCTTGATCAGAGGTCAGGCTTGAAGACAAGCAGCTATAGTAGAAATGAGGCTACCACTGACCAGCTTCATAAGTACAGAAGTAGGTCTCCCTGGTGGATGACACATGCTTACCCGTGGTGCAGAGTCAAAGCACTAACTGGCATTCACCAGAGCTCCTGATTGTGGAGATGGGTTTTGCTGTGTGTTAGTACCAGGTCACAGTCCTCGGGATTGCCCCACCAGGAGGTGAGCAAGCCGGGGTCCAGCAGCAGGTATAGCAGGTAGGGATCAAGCAGAAGCCTAGTCAGTAACAAGCCAAAGGACTGTAACAAAAGGTTGCAGGTTGGGATCAAGCAGAATCATAGTCAAGAAACAAGCCAAAGGTCAGTAACAAGTGTTAGCAAAGATACGGACAGCAGAAGGAGTAACAAGAGCGAGATATTGGCTGTAGAGAGCACAATATTCTGGCAAACAGGAAGTGCAAAGGCATGGCTAAAATAGGAAGTTCATGGGAAGCGCAAAGGGTTCAAGGTTTAAGAGAAACAAGGTTCAGTGCAAGATTGTTTAAGTATCCAGCATCCCAGGTGGCTTGGAAAAACAGACACAGTAGAGGTTGCAGGTTCAGACCCGGATCTTGACAAAGTGATGATCTTATTAAGGGGGGCCTGAAGTGTGACCTCTGACATCGCCCAAGGGCCACACATAATATTTAGCGTCGGAGACAGCAGACACACAACAGGACATGGTCAAAGACTGTGGGCATGATACAAGTTTGTCAGAAACTGTACAAATGCTTTAGGAGATGTACAATACTAGGAATGTGCTTCAGGAGACAAAGACTGATGACACATTACGTGAAACTGCTAGAGTTTACCGTGGAAACAAGGCAATAGGGCAACAAAGGTGAGCATCTACAGGGCTTTGCGGTCCACACAAAAAATGCCAAAGGTCATGCGGCCCTCAGGCCATAGTTTGGACACCAAGGATCTACTGGGTTCCTTGTGGCTCTCACGGGTTTCTTCCTCTGAACTCTGCATGCTGCACACCAGTTTGGCTCCCTGTTTCCTCCCTCTCTTATTCTAAGCTCTGCTATGCAAGCAACCAATGCCAAGTCAATTTCAGGTACTTATACTGGTTGCATTTCAAAAACATAGTTTTATGAATGAATACTGGGCTGCATTCCTGTATCCCTTTTAGATTGTAAGCTCTAACAAGCAGGGTCCTCTGATTCCCCCTGTATTAAACTGTATGGTAACTGTCTACCCTCACGTTGGAAAGCACTGCGCAAACTGTTGGTGCTATATAAATCCTGTATAGTAGTAATAATTTTAATACTGTAATAATGTATCCTATATATGCCTGGTTCTAAGCAAACTTTGTATGTTTTTAAAGCCCAAATGCAGCCCAAACTTTTTTTTATTAAATATATATATATATAGACTTAGGAAAAGTAATTATTTATTTTAAGTTCTTATCTCTGTATGTGACCTCCTTGGGGAGATTTCACATAAATTCTAGTCCCTGTCACTGCAGGACAAGAAATGAGAGGAACAGTTGTCACTGGGACAGAAAAATACGAAAGAAATAATACCCAAAGAAAGGTCTGAACCCTTCCCTAGTTTACTACAAAAAAGTGTTTTGTTGCAGTATCTGACCTTTAATTATGTACAGGAAATTTAAAATATATAATATTATAATAAATAAGACAGACCTTGTACAGTTTGTGGGAAGTCTCAATAGCTGGATCTTATTAAGATTAAGTTTTACCATTCCCTGTCCAGAAGTACAGTATTGCCTTCATAGAAGTCCTTGCCATATAAGTGACTTCATAGTCCACAAACATGCTAGGACTTGGTTGATAAGGGAAGAGGGCTAAAAAAAAAAGAAGAAAATCAAATGAAGTCCTGATTTTTTTGCCTCTCTGAAATATTATAAGTTTGATGGGAGTGTCTCCAAAATATCATCCTACTTGGAGCAGACTCAATGGACCACTACATGGTCTTCTTCTGCTGTCATTCTTCTGTGCTTCTATATCTCTATAAATGTTGGTGTTACCAACAACTGTGCTTTCAGACATTTACAGGGAATAAAATATGTTTCTATGCTGCCTACCTAAACAAAATAATTCTAAATAAGCTTCTACAATGGATCAGTGTAAAATAAAAAAAAAAATAAAAAATAAAAAAAAATGTGAAACTGTAGTGCTATAACAAAATCTCCTCTATTATTATCAAATAAAACATAAACATTAACCAAGATATTGTTAAAATCACACTAAATAATTTAAGGAAGTACAATACCTAAAAAAAAGTCCAGAAAGCCAACAGATTTGTTATTTATTTATTTATTTTATTTTCTTTATTTATTATTTTATTATTATAGTGTAATTGCATTGGAATATTTCAGTGAGATTTGAATGCATTGCATTATTTTACTGTAATTTGAAAATTTTACTGTAAATATCTTATTTAATGTTTATGATATTATATTGTAAATTTTCTTGTTTTTAGTTTTTATTATGTTTAAAGGGAATGTTTAGCCTTTTTATTGGTGACTTAATGTGAAATTTAAAAACAAAAATACAAAAAAAAAAAAAAAAAAATTTAAATGGGTCAAAATTTATATTCACCAACAATATACTATGATTTCCCTTGAAAGCCATTTGCGTGGTAATTAGAGCAAATCAACTTTCGATTTCATTTTATGTCACAATCTTGATTAGCAGCAAGGACATACGATAAAAATGCCCCAATTAAGGACACTTGTGACAAAACTCCTTTTTTTCAAATTTTGATAAAATTTTCATTGCATTGTATATTTGAGGGTTTAAATCCTGGTTTATTTTACATGGATTGTGTTTATTTGCCCATGGTTGAGTTGGTTGTGGCAGTCAATGGTACCAGATCCTAAACCTGGCTGGTGGGGGTAATGTTGCCCACATTAGTAGGTGGACAATGTTTATGGTGGTACCTGGTAGTTGGTACAGATACTTGGTGCTTGAGCCCTGAAAGACAGCAGAGCAGGTGCTTTGGTTAAAGTTTTAATGTCTTTAGAGCTAAAGGTCCGGTATAATTAAATTAAAGGTTGTCGTGTTCTATTTAAACTCAATTAAAGGTGCAACGGCCATAATTTTCCACTATTTAGTTCCTGGTTTTCTGTATTTTCATAGATTGGTTTTTTTGTGGAGTATACAAACCTATGTACTGAAGATGTCAATGTGTTGCCTAGTTTCCAGTTCACAACGGTCTGATTGCTGGTGGTTGAATAAATTAGTGGGTGGTAGCTTACTTAGTTTCTGGCTATCTGATGCTATTGTAGGAGCGATTCCTTTAAGACGGAGATTGAAATTGAATGAACATTGTTATGTATATATCCAGCTTAAAGGGTTAGTTCACCTTTACCAAAAAACTGCCTATGCAGGTAAAGGGCGCTTGTAGATAAAAGCAAACTGTGCAGCTTTGACCAAAGTTAAATAATGCCCTTGCTATAAGTGCAGGCGTTTTAAGTACCCCCAAAGCATGGCTGAGAAAACTCACAGAGATGGAATCATTTCTTCCTGCTAAGACACTACTCCCAGGCAATTCAAACCCCTTTGCACATGCTCTCTCTCCCATGTCAGAGTTAGCTCTGATGTCAGCAATGCAGCGACAGAAGAGATAGTGGACCACACATGTGCCAAGTTTTGAGGCCTCACTCCTGCAATGGTGGACAGAGTAGTAATGGGTGGAAGTGTCTTAGCAACGTCCTAGTAACAAGACAGGACAGGATTATGCCATCTCTGGGAGCACAGCAATGCTGTGACAGAGGAGATAGTGAACAACACATGTGAGGGGGTTTGAGAGCTCACTCCAGTGATGGTGGAGGGAGCAGTAATGGGCAGGAGTGTCTTAGCAATGTCCTAGTAGCAAGGCAGGATGGGTAGATGCCATCTCTAGGAGCACAGCAAAGCTGTGACAGAGGAGATAGTGAACCACACATGTACAGGAATTTGACAGCTCACTCCAGTTATGGTGGAAGGAGCAGTGATAGCTGAGAGTGTCCTAGCAATGTCCTAGCAACAAGGCAGGACAGGATGATACTGTCCCTGAGAGTTCATCTTTTTTTTTTTTTTATCAAATTTTAATTTATTTGAAATGGTTTAGGAAACATAAACAAATACACAAAATAGACAAAATACAATATACCACAAAAAACAACCACAAAACCAAAGAAAGAACAACAAAAAAAAAAAGACACCTAAGCTACACACCCATAGAGCAAGTGCCAAGTCAATAAAAAAAAAAGAGTAAGTGGCATAATAAAAGCTTACGAAAAGGCACCCTTTAAAATTATAGACAATCTTGTGGCACCCCATTCTAAAGTGTAAAAACGAAACTAATAGTTTTACATAATGCAGCAACATCCACACCGGTAGGACACACAACATTTGATTTGATTTTTTTTACAAAGAAAATACCCCTTTGCACATTGGTGCTGACTAGTATTCCAGTGTTTCTCTTCTACCTCAGTTTCCCACCCTCACTCAGCTAATGTGATTCCAGTACTAATGGAGAGGGGAAGTAGAAGGGCAAACAAGGATGCTATGCAGGCACCTGACGTCCTCTTCAATCATCAATCAATGACATAACTGGTTGCTTCTGATAGGTTGTAACAGAGTAACTAAAAAGCAGACTTGATCCAACCGGCTAGTTTTGATACAAATTTTAAGCTATTTTTAGGCATTTTGCTAAGGCACCCCTGAAGAAACCTAAAGGCACCACTGAAGAAACCCAGAAGGAAGCCCTGAGGAAACCTGAAGGAACCCCTGAAGATACCTGAAGGCACTGAAAGACAACAACACCGACCCTGTGCATTACCACTAAAAATGTTTATTAAAATCCAAATAGGTAGTATACATCATACTCACAAACATAAGATGTATACATGCATGTAGAAATTGGGAACAGATCGCCTCCAGACAACTTCTAGTGACAATTTTGGCTCTGAAGAAGAGGGTTCTCCCCCGAAACGCGTAAGGTCATTGTGGATGCCTTCACGCCATCCAGAAGTATAGAAGTTGTCTGGAGGCGATCTGTTCCCAATTCCTACATGCGTGTATATATCTTATGTTTGTGAGTATAATGTATACTACCTATTTGGATTTTCATTAACTTTTTTAGTGGTAATGCACAGGGCCGGTGCGCCCTTCTCGTGTTGTTGTCTTTCAGTGTTTTTTCGGATGCCCTTGGTCCTGAGGGGGCAGCAAGACCACATTTTTTTGTGCTACAAAGCCCTTTTGTTGTGCTACAAAGACCATTTAGAACATTTACCTTCCCGCATACCACTTGAGCGCAGAAGAGATACTGTTTTTGGGATATCTGAAGGCACCCTGCTTTAAAAAGGCTGTTCTAACCAAGGTGACCAAATTGCATCAAACTTCTTTAACAAGTTCCTGAGAAAAAGAGTATGTGTTAAGAAATACACCCATTAAGATCAAAAATCCAGGCGGAAAAGGTCAGATGGTATGGGGAAGACCACTTATGGGCAAGCGCACACACAACAGTGATCCGAACTGGGAGTTTTTCAGCTTGACTTTAGAATGCTCGTAAATGGCCTTCACCTGTAACAAGGACATTATCCAACTTTGGTCAAATCTGCACAGTTTTTATTTACAGGCACCCCTTACTTGCACAGGCAGTGAGAGTTTTGGTAAAGGTGAACCGACCCTTTAAGGGTTGTTTACTAAAGGAGTAGAACGATCACTTAGCCCGTTGACCTTTTATTTCAATCGTGTTCAGGGAAATTCCGACTTTTTTCTATTCCCCTGCACACGACTGGATATTTGAAGTAAACAGAGGTTCATTTGTGAACCTTCTACTCCTTTAGTAAATCACGCCATTTTTCTGTATACAGTAAACTCCACAGGTCAAGACTTGCAATAAGCGCCTTCGGTAAGAGATGAAATAAAGATGCCCGCAGCCTCATGAGTACATAGCACGAGGTGATAACTCGCTGTTTTAATGACCTATTCTGAAGAAAAAGGGAGCGCGTGGCTAGTAGGGGGTTTGCCTCATATTATTTCACATCTTCCTAAGCACAGCAAATTAGATGTATGATGTAAGACGAGATCGGCAACTTTACCTTAATGAAACATTTCTCTTTATGAGAGCAAGTCTGACATGACACAGTGTCACCCCACCGCGCTAATGTCCAGCATATAACACGCATCTCGTTGACATCGCTGACCTTTCGCGCTGGGCCATCAGGTGGATGGAAACCATTAGCTGACGGATGAGGCCGACTCTGCAAATGTCTCTGAACCGATCAGGCAAGCGCAGGTTAAAAAAACACCAAAAATCAATTGATATTCTGCCCACGGAGATTATTCATTGTCATTAATAATCTTCTAATAATTTACAACGAGTGCGTAAGAGATACCTTTTCATCAAATGCAGCCGCTAAATGCAGCGCTCAGGGACTGACACCATATAATTGCAATTAGTGTAATTCAGTAGAAGATCGTACATTCGGACCGCTTGTAGTGGGTTATAAACAGCGACCTGTGCCCTCTGTATTATGGTATCGCACTCAACATTTTCCAAGCTGGGGGCATCTGCTAAGCATGAAAACATCATTTTCTTTTACACATAAAAAGAGGCATTTTGAGTCTAAATTTACAGTTAATGCTTACATACTTTTAAGGGGAAATGTTTACTGGTAAATTATTTTCTTTTAGTTTTTAGTCAATCAAACAGGAAATATTGCATATAAATATTATAAGTATATAAGCAGTATTAACCACTTTAAGACTGGAAGGATTTGTCCCCTTAATGACCAGGCCCTATTTTGTGATTAGGCACTGTGTTACTATAACGGACAATTGCGCGGTCGTGCGACGCTGTACCCAAATAAAATTGATGTGCTTTTTTTCCCACACATAGAGCTTTCTTTTGGTGGTATTTTATCACCTGTGTGATTTTTATTTTTCGCGCTATAAACAAAAAAGCGACAATTTTGAAAAAAAACAATATTTTTTACTTTCTGCTATATAACATTCCCCCAAAAAATAAATAAATACAATCAAATGTTTTCATCATTTTAGGCCAATTTGTATTCTGCTACACATTTTTGGTATTTTGATTGGTTTGCGCAAAAGTTATCGTGTCTACAAACTGGGAGAAGGATTTACGGTATGTAATTTTTATTTGTTTATTTATTTTTTACTAGTATTGGCGGCGATCAGAAATTTTTAGTGGGGCTGCGACATTGCGGCGGACAGATCGGACCCCTAACTGACATTTTTGACACTATTGGGGGGGACCAGGGACATTACTACAGTAATCAGTACTATAAATGTTACTGTAATAATGATACTGGCAGGGAAGGGGTTAACCCAGGGGCGATCAAAGAGTTAAGTGTGAGCCTAGGGGTTGTTTTCTAACTGTGGGGTGGGGGGGGGGGGCTTGTAATATCAATACAGAGACCTGTGTTCCTAAATGGGAGGAACACAGGAGCTCTGTGTTGATAGCAGAGAGAACAATGGTCTGCTGTGTTTACACCAGAAGATCGCCGTTCTCTCTTCACGGAGAGCGATCGCGGGTGTCGGAAGGAATCGTGGCTGCCAAGTCCCACGCCTTGGCCTCCCCGCTGGCGAGTGGTCGCGGGCACACGCCTCCGGCGCCACTCACACGTCCATAGGATCGCTCCCATGCCCACAGGATTGCTACCGCGAACCGCCATACAGGTACAGCGATTGGCGGGTACCTGCCGTCATATAATTGCGGCGGCTGGTCTGCAAGTGGTTAAAGAAATACTACAGCTTTGTTTTTTTCGTTTTTTCATTTTTTAATAACATGTTATACTTACCTGTTCTGTGCAGTGGTTTTGCACAGAGCAGTCCCAATCCTCTTCTTTTCGAGTCCCCTACCGGCGCTCCTGGCTCCTCCTCAAACAATGCTCTATGCTTCCAGAAGTCACATAGAGCCGCGGTTCATCCTCCCGCTCTCTCCTTATTGGCTCACTGGCTGTGAGGATGGAGAGTCCTGGGACAGCCGAGGCTATCGTGAACATTGCTGGATCAGAGGGAGCTCAGGTACGGATTGGGGGGGGGGGGGGGTTGCTGCACACAGAAGGTTTTTGAAAGCATGAAGGTAAAAAAGACTTCAGCCTTTAGAACCACTTTAAAGTGTTGATAAACTCAGTTTTACCACTTGTACCTACAGGTAAGCCTATAATAAGGCCTGTATATACTGTGATTATTTCCTAAATTTTAGGAAATTTTAATGTTTAGGAGATATTCTCACTGTTTGCAGCCAGTGATGTCACTGGCACATGCGCTCTGAAGTTCTGGCATACTATGCCGGACCTTCAGAGCCCATGCTGTAAACGGCGGTGCAGATGCGGGAGTGATGTCATAGGGCGCCTGGTCTCTTATGTAGCTGGAGGCTGCGAACCCGGAATGAAGACCGGGTGAAGATGGAAGCCCTGTCAGTGGTGAGGTAAGTCTTGCAAGATATGCTAAAAGAAAGAGACAAACGGAACGTCTAAAAAGTGCAGTGTGTTTAATCCAGGAGTGCACACAAAATGTAAAATCTCACATGGGATACATGGTGTAAGGCTCAAAACTGGTGCCGGGAGATGAAGTCCAAAGTCCAGTGTCCGGGAGCAGAAAGCAGATGGATGCTGATGGATGGAACGGGAGGACAAACAAAGCCGGTGTTCCGTGAAAAAACCATACCCGTGAGAAAACCATACCCTCGTCACTTCCGGTTCCGCTACGGAGGGTATGGATTTCTCACGGTAGATAAACTTGCGGCGGGTACATTAAAACACTTCGGGTGCAACATAAATCATGTCCTCTCCTATCGCTGTAACTTCCCTCATCTCCGGTAATAAATATAAAAGCGGATCACGGAGCCGCGATCGCCGTCACATTTACATCTCATACACCCGCCACCGCTTTTATATTTATTACCGGAGATGAGGGAAGTTACAGCGATAGGAGAGGACATGATTGATGTTGCACCCGAAGTGTTATAATGTACCCGCCGCAAGTATAACATTAGAGACAGTGCCGTGAGAATTTCATGCCCACCGAGCATGCGCACTTCTCAAATTCTTTCTTCTTCAATCACGTATCCGGGGCTCTGAGCATGCGCACTACTGCGCTGCTCAGCTGTTTCAGACCGGGAAGTGACGAGGGTATGGTTTCTTCACGGGGTATGGTTTTTTAACGTTACACCGGCCGCTGTCTTCCGGGATCAGCTTGCTTCCGCGTGTCAGACTGGAACGCAGCGTGTCGCCGTGTGACGTCACTAGGACCAGAAGGGGAACACGGCGCATTTCAGAGCATGTGCCAAGCTCTCAGCGGGCATGCGCGCTCTTTTTTCAATAGTGGTGACGTCACGCGGCGACACGCTGCGTTCCAGTCTGACACGCGGAAGCAAGCGGATCCCGGAAGACAGCGGCCGGTTTTGTTTGTCCTCCCGTTCCATCCATCAGCATCCATCTGCTTTCTGCTCCCGAACACTGGACTTTGGACTTCCTCTCTGGGCACCAGTTTTGAGTCTTACACCATGTATCCCATGTGAGTTTTTACATTTTGTGTGCACTCCTGGATTAAACATACTGCACTTAGGGGCCCTCCGTTAGTCTCTTTCTTTTAACCCTTTCCATAGAGCCTGACTTCCTTCCCTGTGTTATGGAGCTAGCCCTTTGTCATGGACTGTTTTATCCTTGATGGACTTTTATACTCATACAAGTATGTCTAGCACCTAGATGCACTGCTGTCATTTTTAGTGACTGTGATTTACAGTGCATGGCCCATCACATATTGATTATCCCGACCACCTTGTATTCATCCAGAGCGCCGGCTAATCCATTGTTTTTTATTTGCAAAATATGCTAGTATGTGATGCATACTAGCACATTATGCCCTTGCCTTGCAGGGGACATTTTTAAGTGTTAGAAAGGGGGATGGGAGCATTTTTAAGACTAGTTAGATTAAACTCAAACTTAAATAATACATTTTGAACAGAGTTCTATACATCAGACCAAAAAAAGAGGAACAACGAAGGAGGAGAAGGATGTAGAGACTTGGTCCCAATAGAGGCAGTGGTGTATTTTGGTTTTGTGCTGCCCTAGGCAGGATTAAAATTGGGTGCCCCCCTCCCCCTCCAAAGTAAATTTGCCCCACTCCTTCCTTAAAGGATGTGACCCCCTCCAAAATTGAAGTCAAGTCCCAGCATGACCCCTGAGAGCTCACGAGAGGGGTGGGGGGGGGGTGTTTTGAGAGAGAGAGAGAGAGAGAGGGGTGAGAGAGGTGGCTCTAGCAACCAGTGGCCAATGGAGTCTCAGGTGGAGGGGGGACTCCTTTTTTGCTGCCCCCCTGCAAAGTGCCGCCCTAGGCCTGGGCCTTGTCGGCCTAGGCCAAAATACAGCACTGAATAGAGGGACAGCTCCTCCAAATAAGAGACTGTTGGGTGGAATGTTTTTTTACCAGTTCTATACTCCTTCAAGAGGAGAATGTTGAAACTGTGGAAGGACTAATGGGGTCCACTCTGCCGTATCGCAGACAGAGCTGATTTTGCATTTTTCACCCATCTCTGAACACAGGATGGCAATATTAATAAAATACATTATTAATCACAGCATAACATACTGGAGTTTGCCTGAACGCTATATGAAACATATGCTTAGCTTTTGACAGGAAAGCTGAACGCAGGTCTCTTGATACAACTTCTCGCACATCATACACATATCTTCATGTAGGTAACTATAAAAATATTCAAAAAATAGGCACTGGACTTACAAAGCCATAATTTGACACTTCACAAACCATCGCTGCATTAATGATTTGAATTAACGAGGTGTGAGTATATTATATCAATGTCCACTTTAGAAAATTCTTCAAGAATTTACTGCGGATTTACTAAGTCACCAAAAACCCGATCAATCCAGAAGACCATTTCACTAAAATCCTTCACAAATTAGCAGTGTTGCCAGCCTACCAAATTGAAATTTACTGACATGACACCCAAAATTTACTGGCATACCCAAGTTTTTACTGGCATTTCCAAAAGTTAAAACATTACAGTTTAACCACATTAAGACCCCGACCCCCCCCCGCTGCAGATTTTCTGCGGCAGGCTGCCTCTCCTGCACGAACCGATGTAGCCCTAGGACGTAAATCTTTCCCCTAGTTTGTAGACATGATAACTTTTGTGCCAACCAATCAAAATATGCTTATTGTGATGTTGAAGCTGTTATAGATAATAAATAAAATATAAAATATAAAGGGTGAGCCTACTCAATATTGAACCCTACAGACAAAGACTGGGATGCCATTACTACCAGAACAAAGGATGATTCCTGATCTTTAGCTTTGTAATTCCCTCTGATGAAGTGGACACTGACCCAAGGGACGTGTTTGGAACAGTTGGAACACTATTGGATGACAATAATCATGTGTATGTACATTAAAGCACAACTACGTCTTACTCTTAACAATCCAGATCTATGAAACGTTCTATAATCTTCTTATTCAACTGTTGTGAGCTAAACGCGTAGATCCACAGCTCAGATCATATGGTCCACCCCTTCAGTCATGTGATGCATTATATACATGTACTATTATACCTTTGTTACTGTGTTCTTTTTTGAATATAACTCTATATTGTGAATAAACATAGAATAACTCTTTTTAACCCATTTGTGGTTTATGTTTGGGCACATTCAAATCCCCATATCCAGGATTGGTTGTTGGTTTCCCCTTTCTCCTTCCCCTGCTCCCTTTCATTTTTCCCACCATACCTTGCTATATTTACTTAGTTCCTTTATTTTGAGGGGACGGTGCCAGAATTTCATAGACAGAGTTTTTCTCTCCATCCAATCTCTATACTCCTTATTCCTTTATGGTTCATACACACTAAGGCCCCTTTCACACGGAGCCGACCGTATTACGATCCGCTCCGGCACTTTTTTTTTTTCACGGACACGGATGACATTTGTGTCATCCAGTCCGTGTGTCCGCATATCATCCCATCTGTTTGCGGATGATATACGGGCATAATGCATGTCTATGGGATTGCGGATGTCAGCGGATGACACCGCTGACATCCGATTTTGCGTCCTTTCCGTTTTTTTAAACGAAAAAGAAAATAGGGTTCTGTTCCGTTCCAAAAAACGGAACAGAACTGAAAGGACGCAAATCGGATGTCAGCGGATGGTCACCCGCTGACATCCGCAATCCCATTGACATGCGTTATGTCCGTATATCATCTGCAAACGGATGGGGTGATATACGGAACGCCTGTGTGAAAGGGGCCTATAAGAAAATTTGGCGAAAATTTTTATCCAAAGAATTTTTGTACAATTTTCGTATAGTGTGTACATAACTTTCGGTAACCGATTCCAACTTTTCCTACTAAAATTCCCGAAGCGACAAACCCTAAAATTTTCCTCGAACACAAACAGAATGAACGATTTTCATTTATTTGTACCGTTTTCGTATGATTTTCATACAAGGAAAATCAGAAAAGGAAGACTGCGCATGATCAGAAACAATAGACAAAAAAAAAAAAAGCCTTTGACGTACGAGAATTCGCACAGATTTTCGTTCATAGGTTTCAATTTGCTGTGAAATCATGATAAGAATCAGACAATCATTCGCCCAATTTTCTTAGGGTGTGTACGAGCCTTTAGTAGGACACAGCTAATTTTAAAATGTTTTTCTTTTTTTTTTTTTTTTACATGAATATACCATAAAAAAAATTAGTTTTTTATATATCAGAAAATGTTTTTGACGTGATAAAAACTACTGTATATATCTTGGACACCATGAAGATATTCTTCCCATATAAATAAAAACACTTTACCAGGATGCCATATTGATGACCGACAGTATCTTGGGGCGCGAATGTTTTCATATGTACACCCCCACATAGATAACTATGACAAATAAATAGCAAATCCACTCTTTTATGTTAGAGAACAATTATCAATTCTCTGAGATCATAAAGTAGAAGTGTATTCTGCAGAAGGATGCTATTAGGGAGGTGGAAACACATTTAAAAATACTTTACAAGTCTGCATGAACAATTTACTAACATACTCCGATATACAGCTGCAGGATCGTTGTTTTTTTGTTACCATTAAAGAACAATAAACCTTTAGTAAAGGTGTAATTTAAGTAGCACTGCCCCCTAGAGGGCTGCTGAGAATTGCACTTTCTGGATTCCCCTGGGTTACCCGTAGCAACAGTCTGTAGGAACTTAACACTTTAGACACTTGGCTCAGACAATGAACAGTCCATGGGATTTGGTTTTTGTGTTTTATTTTAGAATTGGGATGGGAGAAGGGATGAGTGGGATACTCCAACTATGAACTATGCACAAATCTCGAGGACAACTGACTCTAGCGTGTGCGGCAAGGCCGCTGTCTCAACTTGACACTAAAGTGAAGATAATGAATATGATCCTGAATTGATTCCTCTTCAGGGTCCTAAAATGGCACCCCCTTTCTCACTTGATGTGCGTGCTAGCCCCTGTCCACTGACTCTCCGCTGGAGCGGTCCCCTTCCTGGGCAGACCCCTGGCAAGCTTACCGATACTCACGGACACTGTTTTTCCCAAGGTTGATTTGCCTTACGCTCCACTTGTCTGGACCTCCTGGCTCAGCATCCCACCTCTGGCTCACTAGGTCGACCACCCGAGACCACCTTCCATACAGACAGGAGGAGAGACAGCCGTCATCCTCCTCCTGGGACCTGGCTTTCCGCCAAAAGACACCCTTTCCCATGTGCCCCTGGCTTTTATAACATATCCCAGGATGCACCACTGTTGTGCCAACCCACTGGGATAGTCATACAAGTCTGTGTGTTACTGGCTGGGTTCCCTCCACTGTCCAACATGCTCCCCTATTGGATACAGTAGGGACACTCCCTCAGACCAAATGAATCACACATGGACACATGCAACAGGCCTAGCTACTGATCCGGCTCCCCTGATAAGCAGATGGAGCAAACTATACAGTAGTTTATACCAACTAGCACCTATCTAGGAGGGTGCTACATTTAAATATACAAGTTCAAAGACATAAACAGCTGGCAACTCGGTATCATCCAATTTATTGGAAGAATTTATTGGTTACAGGGTAAATACAACATGAATAGGCTTACACGTTTCGGCCATGAGGCCTTAGTCGTAGCATAGCCATGACTAATCTTCATTTCACACCTATGCAGTTTGCTTTTGATCCGTTTCTGTAGTGCTTTTTGCTGTGAGTTTTGCATGTTTGCAAAAGTGATTTCGCCACGATTTGCATTTTCTATTTTTTGTGTTTTTATTTTTTTTGCCCAATTTATTGTTTGGCAGATTTAAAATGCAAATCATGGCAAAATTGCAGTAACATTGCTGCAAAAACACACTACATGCTTTTCTGCAGCTTCTCTATTGAAATCTATTGAACCAAAAAATAAAAAAAAGTCCAGTCTTGCATTAAAAAAAAAACCCTGACCCTTTCCAAATATGCAGCAGCAAAAAAAAAAAAAAAAAAAAAAAAAGCATAAATGTGAATGTGTCCCATAGGAAATCATGGTAAATGAACTGTAGTGTGTTTCTGCAACAAAGCACCATAAAAAACACATAGCTGTGAACCATCGCGGTTGTGTCACCATAATTTCATGCTTACCTCGATTGGGGTGTCATTAACAATTAGGCTGCAACCTGTTTGCAGTCCCTGTCTTTCTTTATTTTTACAGTATTACAGAATGTATATAGTTACATAGTTACATAGTAGTTGAGGTTGAAAAAAAGACAATAGTCCATCCAGTTCAACCTGTGTAGGTGTGTGTGGACGTATTAATTTCCCATATCCCTGAATGTTTTGATCTTGGAGATGTATGTCCAAGAGTCTTTTAAAAGTAGCCATACTCCCCGCACTTACTACCATTTATGGAAGCGAGTTCCACAATCTTATTGCCCTTACTGTAAAAAACCCTTTGCGTAGCCTGAGGTTAACTCACTTCTCCTCTAATTGCATTGAATGGCCTCGTGTCCTCTTGCACTCCTTGCGACTGAATCGTTTTTTTTCTATGCTGAGATCACCATTGAGGTATTTGTAAATGGCTATCATGTCCCCTCCCAGGCGTCTCTTCTCTAGGGAGAATAAATTGAGCGCTTGTAAACGCTCCTCATAATTTAGGTCCTCCAATCACCTAATTAGCTTAGTTGCCCTTCTTTGGACTCTTTCCAGTTCCAGCGCATCCTTTCTGTGGATTTGCGACCAGAACTGGCAGAATAATCCAGATGTGGCCGGACCAGGGTTTTAAAAGTGGTAGGATTATAGTTTTATTTCTGGAATATATCCCCTTCCTTATGAATGCCAATATTCTGCCAGCTTTGGCAGCTGCAGCTTGACATTGCATGCTATTGCTTAGTCTATCTTCTACTAAGACTCCCAGATCTTTCTCCATTCTTGATTCCCCCAGAGGCTCCCCCCCCCCCCAACGCGTATTTTGCGTTAGTGTTTTTAGTCCGCAAGTGCAATACCTTACATTTCTCCACATTAAACCTCATTTGCCACGTAGTTGCCCACTATAGTGCCAACAGTATGTACAGCTCTTTACAAAGTAAAGGGAGACAGCACAGTAAGAAAACAATTCCATACAAGAGGATTAGTATGGCACTGCTCCCCGTGGGAGCTTACCGTATATAGTCTACGTGATCCAGCCGTTATGTTGGTACACTGTTGATTGTCTTCTTCTGTAAAACCCTAATTTACATACAATTAGTCCTGAGTTTTTCACAGTTCAATTTGTTGCTTTTCGCTGTAATAATTAAAGCTTCACAGTTTGTAGATTTAATTAAAATGCACAGCAAAAGGTGAATACAACAGTCAAATCTTTTAGGTAAAGCAAGCCAAAGTAAATCTATAGAACAAATTAGGCGTACATACATTAGGCATACATGAAATGCATCTATTTTCCTAGCTGGTGGCTGAGATCATTTGCAGAGGAGCACTGAATGCTCAGAATGTATGGGAAAACACAAGAGATACAGAAAAAATACAGGGCTGTGAGCTTTCTCTTAAAGCGTATCTAAACTCAAAATCAAAAATGTAATCTATTGCAGTTTACCAGTTCCTTAGATTCAGTGGTTGAATTTGTTTCTTTTTGGGGCTATTTTTATTTATTTATTTTCAACTGGTGATCCTGCAAATAACACATTCCCTGTCCCTTTGTGTCTACACTCATTTCACTATTGTATCTATGGAGGAAGCCATGGTTGTCATATAGGCTGGATTTCAAACATATTGCACATAACATTTTGGAATGATGTGATTACTAGTTTACACAATAAAGTAGTGGTGGAACTACCAGGGTTGCAAAGGTCGCTCTTGCGACCAAGCTCTTTCATTTCACCACTGGGGGGGGGGTCCCACTGGGGGGGGGGGGGTCCCAAGAGGCCATACTGTGGCTCCATGGCTGCAGTTCTAAGTGGAGAGTGTCTGTTATGCTTAGGGATGGCCCAAGACATTGTGCTGTCCAAGAATGAAATGCTGCCCCCCCTCCCTAAAAAAAAAAAAAAATCTCACCCACCAAAAGGCCCCCACGTCCAATATTTTGTAGCATGATAATTAAAACTAAAATAAATTCATCAGGAAGTCATATTTCAATGCAATAGCTCCTTGCCTATATGCAAAATCATATGACATACCATTATGGTGCATTTCAAACCACACATTCCAGAATTATTTTGTTTGTCTGAATGTCTGACGTCATTGCACATACCACATTCACGTGAGGGACATTCCATGGAAGAGACGCTCCGCCTCCTCATGCTCATAAATTTGCACTACGGGTGGCAGTATGAGATGTGAAAATGCCACCCGTAACACGCCGCAAACTGTTGACACACAAAACTGCTATAAAAAAATACTGGGTGTCAATTTCCCGCCCTTCTTAAAGTGCCGCCTGGGTCCAATGGACCCAGTGGGACCCATGGTAAGGCTGGCCCTGGTTATGCTCTCTCTTACACTGCCCAGGTCCAACACTAATGGCACTTTTCCACTGCAAGTACCAGCTCGGCTCTACTCGGCCCTGCTTGGCCCGGTTTGCTTTTCCACTGCTGGTACCGCATGGTACGGTGCTGGAACGGTTCGGTACGGTATGGTTTGCTTCTCCACTAAAGTAGTACTAACGTTAAGTGGGTGGGATAACAACGGGGTGGGTGGGATTCTCTGACCAATCAGTGGCTAGTAGTGACTGCATGCAAAGGATTTTGGGATATGGTACAGGGTATGGTACCTCTTGGAACCACAATCGAGGTGGTACTGTTTTTGAGAGCCGTACCATTCGGTTCCATGCAGTGGAAAAGCGCGGCCGTACCGTACCGTACCGAACCGTTCCTACACCGTACCATGCGCTACCAGCAGTGGAAAAGCACAAAAGCGAGCCGAACCGTTCGCTTCCATGCAGTGGAAAAGCGCCATAACAGCACCCCCCCCGCGCACACACGCCTCGCCTCACACACTCCTCCTCCTCCTCCCGACCCTCTCCGCTAAAGTGTTCAGGTTTGGCTTGAAGAAAAGGTGGCAACCCTACCCAAGGCAGCAGGAAGGGGGCCTGCTGCAGAACATGTGAAAGGGTCCAACTGCTGGACCATAATGAAGGGCTCTACGATGGAAGTAAAGGTCTCCAGGATCTTGCACGGGGGCCTTGAAGGTTCTAGTTAAGCCTCTGCAGGTTCTTTGTTCTTTTTGTTAGGGTCACAGGGAGTAACAAGGAAACTAACATACGCAATCCATTTTGTTACGAATCAAAATGTGTTATTCAGAGATGCGGAGGTATCCGAATCTCCAACTCACAACAGTAACAAATTTCAATGAATCAGAAATAAATTATAACAAATACAACACATTCATTCGTATTCATTGGGTTTTATTCAGCTTCATTCAGGTTTAAGTTTGGGCTTCCCAAATAACATAAAAATGTAACAAATTATCCGAATTGTTTTGGATCCTTTCATTTTATTTGGATGAGAGCAGTTTGGTAGTCTTTGACCCTCAGATAACCAGCCATTTCTTTTTGTAATAACATTTTACATTATTATAAAACGATGCACCACATATGAAATAGAAACACATTGCAGTAAAGTAAGTAAGATATAAAAGTGAAAAAAGATGATTCCTACTTATTGTTACATATAGTTTACATAGATACATAGTTAGTGTGGTTGAAAAAGTCCATCTAGTTTAACCAAAGGAAACAAAAAAAAAAAAAAAAAGATTATGCAATCCTATATACACAATCCTATACCGACAGTTGATCCAGAGGAAAGCAAAAAACTCCAACAAAGCATGATTTAATTTGCTCCAGCAGGGGAAAAAAATGTGTTTCTGATCCCCTGAGAGGCAATTGGATCAACTTTACCTATAAATGTTAGTATCCAGTTATATTATGTATATTTAGGAAAGCATTCAGGCCTTTTATTTAAGCAATCTACTGAGCTGGACAGAACCAGCTCTTGAGGGAGTCTATTTCACATTTTTACAGCTCTTACTTTGAAGAAACCTTTACGTATTTGGAGATGAAATAGAATTTCTTCCAGACTTAAAGAATGTACTCTATGGTGACCTTAAAATCAATACCTCAACACCAAGTTCACTATGTGGACCACTTATGTATTTGTACATAATCATATCCCCTCTTAATCTCCTCTTCTCGAGAGAGAATAAATTCAGTTCCTCTAATCTTTCCTCATAGCTGAGCTTCTCCATGCCTCTTATCAGTTTGGTTGCCCTTCTCTACACTTTCTCCAGTTCCCTGATATCCTTTTTGTGAACTGGTGCACAAAACTGATCTGCATGTTCCATAGAGGTTGGATGGAGTTGGATCCATCAGAATCTCCGGATCATAACATGATAAATGAATCCAAAAGTAATTTTGTTCCATTCGTTCTTTCTGGTGCAGTTGTTATGGTCCAATCACCTCATTCCATTTCTGTTTGTGGGCTGGACTAGCAGGGATGACTCAGAGTGCATAAGAAATCTCCTGAAATAACGAATTAGCACGTTAAAATGAATATAGCCAATCTGCCGAAATAGCTTCCAAAAATGCGAATCAATTCGGAACAATGAATATACGAAACAAATTCCGAAAACGAATCATTCCAAGAAAATGAATATGAGGAAACAAAAAGATTTACTTAATGAATGAATCCAAAACTAAACAATTTTTTCCTTCATGCACATCCCTATAGGACACGGCATTTCTGGCAGGATCAACAAGTATATCTGTACTTCCTTGAAAATGTTCTTTTTACATCTAAGGACTTGTAATCTGCAATATATTACATTTTTGTTTTGGGTTTAGATATGATTTAAAGATGAATTCCAGGTGTGAATATTTTATACATAGTAATATTGGACCAACTTGGACCAATGTAACTGTGCATATACCATACCAAGCTGATGCCCCTGGAAGCTGGAAATTACTGAAGTAGACACAAGACCCGGAAGCATGTGGAGATCATTGGAATAGCAGTGTGTCTAGTTCAGTGATTTCCAGCTTTCACGGCCATTGGCCAAGTATGGCATACTGTATGTAAAGGTACATTGGTCCAAGGTGGTCCAATATAACCATGAATAAAATATTCATACCTGGAGTTCTTCTTTAAGTGCTGACTATAGTATCTCTCAGCAATCAATCAAATTCAGACCTCCCCTGGAAAATTACATTTAGAATCTGACTGGTGGCACCCTATAAAGAATACAATTAAAGTACACATCCAACTAAAACTTTAAGTAAGGATTAAAAGTCCAGTAAAATCTACAACAGGGACAATTATGTGGGTTTTCCTACAAATTATTTTATACAAAAGCATACTAGACAATTGCACGCTTCCAACTTTGTGGCAAAAGTATGAGGAAGCTTGCAGAGTGCAACTGTACTTTGCAAAGTCTTTTTGCCTTTAGTAAATCAACCCCAAAATGTCACGCTGCCCACAAAGCATTTAATTATTTAAAGGATTTGTGTATTTTTATTGTTGCCCTTTAAGCCACATTTAAAGGCCATCTCATCACTGAACAAAATTATTGCCATTTTTTTTTTTTTTTATTAGTACAACATACATGTCCCCCATAGCAGTGCCCATTTCTAACAAAAGCTTGCAAATTGGCCTTAAAAAGCCAGAAAAAAAACAAAAAAACCACAAGACTAAGCTCCCATGGACTTCACAGGGGTTTGGTGCTATGTTTGGATTCAGCCGACTTTTTACTGGGTTCGTAGAACCTCCTGCTAACTGAACTTTGCCTGAATTGCTCATTACCAATAGGGAACCTCCTCCAGTCGCCCTCCGGTGCTTCTACCGGCTCACACGTGCGATCGGCCAGCCAGAGAAGGAATCCGCCGGTATAGAGAATACCGAGAACCAGATGGTCCCCGGCAGTCTCTATGACTCTCGGAGTCCCGGGCGCCACGTTATGACCTCACGCCCAGCCTGGCAGTTGTAAATACTGCTGTGATCTCAGCTGGATAGCCAAGATTGTTTTATTTCTATTTTTTTTTATCTCAGGCTCTCCATAAAGAGGACTTGTCATGCACTATTCCTACTACATAGGATGTTTACATTTCTTGTAAAAATAATAAAAGTGATTAAAAAAATAAATAAATTAAAGGGAAAGTGTAAAATAAATAAATAAATAAAATAAACAAAAAAAAAATTAAAATGCTCATATTTTTGCGTAAAATGAACGCAAACATACGTCGCGCCCACATATGTAAACGGCGTTCAATCCCCACATGTGAGGTATTGCCGTGAACGTTAGAGCAAGAGCAAAAATTCTAGCCCTAGACCTCCTCTGTAACTCTATACAGGTAACCTGTAAAAATGTTTAAAGCGTTGCCTATGGAGATTTTTAAATACCGAAGTTTGGCTCCATTCCACAAGTGTGCACAATTTTGAAGCGTGACATGTTAGGTATCTATTTACTCAGAGTGACATCATCTTTCACATTATACAAAACAATTGGGCTAACTTGACAATAAAACCTGGTTTTTATGCAAAGCTGCACCAGATTTTCCACAATACAGTTTTAGTAAATTCACCCCATAGTCTTGCTTGCTAAGAGAGAGCTAAAAAAAATGTGAAAACATGGGAGTGCCCCACTAGTTCATACAGTCCGAAACATTTTTTATTTTGCAACAAAAAACAATGCGTTTCAGGGACTCAACACTCCCCCCTTCCTCGGGGCTTTATAGCAATATCCATAGGTTGAGGGATACCATTCTAGATTGTAGGATTTAACCCCAGTAGCCATGTACAGATCATGCAGGTACTGGGATGATCAAGATGCCAACTTACATCCAGGAAGGCATTCCTCACCCTATGGTTTTTGCTCTACAAGCCCTGAAGAAGGGGGTGTGTTGAGCCTCCAAAACGCGTTGGCTTTTGTTGCAGAATAAAATCTTTTATAGAGTGTACAAACTACATCTTTTCAATTTTATTTATTAACCTCCTTGGAGGGTCCACTGTGTTTAGTGAGCAGCCTCCAAGACTACATATAACGTTACAGCAAATCATTACAGGGCTCAGGTTTAACACAAAAAAAAAGAAGAGAGAGAGAGAGATACGATAGATAGATTTATAGAGTAGATAGATAGAGTAGAGTAGAGGCATCGATAGATAGAGAGGTATGATAGATAGATAGATAGATAGATAGATAGATAGATAGATAGATAGATAGATAGATAGATAGATAGATAGATAGATAGATAGATAGATAGATAGATAGATAGATAGATAGATAGATAGATATCATGCAGGAAGATTGTACTATTATGTAGTAATTCCCTTCTAGATTGTAAGCTCTAACGAGTAGGGCCCTCTAATTCCTCCTTTATTGAATTGTATTGTAACTGTATTGTCTTCCCGCATATTGTAAAGCGCTGCGCAAACTGTTGGCGCTATATAAATCCTGTATAATAATAATAATAATAATTTGGTACCATGTCGCTATAAATATGAATGTCAAACATAGAATACTGCATCATAGCTAGCCATGTGAGAATATGATACTCCATACAAGCCAGTCATATCATATGAAATTGACACCGCTAAATCCTACTTTTTGAATGTTCCTGTTAAATCAAAGAGCATGTTCTTGTGTTCCGTGTGCAGCTCATCCAGCAGCAGGGAGAATATCCAACAGTTATACGTAGAGAAGGTAAACAGGACCCTATTGTCTGGGATTCTGGCAGTATGAAAGAACTGTGCCTCTTATCGCCGGCATGCAGCTCTCTAATTCATTGCTTTGCTAAAGTGGCGGAGAGGAAAGAAGAAAAAAAAAAAAAAAATAATAATAAAAAAAAAAAGACAGAGCTACGTAGCGAGCACAATCCAGAGAAGGATTAATATTTGACACACGCTTTTCTCAGAAACTAATCAATCAACTGGTGTAGTCGTAGGAGAAATCGCTTCTTAAAGAGGCTGTTTAATCTCTTCAAGGTTTAGTTCATTCCTGTATTTATTTATATCTGCGCCCGGCTCTGTAAGTGTGACTACAACATTAGGATACGAAGCGGCGGGAGACCGGCGAAACTTTGACAATGTGCTGTTTTTAAGATAGTCCGTTGGGTACTTTTGCAAAGCTCATGCAAATGAAATCCCTTATGTGGCAATTTAATTGCATTTCTGCGGCTGGACTCTACTCATAATCTGACTTATGGGATGTATAAATGTAGATGAAATGTGTGTATGGGTGTATATGTGGGTGCATGTCTATGTGTGTGATGGGCTATCAGTGCAAGAATCAATGGTAATGTGCAAAGGGCAGTGACTTATAGCAACCAATCAGATTTTACTGCATCACATCCCGATCCTTTAAAAGATTCTGATTGGTTGCTACAAACTACTGCACTTCACATAGTCATTGGTGGTTGCACTTACTGAAAAAGCCCAATAGAGATGACACCACGTATATACAGTATTCACTAAAAATGGTATTGATATACATTGATAAACTTTACAGTATGTAGACAGAGGGGTTTATTTATTCATAGAAAATAGGCTGTTTACTTTGCAAGAGAACTTCCACTGTACAAAATAATTTTTTCTTAGTTTAGTAAATGAGACAAATCTCTGCTGGCTTACCATCATCCAATCATGTGCAAGTAAAAATCTTTTTTTTTTTTTCAATTTTCTTGCACATTATTGGGTCTTCATTGCAAACTGAATTTTTTACAACAGTCATTAAGCTAAGGGAAAATTCCCATGCAAACACAAAATTCTCTTGCAAAGTCAACAGGTTATTTGTCTTTAGTAACTCATCCTCAGAGAGTCAGTTGTAGTTGCCTGCGACCTATCTATCTATCCATCTATCTATCTATCTATCTATCTATCTATCTATCTATCTATCTATCTATCTATCTATCTATCTATCTATCTATCTATCTATCTATCTATCTATCTATCTATCTATCTATCTATCTATCTATCTATCTATCTATCTATCTATCTATCTATCTATCTATCTATCTATCTATCTATCTATCTATCTATCTATCTATCTATCTATCTATCTATCGGGTTTGGGTTTGCTGCTACCAAAAGTTCACTCAAATCTCCAGGAATCACAAAATGCAAGCTTTTCACCAAAAGGCTTCAGGCCAGAAACAAGGAACAACCTATAATGCAGTGTTTAGCCTTTGCCCCTTATCAACTGAGTTACAAAAGCCAATATTTTGAAGGAATAAATAACCCTGCCTCCTTTTTGTAAAATAATGGGATAACAGCCACCATATTGTCAATGTGTTGTTGCTGTAAGGCAGAGCTGGCTCTGTTTAGGGAGAGATACTGTTTTTTTACACTTTTTTTTCAAGTAATTATTTAATTTTAGCATTGGTACTTGACCCCCATGGCAGTGCCCATCTTCCCATGCCTATTGTACTGTTTATTAGTCAGGGCTGAATAACAAGATTGCCCCCACCCCATAGACTTCAATGAGGTTAGCTGCAAAGTTTGCAAACTTTTTGAATTTTGAGCACAATTGGTGAAACTGTTCATCAATTGAACCTAGGAAGATTCCCTAACTGCTTATCCATTGTTCATCTGTCTGTCCATCATAGTTTTACAGTTCTTCTTGAGCTGTTTGAGAAACATCATGAGCCTACTTTCTAGGGGTTGAAGCATCCTAAATCTGAGGCCTCAGCAACGTTTAACAGATTGAAGCTCTCCAGCTGAACAATAGGAGGGTGAATTACCAAAATACAACATAAATGCAATTTTCTTTACATTGTTTTCATTGTTTAATTCGGTATGAGCTTCCATCAGTAGAGCCTGAGAGACTGCCTGGAGGTTTTACAAAACTTTCCGTATGTCCACCAACAGCCATCTTTGGTGGTAGACCATGGAAACACTTTATATAAAGGAACATAAAACCTGCCTCAAATAGCTCATCAGTCTGCATTTATCTTCCTAGATATGGCACTTTAAATGCTGATAAAATGGGTGGAGTCTGTATGGAAGGATAGAAGTCATGGCGAAATGGTAAATACTGCCTTAAATGCTAGGCCACAATGGCCCTTATCTGCTTAATTTGCCAATGGCCACTAGGGAGTGGCAACATATTATTAATTGATTATAATTAACTAATGACATTAGGGCAAATATAAGGAACAAATGTAGAGGACATGATCATAGTGACCAATGAGGGTTTATCTTTTATTGCCTGTAAAATATAGAATAGGAAAGGGATTGGACCTTATAAACAAATTCTTTTGCATACCACCTTTTTTTCCCCAGTTTTAATACATATGGCTTTTTTGTTTAATGTATATCAGCAACACATAGGACCATTCCGACAGCCTACTGCCCTATCATGCTTCGAATGAATATCCTTAATGCAAGCACATTAGGTCACTATAGTAGGGTCATCTAGACGCCATTATTGTGGATGATACCACAAAGATAGTATCATCAATACCATCCCTGATGGTATCTGAACCAAGCACCCCAGTGCCACAAAGCAAGAGAGTTCCCCACTAAGCGGCCACCTCTCCAAGGACTAGAACTTTAGGATTATTACTAGTAATTCATAGTATTTAGTACTTACAGAAACAAACTAACAGTAGACATAAAAACCCAACAGACAACTATTTTGCAAATCAAAATAGCAACTACAGACACAATGCTTTCTGTTAATTAAAGGTTTGAGAACATTTTCTTAAATATAGACTCTATAATGGCTTATTAATTAAATCAAAGAGAAGGGCATACCCAGCAGCCAATCAAAATTCCTTTGTTCCTCTGACCTTATTTATGTGAAACCTGATTAGTTGCTGTGCGTTACTTAATATTGCACGAAGCTATTGTTGCTTGTGCGGTCTTCATAAATACACCTGATAATTCTAATATGACATATGCATCTTACATCCCTTTATTTTATAATCCAATATAGATAAATATCAAATTCTGTACCTGCTGCCAACTTTTCTTGTTATATTATGGCACATCCAGATATAGGGCCAGGTACACGACTACGGCATAAAATAATCAGCTAACCATTAACCTTTTATAAATTGTTCATGTTCTTATAACAGTGGGCTCACCAATTTTGATGTTTGGTTTTTAATATTATTATAATTATCCTCAAACCAGATAGATAATTAAATGCCAACCACGGTTCTCCAAAATGTTCCCGGACATACTACATGATGTCCAACTGCTGTAGTGAAATCCCATTAATAAAATGAATCATAGAGCTTTCTAAGTACATGTCAGCAGTAGTCAAACAAAAATGTCACAATTTAAAAAATTCAAAACTTGCACAACTTTATTACGCCTAAACCAAAGTGCAGTGCACTACCTAGCATACCATAGATTCAGATAATTTGCCACCTACTCAGGTTGGCAAATTACCTGAATCTATAAACTTACAGAGCAAACCTATATGCTGCAGTAGAAGACTTGTAATAATTTGGGGAAAAATATACTATATATATATATATATATATATATATATATATATATATATATATATACATATATATAATATATATGAGAAAATCCCCTAAATCTGAAGGAAGCGAGTTCAGATTCAGTACTATCCATCACTTAAATGACATTCATGCATCTCAAATCCATGCAAGTGGTAAAAAAAACATTTTTGATAAATATATTTGATACAAAATGAATTACGTAATAAATATTGGAATATATAGAATTATTTTTACAAAATGAAAGCCTTATATTTAATCTCAATTATTTAATATATTGGTCTGTTGGAATTATTTCCCCTTTACATTAGGAGCTGCATTATTCTTCATTTAATTTGTTTAAAGTCAAGTAAGAATTTGCAATTTTTTTTAAAAAGTGTCATTTGAACAAGTTTCATTTTTTTAAAACAAAGAATAATAAAACTTACCAAATGAAGAAGACACTTGACCAGCAGAAGAGAAAATAGATGTAGCTCCATTTTTGCAGTCAGGAGTCTCCTAGATAAATTCTTTAATCTTCATTCTTTACCATAATCACGTTTAATGGGACTCGTTATAAGACACTTATCACGACAACCTAAAAACAAACGCAACACTGTAACTAGAAAGTATTAATATACGAAAGCGATCCTCTGGCGTGCAAAATACAGAGGTCTCGCTAAAGCATGCACAATCGCTAAAATGTAATTACCATGTTCTTGGGATTATGATTCATTTCTGCTTCCAGTTCCCATCCAAAAGTGAAAGGTGTAAAAGATTCCTTTGTTGATGGCAAGAATAAAATTCATCCAACGTGGTATTCAGCGTGAGCTTTCCAACTTTTCCCCAATAAATTAAAGGTTTTTTTTTTTTATTATCTGTTTTTGCTAGCTAAAAAAATTCATTGTCAGGTTATTTTCATGCTCTTATTAAGGGTGTTTCCAAAAAGGTGGGCTCATTTCAGCAGGATGAGACCTACAGAAGCAGCTGGGTTATAGCAGAGTATTAGAAGAACAGGATTTAGCTCTTGCATCCAGTCTCACTCTAATGGCTAGGCACACCTCCAAGCTTGTAACTGGCAGCAGGCTGTCCTCTGTGTAGAGCGGTGCTGGGGACTTGGATGCTAGCATAGATCCAGCGAGTGTCACATCTGACTACAGAGCTGCACAGTCTGACTGCTGCTTTGCTATGCACTTCTCACTTTTTAATTCCTCTCTCAGTCCATGCTGGAGTCTACTGATTAACTGGCATGTGCGGACTGGAGCTGCGCTGTCTGGAGCACTGTGCTGCTGGCAAGGCTGTGATTGGACATCCAGCCCTGCTATGCCTCAGATTGACCAGCTATTGATTTATAGATTCAGGTAACTTGCATTTAATAAGAAAGAAATACAAAGTTTAAATAATAAAATCAATAAAGACTTTTAATTATATATATATATATATATAATACATAATTATATATATAAATATATATCTTCACTTGCTGCATATTTTCAACCAATGATTTTAGAAGAAGGTAAAAATGAAAGACGGTATTAATATATATATATATATATATATATATATATATATATATATATATATATATAAATATAAACAATTTTTTTAACATATACTTCCAATTATATCCAAATTGTAATGGTGCAATGATGCATTTAAAGTAAACCTTTCCTGAGAAATATGGAGCATTCCTCTGATGGCCTCCTGCTGAAAGTACTAGTTGCCTGGCTATTACTCTGCTTCCTGAGTCACTGGCCTGAATCAAGCATGCAGATCAGGAAAGTCACAGTAAAGTTAAGGAGATTCTTCAGTTGTTGTTTTTTTGTTTTATTGTTATTTTTTTTTAGTAAGTAAGCAGCTACAATTATTGTAGCTGCTGACTTTAAATAAAGAAATACTTTCCTGTACAGTACAGGGATCGAAAGGCAGTTCTTTGCAGGTCTTGGGTCCCGGGCACAGCCATGTTGACTGTGGAAAGCCGGCTGTGACTCCCTGCAGCTTCACAGCCGGCTCCCCACTGGACTTGTGCGAGCTGCACTGCGCTCTCTAAATGGTCCCGCAGCCTCTTGGCACCTGCGGAGTGTCCCAGGAGGTTGCGGGCAGGGAGTAAGGAGAACTTCTGGTGGCAAAGAAGTTGACAGAGCTATCTGAATAGATGTGGATGACCTTAAAGCGGAGTTCCACCCTGGGAAAGTTTTTTTTAATAAAAATACCCCCGGGACAGTCAGGGCTAGTGCATTCCACAATGGATAGCCTCTGAACTGTCCCGGGTTGCACTTACCTTTTAGAAGAAATACTTACCTTGAAAATATATTGTCCAGCGCTGCCATCTCAGGTGTGGGCAGCTTGAAGCCAGCGCGATCCTCTTCTGTGTCCTCCTCCGTCTTCTTCAGTCCCACGATACACTGCACCGGCCCCGCCGTCACTTCCGGTGCCGCAGCATCATCCCTGCACAGCTTCTGGGCATGCCCAGAAGCTGTTTAGCAAGGTATGATGGCCCCTGCACCGGAACTGACGTCGGGCCGGTGCAGGCGCATTGATTCCTGGGAGCGATGACGTTCAGCTCCCAGGAATCATTGCAAGCCAGGAAGTGACGAATCGCCGTGGCCGAAGAGTGGAGGGGAAGTAAGGTAAGTATATTATCTTCTAAACAAAGTAAGTAAAAAAAAAAAAAATTCCGATTATCCATTTGTTTTTCAGGTGACCCGGAGCAAGAAGATGGAGGTAAGTATAATTTTAGGGTGTAACTCCGCTTTAAATCCTAAGAGTACATGGAACACAAGCCAGAAGTAAAGGCTTGCATTTCATATACTCTGCGGATTTAAGGTCATCCACATCTATCCAGATAGCACTGTCAACTTCTTTGCTTGTGTTCATGATTACTGTGTGTATTTTTCCTGCATCGGATCGGCCCTTGGGCAGTGAGCAGTGTATGCCTCCAGAGAGTGCATGAGCTTCATGGGAAATGTAGTTCCAAAACATAAAAATAAATAAATAAATAAAGTGGCAAAAGTGTTTTAGGGGGGGGGGGGGGGAGGAGGCAGATGAGGAGAACTTAAGGTGAAGTTCCACTTTAAGTAAGCAAGCAGGACAGCCAGGCAACTAGCATTTTCGCAGCAGATCATTGATAGCAGTTGCCTACAGGAACAGACTACCTCCAATTAAGCCTGCTCTCAATTCATGTGTTGCTATATACTATATGTCTTATAGGAAGTTCAGATAGTTTTGAGTTATGGAGCATACTTTTTTTTTTTATGCTGCTTAGATGGAGAGTGTGCTGGGGAATGTTTAATCCCTATATTTCCTTGTTGATATGCTAGTTTTAATAGCTGTCGTTCTTGCTAGCACCCCTCATATGATGAGTTAATTGCAGTCTTCATATGACAAGTATAATGTTAAAGCTTAATCCCGGGACGTTACAACACCAGATAAAACAATTATTCACAATAAAATGAGGTTTACTTTTGTATGCAACTATTGTTGTAATGATAATGAGATCTGATTCCCCCAAACTGTGAGGAGAGAATGGGGGAAGTCATAGTGTACATGGTGCCATCCTTTTTTCTCAGAAAATATCACGTCGGTAACAGAAACAGTTAGATTTAAATCTTATGTCTGTGATGAGCAGTCATTTAGAGTGATAAATCCCCAAAAAATGTTATCTTAAAGCAAAAAATATCCCACTTAAAGTACAAAAATATTCTGTTAAAGGCTGGGTTCACACTTGTGTGATGCGGAAACCAGTACGATTCCTGTGCGGGTTCCCGAATTGCACCTGAATCGCCAGTGGTTCACACTAACATCTACAATCCATTGTGGGTGTCAATGTAAAGTTAATGACACCCCCAGATCGGTTCACAGATCGCAGTGTGAACTGTCAAATGGTGCAGGACAGTAGTGAACACCCATGCGATCCGATTCCAGTTTGGACTAAAAAAAGGGTCCTGCACAATTTTATTGCACTGTACAGTTTGTATGCCTGAATTTGCATCGCACAGACATCGCATGTGATCTGCACAGCAAAGCAGTGCGAATCACATGCGATGTCTGTGATCGTAAAAGTGTGAACCCAGCCTAAGATTTACCCGCATCCAATTCGCATGACAGGAGAGTGTGCCCAAGTCTCAATAGAGCCAGACCACACATCTTCGTGTCGGCTGCGGAGCAGATTGCACAGGGGTTCCGTACGTCTTTGGCTCTGTTTCAGGTCTGAATTCAAACAAACATTTGGGCCTGATTCATCCCTGAAATGGAGAACAGGGACGCATTGTACCCCTGCTGTGAGCTGCGTCTGCACTAAGTGTGAACCCAGCCTAAAGTACAAAGCATTAACGGGAAACAGCCCCAAGCTAGAAACAAAGCAGGTCTGTCGTAAACCTTGAATAAGGCAGTGACTTCCTAAAATGAGCAGGCCATAAACCGTCTGCAGAACAACCCAAGAATACACATATGTGAGTCTTCTTTTTAAGCTGAGATTAAACTACCAGAGCCAAACTGCATACATAACCCATAATTCCTGCTATGATGGAATTACATTCCTAAAATGTGGTTACACCAATGTATAAGATAATTACAGTGAGACATCAAAAATGCCTGTATTATAGGGTGCAAGAAGGTTATGGAATTTATCCATTCAATTTGTATCATATTTGGCCTCTAATGAATCATAATTTCATTCTGTGCAATAACAAATTGGAGAATAATAAAACACCTCAACACCCCTTACAGAACTGTGTTAATTCTCTAAGCATTGCAAACGATGCCTGCATTTGCAGCTTAGGCCTCCACTGAAAGTATGATGGACTGCTAAGAGTGGTTTATGAGAGCAAGTGACATATCAGATTGGACTCACTCTGCAAGCAAATTGGAGGCTTCATGAAATCAAAGACCAGATGAACTTCGGTAAGTAATATTTTTACTTTTATTCCCATTTATTTTCCAGTTACCTATTATCTAATTTGCAATATCCTTTCTGTAAAAATTTTATTTTCTTCACATTAAATCTATAAATGTTGATTTTTTTTCCCTTAAAACCCTCTTACATTACATTTCTTAAAGGTTTAAATTGCTACAGCAGATTCTGTGAATGGTGCATGTCTCCATTAAAAGACATGGTGGCAGCTAGCTTCTGTATGTGTAAAGGGTAAGTTGTTCAGTTAACCAGTCTTCTGCCAAAAACTCCAACTTGCCGAGAACTCCAATGACGTTATTTCCGGTGAGTGTACACCAGGAATAATTGGAGAGTTCGACCACTTGGTGTTTTCACAGAACACTGTACAAGCTATAATTAGTGGAGTTTGTTAGTCTGCCTGCTAGTAACCAAAAACATGGCCTTCTCCAAGGCGGCGACAACTAGCGAGCGGACTAACAATCTCCACTAATTATAGCGTGTACCGGAGTGTAAAGGCTGACGGTGTTCTGTGAAAACACCAAGTGGTCGAAATCTCCAATTATTCCTGGTGTACACTCACCGGAAGTAACGCCATCTTTCAACAAGTTGGAGTTTTCGGCAGAACATCGGCCCCAGTGGTGATCACTCTCAGTCTGCTGGTACCTACAGTAGATTGTAGTCCCATGAACTGGAAAAATCTATAAGAACATGAAACTGAGTGTTATAATAATTCGTAAGTACTTGAATCTGTTTTGATATATACTTCCTGCAGTTCCCTAGACAGGAGAACTCAAAGTGGGAGACAGAGTGGCAGAGCTATAAGCTAGTAAGGCACATAACTTCATGCACATAACTTGACAAGGAACATGCTGACAGGAGGATAACCTTTTTTCAGCTTCCCGCTGTGCCTTCATTGTCAAGTAACAGGTTGGAGGAAGGTAGATGACCAAGCTGCACTGCTTTAAGCAGAATTCTACCGATAAATGGCAGCGGCAGCACCCGAGAGCCGACCTGAAAATCGGCTGGGGTGCCAAGGATCCCTGGACAAGTAAGTTTCCTAATATTTAAAGTCAGAAGCTACAGCAGAAAACTGCTTTAACTGCAGTAAGAGAAAAAAAAAATCTGTTTGTGCATCTCTAAAAATTACACATCATTTAGCAGATTATTCAGATTATGTATACTGTATATACAGTGGGGAAAATAATTGTTTGATCCCCTGCAGATTTTGAAAGTTTGCCCGCTTACGAAGAAATGGCGGGTCTATAGTTTTTATCATAGGTGTATTTTAAATGATAGAGACAGAATAACAACCAAAAATCCCGAAAAAACACATGATACAAATTTCATAAATGAAGTTGCAGTCCAGTGAGTAAAATAAGTATTTGATCCCGAAGAAGAACATGATTTAGTACTTGGTGGAGAAACACTTGTTGGCAAGCACAGAGGTAAGACATTTCTTGTAGTTGGGTACTAGGTTTGCACACATTTCAGGGGGGATTTTGGTTCACTTTTCTCTACAGATCTTCTCTAAATCCTTAGGGTTTCTTAGCTGACACTTGGCAACTCGAAGTTTCAGCTTCCTCCATAAATTTTCTATAGGATTAAGGTCTGGCCACTCCATGACCTTAATGTGCTTCTTCTTGAGCCACTCCATTGTGGCCTTGGTGGTATGTTTTGGGTCATTGTCATGTTGGAAGACCCATCCATGACCCATCTTCAGTGTTCTGGCTGAGGTAAAAAGGTTCTCATCCAAGATTTTACAATACATAGCCCCGTCTATTGGCCCCCTCAATGCGGCAATGTCGGCCTGTACCTTTAGTAGAGAAACAGCCCCAAAGCATCATGTTTCCACCTCCATGCTTGACTGTAAGAATGATGTTCTTAGGGTCATAGTCAGCATTTTTCTTACTCCAAACACAGCAAGTTGAGTTAATGGCAAGAAAAGTTCAATTTTGGTCTCATTTGACCACAGCACTTTCTCCCAATACTTCTCTGAATCATTTAGATGTTTATTGGCAAACTTCAGACAGGCCTGTACATGTGCCTTCTTCAGAAGGGGGGCCCTGCAAGCGCTGCAGGATTTCAGTCCATGGAGATGTATTGTGTTACCAATGAATAAGGATGCACACCTGATACTGAACTGAACTGGACTGAAAAGATTGTGGGAGGTGAAGTTCTGAACTAGCTTGGTGAGCTGGAAATAGGAGACCGCAAATCCTACAAGGCACTGGGGCAAGAAGGAGAAGTGGTCCTCTGCTGTTTTTCCAGGCTGAGGAGAAGAATTGTTGAGGCTTTGAAGAATTGTTGAGGCTGTTCTTGAGAAGACCGTGTACACATTTGGCTGCTGGCAGCCTACTCACTGCCATACCTGAAGGGGAGTGAGGCACAGCGTCAGACACCTGAGGACATTGGAGAGAGCCATGGATGTTGGTGAAGCCTGCTGCAGACTGGTTGTTTCACCCAGTATACAGATGGAGACCATCTGATAACACAAGAAGTTGGTGAAAGACCGAATCCAAATCCACATTACACATTGACAAAAGTGGGACAGTGTTGCCTGCTGGTATCACAGAGCCATTATCATTATCAATGCTTATTATAGTCAGGAACATTACCATGCTTAAAGGGACCCGAGTCAGTGTCATTATCAGTGCTTAAAGGGACATTTGCCCAATTACAGAGAATTTATGGGTCTACATTTTTTCTTATAGGTGTATTTTAATTAAGAGAGACATAATATCAACCAAAAATCCATAAAATGTTATAAATTGAGTTGCAGTTCATCGAGTAAAATAAGTATTGGATCCACTACCAACCAACAATAATCCTGGCTCCCACAGACACAGATTAGTCCTGTTAAAAAAGTGCTCACAATGACAACTCGTTATGTGTATAAAAGACACCTGTCCACAGAATCCCTTTTTTCTATTCAAACCTCCATCATGGTCAAGATCAAAGAGCTGTCATAGGACGTCAGGGACCAGACTGTAGAACTGCACAAGGCTGGAATGGGCTACAAAACCATCAGCAAGAAGCTTGGGGAGAAGGAGACAACTGTTGGAGCGAATATTCGCAAATGGAAGAAATACAAAATAACCATAATTCGCCCTCGGTCTGGAGCTCCATGCAAGATTTCGCCTCCTGAGGTAAGGATGATCAGGAGAAAAGGGAGGCATCAGCCCAGAACTTCATGCTTTCCTCTGCTGACCAGCCTTTTGGAGATGCTGATTTCATTTTCCAGGAGAACGTGGCACCTGCCCACACTGCCAAAAGTACCAATAACTGGTTTAATGATCATGGTATCACTGTGCTTTATTGGCCAGCAAACTCTCCTGACCGAAACCCCATAGAGAATCTGTGGGGTATTGTCAAGAGGAAGATGAGAGACACCAGACTCAACAATGAAGACAAGCTGAAGGCTGCTATCAAAGCAACCTGGGCTTCCATAACACCTCAGCGGTGTCACAGGCTGCTCGCCTCCATGCCAGACCGCATCAATGCAGTAATTCATGCAAAAGGAGTCCCGAGCAAGTATTGAGTGCATACCATACTGTACATGAACATACTTTTCAGTAAGCCAACATTTCTGTAATAAAAATGCTTTTTTTATTGTTCTTCTGTAATATTCAAATTTTCTGAGATACTGAATTTTGGGTTTTCACTAGCTGTAAGCCAAAATCAAAAGAAATAAATGCTTGAAATATCTCACTCTGTGTGTAACGCATCCCTTTTTAAATTGAATTACTGAAATAAATTAAATTAATATTTTAATTTCATGAGCTGCACCTGTAGTCTCCTCTGCAGCATAGACATAGAGTTCTTTTTCGGCCAGAAATGCGGACTAGGCTACATCAATAATGTCTCCAGCCTGCATGTGATCACTATGGCATAGCTGAGATAGTGATCACATTACTAGAAACCATTCTGATTGGTTCCCAGTCATCATTAGGGAATGGAGCTGTCTGGTGGCTTTTATGAGGAGGGTGTTTAGTGATGTATCTCCTGTATGGGGAGGCATCATGCTGGGGAATGTTAATATACAGATTGCAGAGGCAATGAGAATAGAACTGGTTGAAGAGCAGACACCTAGAGCTGCTTATGATGCTCTCAGCTTCAAGCTTTAAAGCCCGTGATGAAGTCTGTCTCAATTACATGACAGGCTCTCCCTCATGGGAGATCACTTCCACTTTTGGCCAGGCTAACCCCCCCCCCTTTTCTTTTCTTTTTTCTCTTCTTCTTTTTCTTTTCTTTCTTTTCTCTCCTTTTTACCTTTCCTCCTCCCTCTCACTCCCCCTCCCCCCAGTACCTCCTTGCCCCTCCCCTCATTTATGCAAGGTGCCTAATGGCCCGGACGGCACACACCCTGAGCCCAATCTTCATACCCAAACTTTGTTCACCAATGTGCAGACAACTCCCTTCCTGGTTTCCACGCATTCGGGATATGGGAGCACTTCAGGACCTGTTCTGTTAGACCTCAATCTCCCCGTTTGCACTTTTCCCGACCTACATAGAGCCTTTTTACTGATAAACCGCTCCCTCCTTCAGATATATTAAAGTTCTTCTGTTACGGGCTCCTTTTCCCGCACTAGGGGGTTAAGGCTCCGAGGTTTTTTGGCTGTTTGAGGTTTTCTAGTTAATGCCCGTCTATATCTTAGGTCAATACTGTATATTGCTTTTCTACTGCTGGTTAGTTGTCCTTTGTTAGATCCTTCATTAAGCTTGTATTTTGTACTTACCTAATGTTGCTGACTTATTTGCCTGTTATGCACTTAAAACTCAATAAAAATAGTTTCAAAAACAAGCTTTAAAGCCCGTGGACTGTAATGTACAGATTCAGACTTCAGATCCTGACTTTGGGCTTGTTCCTTCCCAATCCTGCCAACTGGACCTTACTATGCGTCAGTGAGTCCGTCCATTACAGCTTTTGACCTTCATTGCAGTCTTTGAGGAGTGAGAGGTCAGACCAATGTACCAACATAAAGCTTACCACAGGTTCAGTAAAAGATTTTGGCTATAGACACTTAAATTAACCACTTAAGCCCCGGAAGATTTTACCCCCTTCCTGACCAGGGTTTTTTTTGCGATTTTTTACTGCGTAAATTTAACGGACAATTGCGCGGTCGTGCGATGCTGTACCTAAACGAATTTGACGTCCTTTTTTTCCCCACAAACAGAGCTTTCTTTTGGTGGTATTTGATCACCTGTGTGATTT
>NC_138773.1:291505160-291592660 GCF_965119305.1 Pelophylax lessonae | reverse complement strand
ATCGGATGTCCAGCTATGCTGAACAGTCCGATCTGTCACTCCCTGTCACTATGGAGATCCGCCCGCTTGTGTTTACACAGGCGGGCGGATCTCCACACTAGATCCCCGGCGATCGGGGCAGAGCAGCGGCGATCGCCGCTGCTCCTCCCCTGGCCCGACTCCCGCTGTGAATGAAAAGCGCCGCCCAGAAGGGGGAGTGTCTGACGACGTTAATACTACGTCGTCAGACGATAATGAACCACTTTGCCGCAGTACTATTACCGTACTCAGTCGGCAAGTGCTTAAAAAATATTTTTCTGGAATTCCTCTGTACCATATATAATTGATAAACAAAGTAATTTTGCAATGAGGAAACCTGTTCACTTGCGAGCTTAAAACAGATGTATTTTGGGGCTCTTTCAGACAGGTACTAATTGCCCTCTGTGTTGGAGATACAACAACTTTAAGCTTAGCCTATTAACTGCAGTTCATAAAAAGGACACTAGATGTCGCTAATGCTCAGTGATATGCTATGCCTTTTCTATGACAAGTATTTCCTGTACATTGTTGGTTACCTTTTCCTGTCTGTGTTTTTCTTACCATGAGAAGGTGACATCTTTGCTATCTGTGGTTAGGTTCCAATAAAGAAGACAGTTCCTGTTACTCCACAATGTCTGATCTGAAAAGACTCCGCTGCACCCATTGATCGCACTCTGCAACATTCTGAAAAGAGAGTCTCTGTGGATTGCTTTTTAGAGGGTGGTAAAGCAGCTGGCAGGTGTTCTGAAGGCACTACTGCCCCTTATTTTTTTGTAATTGCCATATGGCAATTTTACATTACGAGTCTACCCACAACTGCGTGTTAAGCTTTTGGCTCATACTCGCAGTACGGCCCCATCGATCTCAATGGGCGACTTTGAAAAGTGGTCAAATTTTGCCGTACAAGATAAAATTGCTGCAGCCTATGTACAGCTCTGTCATGCTGTGATTTTGCAATTCCAGTGGGGCAGCCGTGGAGCTGTATAACCATGGCTCAACCACCTATTTTACCTCCCCCCAGCAGCCAGTGCCTTTAGTGTACACGATCAAAAATGGCACAGGCATCGGGAACATTCACTTAGCTGTGTTTTGATGCTGCTGACTTCAATCATCCTATCACATGCAAGCGAATATTACATTTTTTTTTTTTTTTTTGTGTGCATGATCGGGTATTGTCTGCAAATGCACTTTTGCAAATGCAAATATTCTGTACTACGCCCAATTTTTTAGTTTTTTATTTGTTAAAAAAGTTTGAAATATCCAATAAATTTTGTTCCACTTCATGATTGTGTCCCACTTGTTGTTGATTCTTCACAAAAAATTACAGTTTTATATCTTTATGTTTGAAGCCTGAAATGTGGCAAAAGGTCGCAAAGTTCAAGGGGGCCGAATACTTTCGCAAGGCACTGTATATATGACCCTGCACTTGTGGGGTAGGGGGTGTGAATGCGTGTCACCGGCGGCCTGCTTCTGTTGTGATTCTACACAGCGGGAGCTGATCAGTGGGTATCGCTGACTCAATGTCCACCGGCACCCGCCCATTGTTCGTTACTGAGGCAGAAAGGCAGTCTGCCTATGTAAACAAGCTAGATTGCTCTGTTAGTAAGGAAGGCATCGATCCTGGGTCTCTGCAAAGCAATGCAATGGGAAGGTGGGAACTGAAAAGTGTCAGTTAGTTTCTGATTGTCCGCCGCACTTCCACTATAAGTCACTGTTCGCTACCATTACTAGTAAAAAAATAAAAATAAAAATTCCATAAATATATCCCATAGTTTGTAGACGTGAAAACTTTTGCGCAAACCGATCAATATACGCTTACTGGGATTTGTTTAACCAAAAACATGCAGCAGAATACATTTTGGGCTAAATTTTATAAAGAAATGCGATTTTTTTTTTTTTACATTTTTTGTTATTGGATATAGCAGAAAGTAAAAAAAACGTTTTTTTTAAATTTCAAAACTGATGGTCTTTTTTTGTTTATAGCGCAAAAAATTAAAAAATGCACAGGTGATCAAACACCACCAAAAGAGAGCTCTAATTGTGGGAATTTTTTTTATTTGGGTACTGTGTCGCAACTGCAGTTCTGACTGCGCAATTGTGAGTTAAAGTTACGCAGTGCCATATCACAAAAAAAGTGGCCTGGTCAGGAAGGGTGGTAAATCTTACAGGGCTGAAATGGTTAATGCTTCAGTTAAAAGAATGGAGCATGTGAATATGGTATAGGCTAGGGATCGACCGATTATCGGCAAAGCCGATATATCGGGGGCCGATATGCACTTTCCCCGATATATCGGGATCGGCCCGGTCGGCTTTCATTACAAGGAGCGAGAGGGGACGTCCCCCCTGCCCCCTTCCGCGGCTCACCCGGGTCTCCCGTCCCACCTGGAGACCCGGGAAACCAGCCTGCACGGCCACCGAAGAGAAGACCCAATCAAAGCCGCATTCGGGTCTCCATGTAAAAAACCCAGAAGTGATGTCACGACATCACTTCCGGGTACTAGGGCCAGATTTAAAAAAATGACAGCATTCAAAACAGCCAAACTTGGCGTTTTGAATGCTTTTAAGTGCAGAGGAGGGGGTTGGGGCCTTTTAGACCCCCAGATCCCTCCACAACAGTACCTGTAAAAAAAAAAAAAAAAAAACATTTTTTTAATTTACAAAAATATCACTGTGAGTGGCCGGAGTCACAATGATGTCACTCCCGCGAATGCACGTGGGAATTCACTTTCCGGCAAGGACCCGGCAAGGAGCTCTGAAGGTCCGGCAAGATACGCCAGACCTTCAGAGGGCATGCGCCGCTGGTGTCAGCGGCTGCATGCGGGGCAAATATCTCCTAAATCGTGCAGGTTTAGGAGATATTAATTTTACCTACAGGTAAGCCTTATTACAGGCTTACCTGTAGGAAAAAATTTAAAAGCGAAGTTTACTACCACTTTAAAGATTTCAGCCACTGCAATGAAATGACCTCTCAGTATCCAGAGAACAGACGTGTGTGCAAGTCTGATATAACCTTTGCTAAAAAAGACTTTGAGGGCCCATTTACAGTTTTGTGGAGTGGTAACACATGTTGTGCCTAACACCTCATTTTGCCTAAGGCAGCCTATTAAAAATAATGGGCTAGCAATGCACCAAAACCTCCTAAAAATCACAGTTGTAATGCAATACAATACAACGCACTATGGACCATTGCTGGACATTGTGGCACTCTGCAATGCACGTTCATTGCCTTAATGTATCATAATATATGGCATGGCAGTGCAGCAATACATGTAACGCACATTTTAGCGCAATGCAAGTTATGGTAATACAGTAACATAGTAGTTAAGGTTGAATAAAGACAATAGTCCATCCAGTTCAACCTGTGTACGTGTGTGTGTCAGTGACGTTTATAATTTCCCATATCCCTGTATGTTGGGTTCTTTGAGATGCACATCCAAGAGTCTTTTTAAAAGTATCAATACTCCCCACTGATATCACCAATTGTGGAAGAGAGTTCCACATTCTTACTGCCCTGACAATGAAAAACCCCTTAGGCAGCTTAAAGCGGAGTTCCACCCAAAAGTGGAACTTCCGCTTTAGGGAGTCCTGACCCCCCGACATGCCACATTTGGCATGTCATTTTTTTTGGGGGGGGGGAAGCGGGTACCTAGTTTTGACAGGTACCCGATCCCACTTCCGCTCGGAGCGCCGCGGCGCCCTGAGCGGAAGTTCTCCTCTCCCCCTCCCTCCCTGCAATCTTCTGGGACACGTCAGAGGTCCCAGAAGATTGCCGGCCAATCACGGCGCGCAGCGCGACTCGCGCAAGCGCAGTGGGTACCCGGCTGTGAAGCCGCAAACTGTAACAGCCGGGTGCCCACAGCAGTGATGCCGGCGCCGAGGTAGAGGATCGAGGCTTCGGGCGGCCGCATCGCTGGACCGTTGGACAGGTGAGTAAATGGCTGGAACTCCGCTTTAAGGTTAAACCACTTCTCCTCCAATCTCATTGTGTGGCCCGTCTCCTCTTGCGCTCCCTGAGACTGAATCATTTTTTTCCTATGCTGGGATCATTCACCATTTAGGTATTTGTAAATCGCTATCATGTCCCCTTTCAAGCGTCACTTCTCCAGCGAAAATAAATTTAGTGCTTGTAGTTGCTCCTTGTAATTAAGGTCACCCAATCCCCTAATTAGTTCTTCTCTGGACTCTCTCCAGCTCCAGCACATCCCTTCTGAGGATTGGTGACCAGAACTGGACAGAATACTCCAGACATGGCCAGACCAGAGTTTTATAAAGTGGTAGGTTTAAGAATTTATCTCTGGAATATATCCCCTTTTTTATGCATGCCAATATTCTGCCGGCTTTGGCAGCTGCATCTTGACATTGCATGTTATTGCTCAGTCAGTCTTTTACTAGGACCCCCAGATCTTTCTCTATCCTTGATCCCCCAGGGGTTCCCCCCCGATGAGTAGTTTGCATTTATGTTTTTAGCTCCCAAAGTGCATTACCTTACATTTCTCCACAATATACCTCATTTGCCATGTAGTTGCCAATCCATTTTTTTTTCAGGTCATTCTGTAAGATTTCTCTATCCTAATGTGAAATTATTGCGCTGCTTATTTTTGTGTCATCTGCAAAAAACTGAGATTGAGCTATTTATCCCATCCTCTATATAATTTATGAATAGATTAAACAGAATTGGTCCTAGGACACAACCTTGGGGTACCCCACTTACCACTCCAGACCAGTCTGAGTACACGTTATTTATTACCACCCTTTGGACGTGCCCCTGTAACCAGTTTTCTATCCAAGAACAAACCTTATGGTCGATGCCTGCAGATCTCAGCTTTTAGATTAGGTGTTTGAGGAACTGTATCGAAATGCTTTTCCGAAATCCAGATACACCACATCCACAGGCTTCCCCCTATCTAGATCGCAGATTACCTCCTCGTAAAATGTTAACAGATTGGTCTGGCAAGAATGTCTTTTTGTAAACCCATGTTGATTACTACTAATGATACTGTTTTCATCAGCAACTTCTTGGATATAGTTCCTTATCATCCCCTCCAAATATTGACCTACTATTGATGTTAGGCTGACTGGCCTGTAGTTCCCCGGAATAAGTCTCTGCCCTTTTATGAATATTGGAACCAAATTAGCTTTTCTCCAATCAACTGATACAGTTCCTGTTAGTTTGCGGTCCGCAAAAATCAGGAACAATGTTCTAGTTATATATGTATGTATATGTGTATGTTTTTATATGTACCTTTCTGGCCATTCCATTGTCCTCCTCCCCCTTCATTTGCTATTTAACTGGTCCAGTCTCTATCATTGTCATTGCTTTGAAGAAGGAGCGCGGCTGCCTGCCCCTCGGCAGCACACACGCTCAGAAACGCTTCGCATCTCCAGTGACATCATCCGCCTACGACCATTGACCAAGCCTCAATTACACCCGATGGACTCCAAGCCTCGATTTCGCTCCTGCTCCACCATCATTGCCGGCTACGGTGAAGAGGAGACACGTTCCTTGGGTATGGCGGCGCCGACCGGATGATACACCTCCCCACCTTGGACTCTCCAGGAGGGTGCCCACTAAGAATCTGCCACTTTACTTATGTGAGTGTACATTGTACTTAATAAATGTTCTTTTAAAGTCTACACTTAGAAGCGCCTCTTTCTCTGTTCATCAATGTTCTAGTTATAACCCGACTGAGTTCTTTGAGGACTCTCGGGTGTAAGCCATCTGGTCCTGATGATTTATTTGTGTTAAGCTTATCAAGTCTTTCCTTGGTCCAGCCTTTGTTAGCCACAGCAGTACAACCTGTGATGTGCTGCTAACAATAATGTCGTGGTCAGTATACCCCTCCTTTTCCTGTGTAAAAAGAAAGCATTTAGTACATTTGACTTCTGTGTGTCAACTGTAACCATCCTCCCTTCATCGTTTTTTATGTGGCTAATGTGCTCTGACCTCCCTTTTTTACTGGTAATGTATCTAAAGAATTCCTTGGAATTTTTTTTTTCTCTCCCCTACTATGTGTCTCTCTTAGTCTTTTTTAGCCGCCCTAATTTCGATCTTACATTTCCTGTTACATTCCTTGTTATGTTGGAATGCTGACAATGCCCCCCTCCGCTTTTTTATTTCTTATAGGCCATTTTTTTCTCTAATAAGAATTTTGGTTTAGCCATCCACGGTTTGACCTTTGCTCTTCTATATTGAGTGCCCATTGGAATACACCGTGTGATACATTTGTTTATTATATTCCTAAAGCATTCTCATTTTTTTCTCAGAGTTTAATGTTTCTAGGGTTAGGTCCCAATTGATGCCCTTTAGTATTTAGCACAGTTCAGAAAAGTTTGCTCTTTTGAAATTAAGAGTTCTTGTGCTACCCTCATGTCTCCTCTGATTTACGCTAAATGTGAACATCCTGTGATCGCTAGATCCCAAGTTGTCCCGTATTGCCACATCTGAGATCAGACTTAGATCCTTAACACTTAATAAATCTAGCAATGCATTCTTTCTAGTAGGAGAATCCACCAATAGAGACATGAACCACTTCTGGGCCGCCCACCGCAGTTTTACATTGGTACTTTGACGTTAAATTAAAGCTGCCATAACCCCAGTATATTCTTACAGGGTGAGCAGTCCTCATTGACATTAAAGTGGTCCCAGTAGCAGATTCGCTGTGGGATCACTTTTATGGGCGGCTGGAGAGAGGCCCACCCCGCCCCTGCTGCTTCCCGGTCTCTTTCCCCACTTACTGGAGCCGTCGGTAGCGGGGAAAACGATCCGGTCCATCCATGTCCCAGGCAGGAAGTTGGGTGAGGGCAAGATGGCCCCCACTCTACTCTATGGCCTTGGAGGACCGGAGCGACGCCATTCTTGCTGAAAAAAAAAAAAAAAATTTAAGGGTAGATGTGAGATCTGAGGTCGTTTTTGACCTCAGATCTCACATTAAAGAGGACCTGTCCTGATTATTTCTATTACAAGGGATGTTTACATTTTTTGCATTAGTAATAAAAGTTATACAATTTTTTTTTTTAAAGGGACTGTGACAGGAGTCACTTTGGGCATGGGGGTTGTGGACCCCAAATTCATTTAAAGAGGTTGGGAGGCACTGTGTCCAGCCTTGTGTGGCTTTCTTATGTTTAAGTCACCCTGCATCTGTTATGGATGCAGGGTGACCAGGAGGATGGTGAACACTGACACTATGGTTTGGACTACTACAAATGGGACAGTCATATTCAAGAATAATGTCTCCCTTGTAATATGAAGATTTTTGTTCCCATTTGCCATGAGCTCTCTGAACAGGAAGTCAACTCCTAATATGGTCATTACAGGAAGTTCTGAGGAGACGGGCTGTCTAAGGTGGCTCCCCATTCACCTTTTGTCAGGTGTGCTAATGACCTCACCTGTTGTCTGCTAAGGGAGGTATTGACACTCAGAGTAATGTGTATTGAGGGCTCGTTAGGGAACCATTGTTCTGTGTCTGACTATAGTTTACATTGATTGCCCCCTGGGGCTTCTGTCTCCTTGCATTGGTCAAAGCTATCTGACCAATCCCTGTTGACTCATTTTCAAATCCTCATTTGCATAGCAGCCCTCCTGGTCAAGCTATCTGACCAATCCCTGTTGACTCATTTTCGAGCCCTCATTTGCATGTCTGGAGAGGACCTTATGGGGGACTGCAGGTACTGTGAAATTGACCAATGGGAAAGCGGTTGTTGGGGGAAGGATGTTCCAATTTCTGTATAAAAGTGTGCTGTGTTCTTCCAATAAATGTTGTTGTTGTTCCTGTTTTACCCTCAACGCGGAGCTTTGTCTCGTTCTTGGGGGGATTCACTGTATGCTGTTGGAGACTGATTGCTAGGAGTGTAAGCTGATGTATGCTTTTCCTGTTCGTCTGCTAGCAGCTATTCGTGAGGTTCCAGGTTGGAGTGCTATTTTGTATCCAGTTCGGGAGTTTGGTGTTCTGCAGTAGCTGTGCCTGTCTCTCCGAAAGGGGCATATCGCCTAAACGGATTTTAACCCCTTGTCTGCTGAAACGGACCGTTACAGGACAGTGTAAAAATAAAAAATAAAAGGTAAAATGAATAATAAAAAGAAATTTAAAGCACCCCTTCTTTCCGAGCTCGCTTGCAGAAGCGAACGTATATGCAAGTCATGCCCTCATATGTAAATGGTGTTCAAACCACACATGAGGTATCTCCGTGATCGTTAGAGCCAGTTCAACAATTCTAGCCCTAGACCTCCTCTGTAGCTCTAAACTGGTAGCCTGTAGACATTTTTAAAACGACACCTATGGAGATTTTTAAGTACCAATGTTTGTCGCCATTCCACAAGCGTGCACAATTTCGAAGAGTGACATGTTGTGTATCTATTTACTCGGTGTAGCATTCTCTTTTACATTATAGAAAAAAAAATTGGCTAACTTTACTTTTTTCTTATTTTTTAATTTAAAAAAATATTTTTTTCCAAAAACAATTGCGTTTGTAGGACCGCTGCGTAAATATGGTGTAACATAAAGTATTGCAATAATCACCATTTTATTCTCTAGGGTCTCTGCTAAAATATATATAATGTTTGGGGGTTCTAAGTAATTTAATGAGTGAGCTGTCCTCTCTGCCCAGTCAATATTGGGATAATTGAAGTCCCCCATTATGATGACATTTCCATGCTTCACTGCCATTCCTAACTGTTATAGGAGGTCCAGCTCCGCCTCCTTCTTCAGGTTGGGGGGCCTATAACATACCCCCACTATTAATTTTCCACTTACTGCTTCCCTGTGGAGTTCTACCCACACAGATTTCACCTCCCCCTCTCGTCCCATTCATGGATCTAAGCCTGTGAATACATCTTTGTTAGCTCTGATTCTTGTGTGGATGGACTATGTCCATTTGTCTGTCTGCAGTCTCTGCATTGCAATAAGAAGCCCTGTATCCTTGGTATCCCTCCAGACATGCCAGCCACTTACATGACCAACAATGGAATACTCTCTAGGTATACACCTCAGCAAAATGCTGCGGATGCCAAAAACAAAGCTGTGCAGATGAAGAGCAGTGAGCAAAATGAGAAGAGGGATGGAAGCTGTTGGAGCTTTTGCCCACATTATACTGTTGCCATGGCTAGATGCAGGCTGGAATGCAAAATTAGTTCTAAATAACATAAATTTACAAGTTAGCAATTCTAAAAGTATATAATCTTTGAATAAATGTAGAGTTTCCCTTTAATATATACTCAACTGTCACTTTATTAGGTACACCTTGCTAGTACCAGGTTGAACCCCCTTTTGCCTTCAGAACTGCCTGAAATCTTTGTGACATAGATTCAACCAGATGTTGGAAACATTCCTCAGAAATTTTGGTCCATAGTGACATGATAGCACCACCCAGTTGCTGAAGATTTGTCAGCTGCACATCCATTATGCGAATTTCCCATTCCACCACACCCCAAAGGTGCTCTATTGGATTGAGATCTGGTGAGTGTGGAGGCTATTGGAGTGCAGTGACCTCATTGTCATGGTGCAGAATGCAGTGGTGAGATGATTTGAGCTTTGTGACATGGAGCATTATCCTGCTGGAAGGAGCCATCAGAAGATGGGGACACTGTAGTCATAAAGGGATGGACATGGTCAGCAACAATACTCAGGTAGGCCATGGCATTTAAACAATTCTCAGTTGGTACTAAAAGGCCCAAAGTGTGCCAAGAAAATATCCCCCACATTTCACTACCACCACCAGCCTGATATAAGGCAGGATGGATCCATGCTTTAATGTTGTTTATGCCAAATTCTGACCCCACCATCTGAATGTCGCAGCTGAAATTGAGATTCATCAGACCAGGTAACTTTTCCAGTCTTCTATTATCCAATTTTGGTGAACCTGTGTGAATTGTAGCCTTGGTTTCCTGTTCTTAGCTGACAGGAGTGGCACCTGGTGTGGTCTTCTGCTGCTGTAGCTCATCTGCTTCAAGGTTTGATGTGTTGTGCGTTCAGAGATGGTATTCTGCATTTCTTGCTTGTAACGAGTGGTTATTTGAATTACTGTTGCCTTTCTATCATCTGGAACCAGTCTGCCCATTTTCCTCTGACATCAACAAGGCATTTTCCTCCACACAACTGCCACTCACTGGATATTTTCTCTTATTCTGACCATTCTCTGTAAATCCGAGAGATGGTTGTGCATGAAAATCCCAGTAGATCAGCAGTTATTGAAACACTATATGATGGTACTCACCGTCACTGGGAGTGAAAGACAGATACTTAATTGACACTGACAATATGGTTTGAATTGCTTTAAATTGTTTCTGTGTTTACACTTATGATACTGTGCATTCTACTTCAATGTCAGAGACAGACAGTCAGTTACTGGCGGACTTTTCCTATTGCCTGTGTATTAAGGTGTGATGTGTATTCTGTTAAGCCTGTCTGTCCCATTGTTAATTGCTAATTAACTCATATTGTTTCTGTCCAGATGGCTAGATAATTAGTTCAGGTTAATTCTATTTCTGTATAAAATTTCATCTGCATATGATAATGTAATCAGGCAACCCCTGACCTGATGGGGTAATCTGATCAGGAGGGGGATGTTCATGCTGTATATAAACTGTGTGAGAATGTTTAAAAAAGAGAAGATTCCAGAACAAGCTAAGTTGTCAGCTAGCTTTGTACGGGGGTAGCTGGAATATTTGATATCTATGTTCAAGACCGAAAGAAGCCGTATACTGACGGAAGCCCACAAACACAGTGCAGGTCATGGTTCTGTTACATACTCAGACCAGCCGTCTGGCATCAACAACCATGCCACATTAAAAATCACTTAAATCCCCTTTCTTCCCCATTCTGATGCATGGTTTAAACTTCAGCAAGTCATCTTCATCACCATGTCTAGATGCTTTGAGTTGCTGCCATGTGATTGGCTGATTAGCAATTTGTTCCCGGTGAATGTATTGTCCTGTTTTTAAATTAGACCAGAGTTCTAACCCACAATTTCTTCCCTTTGGATTGCTTAGCACCTATTATTGAGATCTGCATTCTTTAATGTGGTTGTAAACCCTCTCATATCCCCAGTGAAATGACTGGCCTCAGATGATACACATCCTCCTACACAAGATTTACTTGTCTTCTCTTCCCTATATCACTTCAACAGGGCAGAAACGTGTTAAAATCCTTCTCCATCATAAGTATCACAGAGGAGTGGATGGAGAGCTGCAGTTACACTGTGAGAGCTGATTGGAGGAAAGGGACACCCCCTCCACATAGCAAACAGGAGTGAAGGAAGGATACAGAACTGTGTTGTGAATAGACAAGCTGTGTGCTGAGCTCTCCTCCCCCATCACAAACGTACCTCATGTGTCCGGCAAACTTCTCAGAAGTGACTCATGCTGATAACAGAGGAAGGAAGCACCAGAGAGAAACCACACTTAGAGCTTTGGAGATAGACAAGTAAACAAATTGAAATTAACTGAAATTAACAAAAACATTCTGGAAAGGAACTACAAACACCAGGCAGAAACCCATGAGATAAAAAAGGTGCTCAATTCACCAGGCAGATGCTTAGGATGTAAAGAACATTCTGGAAAGTTTCTCCAACCACCAGATAGAGGCTCAGGAGACAAAGGGCACTCTGGAAATGTGCTGGAAGTAAAGAATGTCCTTGGAAGGAACTCTAAACACCAGACAGAAAGCCCAGGAGATACAGAACACTCTGGAAAGATGTTCCAAATACCAAATAGAAGCTCAGGAAGTAAAGAATATCCTGTGAAGGAACTCAAAATACCATACGGAAAGCCCAGGAGATAAAGAACACTCTGGAACAGTGCTGAAAAAACCTAGCAGAAATTCGGCAAGTAGCGAACAGTCTAGAAAGGTGCTCCAAATACCAGCCAGAAGCCGTAAAGAATGTTCTGGAAAGGAACTCCAAACACCAGGCAGAAGCCCAGTGAATAAAAAAAAAAAAAAAAAACACTCTGGAAAGGAGCTCTAAACACCAAGCAGAAGCTCAGGAGGAAAATAACACTTTTCGGAAAAGTGCTTCAAATACCAAATAGTAGCTCAGGAGAAAAAGAACACTCTGGGACGGAACTCTATACAGCAGACAGAAAGCCCACGAGATAAAGCACACTCTGGAAAAGTGCTCAAAAAGCAAGCAGAAGTGCAAGAGGTACAGAACACTCTGGAAAGATGCTCCAAAAACTACCCAGATGCCCAGAAGGTAAAGAAGATTCTGGGAAGGAACTCCAAAGACCAGGTAGAAGCCAGGGGGGAAGGGAACACTCTGAAAAGGTGCTTCAAACACTTGGCAGAAGTTTAGGAGGCAAAGAACACTCTGAAAAGGTGCTCAAAATACCAGTAAAAAGTCCAGAAAATGAACAACATTCTGCAAAGGAGCTCCAAACACCTTGCAGAAGCGTAGGAGGAACATAACACTCTGGAAAGGTGCTCCAAATGTCAGATTCCAGGCATCCCAACCTGCAAAAACTCATTTCAGGAAGGTGGCACTCTGCCCCCCCCCCTCCCTTCTCTCACCAATTTAAGTTTTAACTAGAGGATGATCAAATGAAATGGAATCAGTATACAAAGGTTTACTTCTTCTCAAAGAGATATTAAAGTAACACTCTAACCACCATGACTACTTGAGTGATTTGAAGTGGTCATGGTGGTAGGATTCAGAAACACTGCACATGCTGGGATATTTACAATTATGTGCTGGGGGCTAGTTGCACCCCTAGCACATGTGACTTATGCCCCGTACACACGTGCAGATCGTCGGCCGAACGATCGGCCGTCTTTTGTCCCCAGGCTGTCGTGTCTGTTGAAAAGTGCAAAAGACTGCACAAGAATTTTGTCCGCCGACTACAGCCGACTGCAGAAGTGATGTCATGTGATGGTTAACTTTCCCTGTGTTTTTTCTTTTCTGAGCATGCCCAGTCTTGCAAATCTGCTGTCTGTCGGCCGAATTCTGTACTGACTGGCGAACAATCGGCCGTTCTGGTGTCAGCATACAAAAATTTTAATGCTTGCACGACAGATTCTTTTCGGCCGAAAGTGCGCTGTCGGCTGTCGGAAGCATCATACTAACAAGCCTACAATCGGCCGATCGGTCGTCGGCCGAATCTTTTCGGCCGACAATCTGCACGTGTGTACGGGTCTTTAGGCAACCATATATGTATGAACAAGGATATGACATCTTATTATGACAGAACACAACTAGTTATTAAAAAACATATTGCATCAATTTACATGCACAGACCAATCGTGAATGCACAGACCGATCGTGTGAAAGGGGCCTATGGCTGTTTTCACACAGACACACTGCGGTTTACCTGCACCTCAACTGACCTCAATCTTCACTTCTTCCTCAGGATTCCTGCAGGTAGCGCTGGCTGATGTCCCCAGGTAAGTATAGCTGGTGGCTGCTGCTGGCAGTCTTCCAGGGCTGATACTGCTGGTGGGTACTGCTGGCTGGTACTGTTGGCTGGTACTGCTGGCTGGTACTGCTGGTGGGTACTGCTGGCGGGTATTGTTGTTGGGTACTGCTGGCTGGATGTGCTGGTGGGTACTGCTGGCAGGTACTGCTGGTGATTACTACTGGCTGGTACTGCTGGCGGTTACTACTGGCAGGTACTGATGATAGGTACTGCTGGCTAGTACTGCTGGTGGGTACAGCTGGCTGGTACTGCTGACAGGTACTGCAGGTGGATACTGCTGGCATGTACTGCTGGTGGGTACTGTAGATGGGTCCTACTGGTGGGTACTGCTGGTGGGTACTGCTGGCTGGTACTATTGGTGGGTACTGCTGATGGGTACTGCTGGTGGGTGCTGCTGGCTGGTACTGCTGGTTGGTACTGTTGACAGGTACTGCTAGTGGGTACTGCTGGCGGGTAATAAAGGTAGATACTGCTGGTGGGTACTGCTGGCTGGTAATATTGGTGAGTACTGCTGGTGGGTACTGCTGGTGGGTGGGTACTGCTGGGGGTTATTGATGGTGGGTACTGCTGGCTGGCACTATTGGTGGGTATGGCTGGTAGGTACTGCTGGTGGGTACTGCTGGCTGGTACTGCTGGTGGATACTGATGGCGGGTATGGATGGTGGGTACTGGTGGCTAGTACTGCTGGCTGGTACTGCTGGTGAGTACTGCTGGCTGGTAGTGCTGGTGGGTATTGTTGGTTGGTACTGCTAGTGGATACTGCTGGTAGGTAGTGCTGGCAGGTACTGATGGTGGGTACTGTTGATGGGTTCTGATGGCATGTACTGATGGTGGGTACTGCTGGTGGGTACTGTTGGCGGGTACTGATGGCTGGTACTGCTAGTGGGTACTGCTGGTGGGTACTGTTGGTGGGTACTGTTGGCGGGTACTGTTTGCTGGTACGGATGGTGAGTACTGCTGGTGGGTGCTGCTGGCTGGTACTGTTGGTGGGTACTGATGGTGAGTACTGCTAGTGGGTACTGTTGGCTGGTACTGATGGTGAATACTGCTAGTGGGTACTGCTGGCTGGTACTGCTGGTGGGTATTGTTGGCGAGTACTGCTGGTGGGTACTGTTGGTGAGTACTGCTGGTGGGTACTGTTGGCAATACTGCTGGCTTGTACTGCTGGCTGGTACTATTGGTGGGTACTGCTGGTGGGTACTGTTGGTGGGTACTGTTGGTGGGTACTGTTGGCTGATACTGATGGTGAGTACTGCTGGTGGGTGCTGCTGGCTGGTACTGTTGGTGGGTACTGTTGGCAGGTACTGATGGTGAGTACTGCTGGTGGGTACTGTTGGCTGGTACTGCTGGTAGGTACTGCTGGCTGGTACTATTGGTGGGTCCTGCTGGCGGGTACTGCTGGTGGGTACTGTTGGCGGTACTGCTGGCTGGTACTGCTGATGGGTAATTCTGGCTCCTCTGGGACTCCAATGGAGATGTGACAGGAGCGGTGCTGAAGGAAGCATCTGGCTGCAGTAGAGAGCAGAGCCGATGCTTCCTGTATGGCTCCTGTCACAGGCGGGGGAGGAGTACATTTGATATCACTCAGCCTGTGACAGGAGCCGGAACTATACAGGAAGCATCAGCTCTGTTCTTCACAGTAAGGGCTGCTGCGGCTGACACCCGGGACATTGGGAGGCACTTGCAGGTGTCAAGGAGCCGCAGGCCAAATGTGGGAGACTCCCGCACCTCGCGGGAGACTTGGGATGTCTGTCAGATAGAAAATCAGGACGCAAAGAACACTCTGGAATGGAACTCTAGACAGCAGGCAGAAGCTTGAGGAGGTAGAGAACACTATGGAAAGGGGCTCCAAACCATTCCACTGAACAAAAAAAGCCTCTAGAGATTGGTTGGGCCAGACCAATGTTCTGCTACTAAGACTTCTTCAACATTAGCAGGCAGAAATACCCAACAGAGTATAGGAGAGCCAGCTGAGCCTAGAAAAGGGTAAAGAAAGCTCAAGCTGGTTACATTCTAGCAGCAGGACCATAGTAAATCACACCTGAGCGTATCGTTTTTAGGTGTTTTTAGTTTTTTTTCAGATGTTTTTCAGGCATTTTTTTCAGGTGTTTGGAGGCAGGCATTGACAGCTAACAAAAATGCCTCTAATCTGCCTGAAAAAAAAGCTCATGTACTTTTTTGAATTTTAGGTGTTTTGTTTCAGCTGATAAAACACTCATATGTGAACAGGGGTCAATGAAATTAATGGGATTTTGCTTGTTGGGTGTTTTGAGACTTCAGAGATGAGCGTTTTACGAGCTGAAAAATGCTTGGGTGTGAACAGGGCCTAGAGACACTCCAGCTTAGGGTAGGGAGGAAGTGAGTAAGGATCTCTCTAAAAGAAGGGAAATCTTGTCTTAGGATGGTGTCACTCGAATAAATGTCCCTCTATTCCTGTTCAGGTGGCAACTCAAATTCAGTGGTCATATTGAGGGTGAACCTCCCTGGCGGGGATACACACACCAATGATACGCTGACAAGGGATGCTTTTTTTTATGAACATTTTATTGAAGTTCAACTCTGTACAACAAAATCAACAAATTAACCAGAGCCATGAGACCATATACATAGTTACAACTGGCAAAGAAGATCGGTCACAATACAATCTGATCGATTAGTGAGGAGCTCCTTGTGAAACAACAATGGTTGTAAAAGGATAGAAACCTGCTAGTATACGTGATACCATTTAACATACTTTAGGGGAAGGGAGAGAAAGGCAGGATAGGATGTTAGAGGGTAACTCCACTTTTGTGGGGGGGGGGGGAATAATAGCAAAAAAATAGAAAACAATATAGTGTATACAATTGCGATGCAAATCATATTGTAATTGAATGTTATTAAGAATGACCTTTCCTTTTCAATCTGCAGCCGTTGTAATTTTCTGAAATGCAATGCAATATGGCGACTTGGAGCTGTTCTTTACACAGAATATATACTGACCACACCCCAGAGACATCATTTCCTGCTTGTGTGATTGGCTCACCAATTTTCCCAGAAGTCTGCACTGAGATACAAGTCAGATTTCTGGCATCCCCTGCAGCAAAAATTTCATTTTTGGTGAGATACTCATCTACAGGGATGCAGGCCCAGTAGCTTCCCTCATTAGAGCCCTGCAGCTGCCACAGTTGATTGATAATTATGAAACCACTCCCAGTAGACCCACTTAGCACAGAGGAACAAACAGGGATTTCTTTAGAATAACAAAAGGTAGGAATCTGCAACAAAGTTTGTTTAAATCCCTGCAATGCACATACAGTAGATCACCCGGGGGGGGGGGGGGGGGGGTTGGTTGTTTTTTACTCAACAAAAGTGGAGTTACACTTTAAACTTCCCCTCCTTATCCACATGCATAAATGCAAATAAATGAAAGTAATTCCTGGTGACCCTAACATGTGTATCCTTATTCAGGCACTTCCTTTTATAGGGTGACAATGACAACGCTCTGTCCCTTACCACAAATTCTACTGCTGCATTGTCACCCTGTAGCATCACCTTATAGAGGCTACAAATGGCCATTTTAGCACACATTGGACAGGCAGAGGCCACTGTTGTCACCATTAAAAAACCCGCCCTGAGTAACACAGCCGTCATTGGAGTGCATGAAGTAGCTGCAATGAGGCTGCAGGAAATCAAGGTCAAAACGTGTTTCATGAAAAATAAAAATTCCAGTTGCTAATCATACACAGTGCTTTGGCAAATTAAATGCCATTTATTAGGGGTTTATATATACTTTAAGTACATCCACTCAGCAACAAAGTGCCCAGAGAAATGATTTTGAGTTTTAGCTAAAAGATTGTAATTCTTGTTCTGCTATCTTTCGGTATACACTGAGTCTGCAGATATATAAATTCTGATATGCCTGCAAGGAAATCCATCCAACTTTGATAGTAAGATACCTTCTCACTTCAGAGACAATTGAATATTGTAGAAAAACTTAACATTTGTGCTCAACTATGACTATAGTGCCACCTTGTGGAAAAAATAAGGTACTACATACAGCATATTTGTTTTGATGTTAACCCAATCACTAAAATACATACTCTTTAACCACTTCTGGACCGGAAGGTTTTACCCCCTTAATGGCCAGTCCATTTTTTGCGATACAGCACTGCGTTATTTTAACTGACAATTGCGCAGACGTGCGACGCTGAACCCAAATAAAATTGATGTCCTTTTTTTCCCCACAAATAGATCTTTCTTTTGGTGGTATTTGATCACCCACCTGCGCTATAAACAAAAAAAGACTGACAGTTTTGAAAAAAAAAAAAACAATATTTTTTACTTTATGCTATAAAACCTATCCGCTAAAAAAATATAAAAAAAATAAAATTTCTTTATCAGTTTAGGCCAATATGTATTCTGGTAAAAAAAAAAAAAAAATCCCAATAAGTATATATTGATTGGTTTGTGCAAAAGTTATCGCATCTACAATTTATGAGAAATTTATGGATTTTTTTTTTTTTTACTAGTAATGGCGGAGATCAGCGATTTTTAACGGAACTGTGACATTGGACAAATCCGACACTACCCGTGACACTTTTTGGGGACCAGTGACACCATAACTATTACCAAAAATGTAGGTACGTCGGTTCGCGCAGGAAGACCACCCTGCTGCAGTATATCTGCCTGGGGCGGTCCTCAAGTGAATAATCTGTCACACAGACTTCTGATAGAGACTACAAATGACAGTTTCAGCACACAGACATGATCTTCTGTTGTCACCATCTGGAAACCCATCCCAAGAAAATCAATGCAGCCATCACTGGAGTTCATATACACAGGAAGTGGCTGCAATGAGGCTGCAGAAGATTAGCACTAAAGAGATGTAATGAAAGATGAAAGAAAAGGTGAAAATAAAATAAATTATATTCAGTTAGAATTGACATCTGCTTTAAGGGGAAGTGATTATGCTTTTGAAAGATTTTACTTTTTGGTATACAGTATCTGTGAAATTTTAGAACAACTTTCTAATTGATGTTTGAAAGACCTTCCCTGACTTCCTGTCCTGGTGATTACACAGGAAGCATCACTCAATGCTCCCAAAGGGACTCAACAATAAAAACCGACAGAGGGCCCATCTATGCCTCAGTCTAACCAGGGCAGGTGCAAGGATCCCTGTCCACAAAGATGAAGGTGCACCCCGCTGACCCCCTGTCATCCCTCTCACAATGCAACCCCCCACCCCCACACGGCATACACTCCACCTGTGTGGTGAAGAATGCAATGCTGCACCCAAAAAAAAATCACAACCAAACTGCCCCCAAACTGCAAGTGCAATAAGGGGGCGGATCCACTCACAGCCGCGCCAGCACCCCCCTTCCCATGCTGAACCAGCATTGCGGTAAGTGTGAATGACACCACACAGCACCAAAATCTGCTGCGCCAAACTGCCTTTAAGCAGCAGTGGGCAATGGGGGGCACACACTCCCCACCTCCCCCACCCTTCCACGAGCAACTGGCAGGTGAGAAAAACCAAAATCCCCACTTTGCACCCCCTAGGAGAGAGGACATAGCGCCAAGGAACAAAAAATCCAAATTCCCAGCAAGTGGTTGAGGACTCTTTTCTTCCGCTCAACCCCCTATCCTGACACCCTAAAACAGCTGCCTAAGCAGCCTTATGCTGGTGCTGGAACTGGCCCTAAACATTTTGGCTATTGGTATGACCACTTTTACACTGTCAATCAGTGGTAAAAATGCACCCCTTCCCCACAGACAGCTAAAATATAAATAATATCAGTGGTTACTGAAAGATAGAAATGGTTTACTGTCCAAGGAACCCCTGCCAACCTCTGGAGGAAACCTGGTTGAGAAAGACTGGAGAAAAGACGAAATTTTGGGACAACGTTCTAATTGCTGTTAGGAAGACCTTGGCGACTACACAGGAAGCAAGATTGAATCCTCCCAATCCTATCTATATCTCACTCTAACCAAAGTTATCAATGGAAAAGTGTCTTCTTACATTGGTAGTCCTTGTAGTGGTCCTTCCCATCGTTGGCCAGTGAGAAGACTCTCACTGACTCTGGTAGTCATTGTAGTGGTCCTTCCCATCGGTGGCCAGTGAGAAGACTCTCACTGACTCTGGTAGTCATTGTAGTGGTCCTTCCCATTGGTGGCCAGTGAGAAGACTCTCACTGACTCTGGTAGTCATTGTAGTGGTCCTTCCCATCGGTGGCCAGTGAGAAGACTCTCACTGACTCTGGTAGTCATTGTAGTGGTCCTTCCCATCGATGGCCAGTGAGAAGACTCTCATTGACTCTTATATACAGTATGCGGTTGGTGGGAGAATGACACTCTTACATGGGTGTTCAGTGGGAAGAATCATTCCCCTCCCCCTTCCCAGAGTGAAAAAAAGATAAATAATATCAGTGGTTACTGAGAGATAGAAATTGTTCCTTGCCCAAGCGACCCCTACCAACCTCTGACGGAACCCTGGGGTTCCTTTAGAACCATGATCGAGAAAGACTAGAGTAGAGAATAGTTAAAATGGTTTGTTAGTTGTTTTTTTTTAACTTTGTCTGATTGGGGATTTTTCACTTTGCTTTCTATCCCAGGCCTCAGGTGGAAATGAGAGGAAATTTCTCCAAAGTAAGAGTAAGCTGTCAGATCAGGTGTCTGCATTGGAAAAGGTCTTCTCCTGTTCCGGTGACATTTCTAAGGTTTTGGTTTTCCCATCACTTTCTGTTACAGTGACCAGTGGCGGCTGGTGCTCCATGGGCGAGGGGGGGTGTCAGGCGGACCACACCATACCCCCCCTCCTGGACCACACCAGCTCTCTCATACATTATACCATCCCGTCCCCCCCAGCGGCGGCGGTGGCTTCCCCTGCGTCTCCTCCCTCCTCCTCCTTGGCTAATAGCATGGTCTTTCCTTTCGGCCAATCAGGAAATGGGTCTAAGGACCCGCTTCCTGATTGGCTGGGAGGAGGATCCGTGTGATAATAGTGAATATTCATTTGCTATTGTTACACAACTAGGTGGGCTCAGAGGGCAGAGCTCTGCGCCCCGAGCCCACCCTTTTTTGAAGCCTATTAGAGCCTCTGGCTCTAATCGCGTGCTTAAAAAAAACAAAAAAAAAACATTGGAATCCATGCGTCCGGCACCCTGCATGTAGATTAGGGAGCCGGATGCATGGATGGGGGGCGGCGCCCCTGCACCCCCAATGCACCAGCTGCCACTGACAGTGACAATGACTACTACAGGAAAGGTGAACTCAACACCGGGAGCAATGATACCAGTTTCATCTGGTGGCATAAACTCTACTCCAGGTTTCCTGTTTTAGGGTGGCTCCTTTCTCTTGCAGTGCTGTGTAGAGCAACCTTTGCATGTAGAGAATAGAGTTGTGTCTTCCTACACTGTGTGCATCAATAGAAACACACAGCTCCATAGCCTAGAATGTGACTGACTAGAGACTGCACTGTCCAGTGTTGACAGTGGAACTTCAAGAGCTGCATATCTATTCGTTTCACTTCTTTTGCTTTAACAGGAGACTATTTGGGCTAGTAATGAATTAGAACAATCGTTAATCTAACACACATAATCATCTTACATTGTGTTACAAATATATCATAAAAATATATGCTTGTAACACAATTTATCAAAAGTAGTGAAATGTGTTCTGCAGCTCTTGAAGTTCCACTGTAGGGTCAATATTTCTTTATGTACGTAGCATCCTCTAGTGTGCTACTAGTGTTAGTGTAGGTAAATTTAAGTTTATATGAGACTGTAATTGGGTTGGGTTACTGCAGGTCAGAATAGATTGCTCTACAGATGCAGGTCTCTGGTACCTCCTCCTGGATCTAGAAGCTTGGAGAAGCTTCTGGAAGTTGGTGGGTGGAGGCTAGGAGGTCCTGATCTGCATACTTTGGGGAGTCTGACCAATACCCAGGCAACATGTCCTGGGAGGCTGGATGGATCAGCCCTAAAAAAAAAAAAGAAAAACTAAAAGTGTCTTGTATATTTTAAATCTGTAATGTTCCTGTATAGAAACTGGTTTTAACTTTTTGTACTTAATAAAATTGTAAGCAACTTTTTTTATCCTTAATTTCATGTCTTTCTATTCCTGAGATGTTTTTTTTTTTTTAAATCAAAACTGAGTTTATTAAGCCACGATACAGCAAGAAAAATATATTAATTTACAGTAATTCACTTCAAAAGTACAGTTGTACAGTGTGTGAGTATAGTAGGGAGTGTATAATAGAGTAACTGTATGGTCAACAAACAGACAAGTATTAACAGAATAAAAAAATAAAAAAGACAGTTTAGTGGCATCATTGTCATGTCACTCAGGATTTCAAAAAGAACATTCAATAACCAAAAAAAAAAAAAAACAACCAGAAGAAAATTATAAGAAATTGGATACCGGTCCTATACCCAACCCAAATCCTCCAACTGCATCTTCCCACCAACTAGTTTGGTATGTGGTTCACCACAAGAATGGGTCAATAGGAGCAAAATGTAGAAGCATTGATTAGCATTTATTGAATGTTTGGGGCAAAATATCTAGATTTACATCTGTAGTAATCTATCCAGTACCAGCTGAGCAGGGGCAAGTCTCAGCTTATCTAGCCAGCCCTGCCATATGAAACAAAATTTGTGATTTGCTTGCCTATGTTGATATGTACGTTTTTCTTTCATTAATAAAGAGCTGCCCTGATCGATCCACTGTTTGACTGTTGGAGCACGAGGAGATAGCCACAGTGTAGCAATCTGTTTGCGGGCTACAGCGTTGGCGATTGGTCGCTCAGACACTACCTGCTGTTAAATCTATACAGTGGGTACGGAAAGTATTCAGACCCCCTTAAATTTTTCACTCTTTGTTATATTGCAGCCATTTGCTAAAATCATTTAAGTTCATTCTTCTTCCTCATGAATGTACACATAGCACCCCATACTGACAGAAAAACACAGAATTGTTGACATTGTTGCAGATTTTTTAAAAAAGAAAAACTGAAATATCACATGGTCCTAAGTATTCAGACCCTTTGCTCGGTATTTAGTAGAAGCCCCCTTTTGATCTAATACAGCCAGGAGTCTTTTTGGTAAAAATGCAACAAGTCTTTCACACCTGGATTTGGGGATCCTCTGCCATTCCTCCTTGCAGATCCTCTCCAGTTCTGTCAGGTTGGATGGTAAACGTTGGTGGACAGCCGTTTTTAGGTCTTTCCAGAGATGCTCAATTGGGTTTAAGTCAGGGCTCTGGCTGGGCCATTCAAGAACAGTCACGGAGTTGTTGTGAAGCCACTCCTTCGTTATTTTAGCTGTGTGCTTAGGGTCATTGTCTTGTTGGAAGGTAAACCTTCGGCCCAGTCTGAGGTCCAGAGCACTCTGGAGAAGGTTTTTGTCCAGGATATCCCTGTACTTGGCCGCATTCATCTTTCCCTCGATTGCAACCAGTCGTCCTGTCCCTGCAGCTGAAAAACACCCCCACCGCATGATGCTGCCACCACCATGCTTCACTGTTGGGACTGTATTGGACAGGTGATGAGCAGTGCCTGGTTTTCTCCACACATACCGCTTAGAATTAAGGCCAAAAAGTTCTATTTTGGTCTCATCAGACCAGAGAATCTTATTTCTCACCATCTTGGAGTCCTTCAGGTGTTTTTTAGCAAACTTCATGTGGGCTTTCATGTGTCTTACACTGAGGAGAGGCTTCCGTCGGGCCACTCTGCCATAAAGCCCCCACTGGTGGAGGGCTGCAGTGATGGTTGACTTTCTACAACTTTCTCACATCTCCTGACTGCATCTCTGGAGCTCAGCCACAGTGATCTTTGGGTTCTTCTTTACCTCTCTCACCAAGGCTCTTCTCCCCCGATAGCTCAGTTTGGCCGGACGGCCAGCTCTAGGAAGGGTTCTGGTCGTCTCAAACGTCTTCCATTTGAGGATTATGGAGGCCACTGTGCTCTTAGGAACCTTAAGTGCAGCAGAAATCTTTTTGTAACATTGGCCAGATCTGTGCCTTGCCACAATTCTGTCTCTGAGCTCTTCAGGCAGTTCCTTTGACCTCATGATTCTCATTTGCTCTGACATGCATTGTGATCTGGAAGGTCTTATATAGACAGGTGTGTGGCTATCAGTCCAATCAGTATAATCAAACACAGCTGGACTCAAATGAAGGTGTAGAACCATCTCAAGGATGATCAGAAGAAATGGAAAGCACCTGAGTTAAATATATGAGTGTCACAGCAAAGGGTCTGAATACTTAGGACCATGTGATATTTCAGTTTTTCTTTTTTAATAAATCTGCAACAATGTCAACAATTCTGTGTTTTTCTGTCAGTATGGGGTGCTATGTGTACATTCACGAGGAAGAAGAATGAACTTAAATGATTTTAGCAAATGGCTGCAATATAACAAAGAGTGAAAAATTTAAGGGGGTCTGAATACTTTCTGTACCCACTGTATATTAAATAAATGTATAGAAATAATGAACAGTAGGCAATTACTTAAAATTTTACAACAATAAATAAAAAAAAATCTACTCAACACAATACTCAATGCTAGGCTTTAACTTCTGCAAAAAATCAATACCTGGTGAAGGTATTATTATAAAATAAATGAGAAGTAAAATATCGTTTTTAACAATTCAGCTTATTTAATAAAGACCTTTGTGTGCAATATCGATTAAAAAAAACCATCAGGCGCCAATCAAACATCAACTTTTTGACTACAGCCAGTGGAAATTTGTTTGGATGCTACAGGTTGCTGAACTGAACTGTACAAGTAAAAAAAAAAATTGAAGATCATGGCTGATAACTTTGTAGAAGTGCAGTCTGCATATGAAAAGAGTGACATCTACAGGTGGAAAGTAAATTTGCACCTTGTTTTATCTGGTTTGTTCACCAATGTGTTTGTAACAAATGAAAAGTGCAGGTACATTGTGATCTGCAAAATATTGTTAGCGCTGGTGGAGAGGGGTTCATACACTTAGGTGAAGCCTAGGCACATCTGCCTGCCAAGTTGTGCTTGCATTGTTGTATTCAGTTGTTCACTGGCATTATTATTATACTTATATTAAAAGAAAATGTACTTGGTGGTTGCGTACTTGGTGGTTGCGCTACTTTACTTGGTGGTTCTTCGTTACAAAACGAAGAATGCAAAGTTAGCATGCTCATATGCAATCAGGTGTGTCATTGTGAAAACCCCCAAATTGGTAATATAAATTCTAGCAAATTACACTGAAACTTGCACTTCCTTAAGGATTTTTATTTTTTTGCTTTCCCTTCTATATCCTCTTCTTTAAACCCATCTAATCCTTCCTATCTTGCCCTCCAATCCTATCCTTCTTCTATTTACCCTCTTTTCCCTACCTGTCCTATAACTCTCTTCCTTTTTACCCTGCCCTCTAACTTTATTCTCTTCCTCACCTGCCCTCTAAACCCAATACCCTCCTTTCCTGCTCTCTAACCCCCTTCCATTCCTCTCCCCTGCTATAACCTCCCTTATCTTCCTCTCCTGCCCTCTAACTCCTTTCCCTCTTTCCCTCGTCTCTCTATCTGCCCTTAACCTCCTCTCCCTGAATGCCTTATCACCCCTTCCTCTTTTTTTTCTCCCCACCTCCCCTCTAAACTCTTCCATTCCTTTTCTGCCCTCTAACTTTCTTCTCTACTTCCCTTGCCCTCTAACCCCCTTTCCCTTCCTCTCTTGCCCTCTAAACCCATGACCTCCATTTCCCTACCCACATTCCTTTCCACTCCTGCACTTTTAACCCTTTTTATTTTTCTCTCACACTTCTAACTCTGTTCCCCTCTTCCCCTGCCTTGTAATACCCTTTTCTTCTTCTTCTTGTGCTTTTCTTCTCCTGCCCTCTATCCTCTTCCTCGCAAGACCTTTAACTCCCTTCTTCTTCCTCATCTCTCCTATCTACTCACCCCTATCCCGCTACCCTCCTCACTCCACCTGCCCTCTAACACTTTTACCTTCCTCTCCTCTCCCCAACTTTCTTCTCTCTTCCTTTCCTTTATTCTTCCCAGCTACCTTTTAAACCTTTCCTGCCCACTAACTCTCTTTTCTTCTTCCCTTGCCCTCTAATCTCCCTTTCCTTCCTCTCCTGTCCTCTAAACCCATTACCTTCCTTTCCTGCCCCCTAACCCTCTTCCCTTTCACTCCTACACTCCCCCCCCCTCTTCTTCTCCCACACTTCCAACTCCCTTTCCTTCTACTTATGCCATATATTACCCTTCTTTTCTTCTTCTGCTTTTCTTCTCCTGCCCTCTAATCCCCTTTTCTTACTCTCCTGACCTTTAACTCCATTCCTCACCTCTCCTATCAACTGACCCCTTCCCTCTTTCATTTTTCACTCCATCTGCACTCTAACTCCCTTCCCTTCCTCTCATCCCTACAAAGGTCTTCTCACCTCTTCCTTTTTTTTTTTTAACTTCCCATCTACCCTCTATCTCCCTTCCCTTCTTGCCCTTTAAACCCATGGCCTTCCTTTCCCCCTAACCACCTTCTCCTGCACTCTTAACCCTCTCCTCTTTTTCTCTCACACTAACTCCCTTCCCATCTACTGCTGCCCTGTAATACCCTTCTTCTCTCTAAATCCCTTACCTTCCTCTCCTCAAATGTCTTCTCGCTCCCCCCTTTCTTTTTTTTCTCCCCGGCTACCTTCTAAATCCATCTCTTCAATTATAGTAATTTTCTGCCCTCTAACTCCCTTCTCTCCTTCCCTTGCCCTCTAATAACCCTTCCCTACCTCTATTGCCCTCTAAACCCAAGACCTTCCTTCATAACCCTGTTCTCTTCCTCCCCCACACTTTCAACTCCCTTTCCTTTTTCAATTGTCCTCTAATACCCTTTTGCTCTTCTTCTGCTTTTATTCTCCTGCCCTCTAATCCCCTTCCTTTCCTCTCTTTTCCTTTAGCTTCCAACCTCTTCTTCCCCTCTCCTGTCCACTCGCCCCTTCCCTCTCTTATTCCTCACTCCACCTGCCCTCTAACTCCCTTTTCTTCCTCCCATCCCCACAAATGTCTTCTCACCTCTTCCCACCTTTATTTTTTTTCTCTTCACCTACCCTCAAAACACTTCTCTTCTTTTCCTGCACTCTGACTCCCTTCCCTTCTTCCCTTACCCCCTTTCCCTTTCAATTCTGCCCTTTAAACTAATAACCATCCTTTCCCCCCTAACTACCTTCTCTTCCACTCCTGCACTCCTAACCCTCTTCTCTTTTTCTCCCACACTTCTAACTCCCTTCCCACCTTCTCCTGCCCTCTAAAACCATTCTCCTCTTCTTCTGCTCTTTTTCTCCTGCCCTCTAACTCCCTTCTCTTCCTCTCCTGCCCTCTAACCCACCTACCTTCCTCGTCTGACCTTTAACTCCCTTTCTCTTCCTCACGTCTCCTGTCCATTCACACTCATTCCTGTTTCCCCTCCTCTCTCCTCCTGCCCTCTAACTCCCCTACATTTCTCTCCTCTCTCCTTTCTCAAATCCCATCAAATGTCTTCTCATCTCCTCCATTTCATTTTTTTCTCCCCAGCTACCTTCTAAACCCTTTCCTTCACTTAATTTTTTGCCCTCTAGCTCCCGTATCTTCTTCCCTTGCCCTCTAATACCCTTTTCCTTCCTCTGTTGCCCTGTAAACCCATGGTCCTCTGTTCCAGCCCCCTATCCACCTTCCCTTACACTCCTGCACTCATAACCCGGTTCTGTTCTTCTCTCACACGTCCGATTCCCTTCCCTTCCTTAATTGTCCTCTAATACACTTCTCCTCTGCCCCCCCCCCCCCCTAACTCCCTTCCCTTCCTCTCCTGATCTTTAAAATGTTACTAAACCCACAACAGTAAAATCAGTCTGCATATGCAGTAAAACATGCTTGTTATACTCACTGTGGAACCTAAGAGGTTAATCCTCCCCAGTGTATATAAAGACTGTCTGATCCTGTCTTTTTTGAGCCTCCCCTTCTTTTACTGTCCCCAATCCATCTGCTGAGAGAACAGAGGCTCCGAAATACTCATGCTCAGTTTGGTGTGTATTGCTAGAGAGTTTCTTTTTTTTTTGGGGGGGGGGGTGCATGTGATCAGCACAGGGCCAATCAGAACTGTCCAGACAGAGGGTAAGGGGTCATGCAGCCTCACAGGACAGTCAGAGTAGAATGAAAACCCCTCCTACAAGCTTTAACCAGACACTGATAGAAGCCACAAGACTGCTATGTACTGATGAGAAAAGGTATTTAGCAGTTTATATTTACTAAAATAATTGTATTTCCATGTTCTGTGTACTGTTGGAGAGCAGATATAGTGATTGCAGGCTCCTGGGTTTAGTAACATTTTAACTCCCTTCCCCTTCCTTACCTCTCCTGTCCACTCACTCTCTTCTCCTCCTCTCTCCACCTGCCTTCTGACTCCCTCACCTTCCTTACTTTTGCTATATGACTCCCCCCCACACACACACACACTTTCCTTTCAGTTCCACTTTTTCTCCCTTCCTCCAATATTGACACATTTTACATCTCTCTCTTTAGTACCTGTGTGGTTTCTCTGTTCACATCTTGGGGTCCTTTCATATGAGCGATCCGATCAGATCCACCTGTCAGTTTTTTAGGCGGATCTGATCGGATCCTCCATGCATCCCTATGGGGCAGTGGATGTCAGCGGAGACATATCCACTGACACCCACTGCTATCCGATTCCGATCCTGTCTGTGAAATCTGGACGGATGGAAACCCTATTTTCCATCCGTCCAGGGGATCGGATCGGATGGGATCGGATGAGAGCGGACAGGCGGTCCGTTCTCATCCAATTCCCCCATAGAGGACAGCGGGGATCTGACACCTCCCTCTCCGCACACAGAGCGGAGACACAGCTGTCACCTGCCTGCTCAGCGGGGATCTGTGTATCGATCCCCTGCTGAGCAGCACGGATCCGCCTACGGAGGCCCACCGTGTGAAAGAAGCCTTACTTTATCTCTTCTCTAAAAGAATAAATCTTCTCCCTGCCCACCCCCCTTTATCCATACTTTGACAGTATTCACCGTCACTGGAATTTAAAGACAAATAAGTAATGGTTTGGATTGCTTCATATTTGTCAGCATGAAATCTATTCTTCCTAAATGCTGTGTATATTACATATCTTTCAATGTCAGAAAGGTTTTCCTTTTGTTTGTGTATTGGGAGGGAATGTGGATTGCCCTGTCTCATTGTTAAGTGCTAATGACCTCCCATTGTTCTGTCTGTCTGCCTTAAGAGAAACGTATTATGGGATGTATAAAGATATGTGGATTGGATGCTAAGGGGGAGGGGGGATTGTCCCACATTGTATATTTTGTACACTGTATGAGAGTGTAAAACTCTGTTCCTATTGGATGGTAAATGTTATGTCCAGTCTTCAACAAGGTCCACCTGGGTGGTAACCTTGTGGGTGAAAACTGTATATAAGTCTGTTTTCTTGTTTAATAAAGTTGTTCTAGAGTCCCTTCACCCTCAATCTAGAGTCCTGTCTCTTATTGGGGGAATCTGCTGCAAGGGATTGCTATGTCCTCCATACTCCCTTGGATAATCCCTAAGCTCTTGTAAGAGCTTGTAATAGAGCTTCTTCTGCTGTACTCTCTGGGGAAAGAGAGGTTCACCCACAGGAAACTGGAGCCTTGTCATAGGTCCAGGGTGGGTAGGAGACGGCGAGACCCTAACCAAGCTGCGGCGGTTCGTAGGGTCTGAAGTGGTTATGGTGTCTGGTGGAGTGCTTGGAGCCCTCGGAAAGCACTAGGAGCATCTGTCAACGGAGGTACCCAGTCAGGGGTGACCTGTTCCGTCACACATACCTCCCAACTTTTTGAGATGGCAATGAGGGACACCTATGAGCAAAAGTATGTAGGTATAGGACACACCCCCTGCCATGCCCCCTTAAAGGAGAAACATACCAAAAAAAAAAATCATTAGTTAACCCACAAGTGCTTTTTTTTTTTTTTTTTTTACCACTACTATTCCTTTATATTGGCTTTTGAAGAAATTGGATGAAATTGGATGAATTTAGAAATTGGATGAAAGGTTTAGCACTGGGAAAAATTTTGTGAAAAAAAAAAAGTGAATTTTATATACAACTCTCTTTAGATCAGACCAAAATGAGGGACAAATGAGGAGGAAAGAGGGACAGAGGGACTTTGTTCCTAATCAGGGACAGTCCCTCAAAATCAGGGACAGTCCCTCAAAATCAGGGACAGTTGGGAGCTATCCTTTATCCGCTGTATCACTCTCTCCTTTTTTGCCCACCCCCCCAAGCTGTGGTCCCCTCCCTATATCTCCTCTTTGTTAGTCTCGGTTCACATATGTGTGATGTGGGAACCCTGCGAATCCACTGCGGGTTCCCACATCGCACTCAACTCTCAGGCAGTTCACACTGCCATATGCAAATCGCTGGGGGTGTCAATACAAAGTTAACGACACCCCCAGATCAGTTTGCATATCGCGGTGCGAACTGTCAGTTCAGACATGAATCGGACCGCATAGGTGTGATCCGATTCAGGTGAGGACCCAAAAAAGGGTCCTGTGCGAGTTGTGTCCCAATTTGATGCAAATTCAGCCATACAATCTGTATGGCTGAATTTGCATTGCACAGACATCGCATGTGATTTGCAGAGCAGTGCGCTCCGAATCACATGCAATGTCTGTCATAGCATATGTGTGAACCGGGACTAACACTCTATATCTTTATCTCCTACTCTTTCCTTTTTCCTTCACCTCGTTCTCCTACTGTCACTTACTGAACAATATAGAAAAAAAAAAAGTTAGAGATTACAAAGAAATTAAACTAAAATGGAGCAATGTCAGAAGCTTAGAAATAATCGCACAAGATCTGTGTTTAATATATTCACCAACCAGGAACATTCCTACAGTATATGTAAGAAATGCATAATACGGGATTACGCTTAGTGAATCGGCATGTCACAAGAGTCATTAAACCGGGATATACAGACAGCTCAAGTTCTATGCAAATCTCCTCTGTACCAGAAATGTTTTCCCTGCTCTCTCTCATCTGCCAGATTCTCCTATATGTCATTTAACCACTTATGGACCGGAAGGATTTACCCCCCTTAATGACCAGGCTATTTTTTGCGATTCGGTATTGCATTATTTTAACAGACAACTTGTGCGACACTGTACCTGAATAAAATTGATGTCCTTTTTTTACACAAATAAAGCTTTCTTTTGGTGGTATTTGATCACCTGTGCGATTTTCTATTTTTTGCGCTATAAACAAAAAAGAGCCACAACTCTGAAAAAAAAAAAAAAAATAATATTTTTCACATTCTGCTATATGACATTCCCAAAAAAAAAAATATATTTTAAAATATATTTTTTTTAACATTTTAGGCCAATTTGTTTTCTGCTACACATTTTTGGTAAAAAACAATAGCAATAAGCGTATTTTGATTGGTTTGCTCAAAAGTATACTACTAACTACGGGAAAGATTTATGTCATTTTTATTTATTTATTTATTTATTTTTATTTATTTTTACTAGTAATGGCAACGATCTGCGATTTTTAGCAGGACTACGACATTGCAGCGGACAGATCGGACACCTGACTGACATTTTTGACACTTTTGTGGGGGACCAGTGACATTACTACAGTAATCAGTGCTAAAAATATGCACTCTTACTGTAATAATGACATTGGTAGGGAAGGGGTTAACACAGGGGGTGATCAAGGGGTTAAATCCTAGGGGAGTGATTCTATCGGTGGGGGGGCGTGGCTTTTGAAATGATCATAGAGACATGTGATCCTATATAGAAGGATCACAGGAGCTCTGTGATCATTCCAGGGAGAAGAACGGTCACCTGTGTTTACAACAGCTGCCCGTCCTTCTCTCTCAGCGGGGAATGATCGCGGGTGTCAGGCGGCAATCGAAGCCGCCTGTCCCGTGGATTGGACTCCCCACTGCCGAGTGGGGGCGGGAGTGTGCCATATTGGCCTAAAATGTTAAAAAAAAAAATATTTTTATTTTTTATTTCGGGAATGTCATATAAAAGAATGTGAAAAAAAATGTTTTTTTTTTCAAAATTGTCGCTTTTTTTTGTTTATAGCGCAAAAAATAAAAATCGCAAATGTGATCAAATACCACCTAAAGAAAGCGTGTTTTTGTGCAGAAAAAAAAAGATGTAAATTTAGTTTGGGTACAGCATCGCAAAACCGCGCAATTGTCCTTTAAAGTAACGCAGTGCCGAATCGCAAAATAGGGCCTGGTCAGGAAGGGGGTAAAATCTTCCGGGACTGAAGGGGTTAGGGTTAACTAAGGAAGATTAGAATACATTTTATTTGACTTTTGTTTTTACCTTGTAAGATTTATTTAGCTGATGTTATACACCTTTGTTCTACATACCGTATGAATGAAATAATAAATACAATGTAACACTACATTGGGGTGAATTTCCTAAAAAACAAATAGACTGCGCACTTTGGAAGTGCAGTTGAACTCATTTTCCCCAGAGCTTAGTTATTGAGGTAAAACTCGCTGATTTCCATCAATCATTTTTTTTTTTACTCCACCTGATTGGGTATTTTTTTACAAAGTGAAGCCTCACCATATTTACAAAGTGGTGGGATAAAAGAGTGCAACTTCCATGTGCCTTTAGTATATCAACCCCATTGTTGTACCGTGTTACCCAATGACACTGTCAGGAGCTGGGTCTGAATCTGTGACCTCTGCTATGTCTCTTCTTGCTGAGCCACCTGGGATACAACTCCCTCCCTAAACAATTCATTGAATGATCTTGCCTTGAATCTTGTTTTTCCTCTCTTTGACCCCGTTTGCTTGCTTTGCAATGAACTTCCTATTTTAGCCATGCCTCTGCACTTCCTGTTTGCCAGATTATTGTGCTCTCTCCAGACAATATCTCACTCTTGTCACTCCTGCTGCCATCCATATCTCTGCTACCACTTGTTACTGACCTTTGATTTGTTCATTGACTATGCTTCTGCTTAATATCAACCGGCAACCACTTGTTACTGACCTTTGGCTTGTTACTGACTTTTCTGCTTGATCCTAACCCGCTATATCTGCTACTGGACCCCAGCTTACTCACCTCCTGGCGGGGTGATCTTGAAGACTGTGACCTGGTACTAACACGCAGCAAAATTCATCTCCACCATCAGGAGCTCTGGTGAACACCGGTTAGTGCTTAGATTCCGCACCTCGAGTGAGCACGTGTCATCTGCCAGGGTGGCCTGCTGTTACACTTATCCAGCTGGTCGGTGGGTGGCTCACCCTTTGCAACTTCAACAGCTTGAACTCTTCTAGGAAGTCTGTCCACAAGGTTTAGGAGTGTGTCTATGGGAATGTTTGACCATTCTTCCAGAAGCGCATTTGTGAGGTCAGGCGCTTATGTTTGATGAGAAGGCCTGATTCGCAGTCTGCGCACTAGTTCATCCCCAAGGTGTTCTATCGGGTTGAGGTCAGGACTCTGTGAAGACCAGTTAAGTTCCTCCACCCCAAACACATTCATCCATGTCTTTATGGACCTTGCTTGGTGAACAGTCATGTTGGAACAGGAAGGGGCCATCCCCAAACTGTTCCCACAAAGTTGGGAGCATGAAATTGTCCAACATATCTTGGTATGCTGACGCCCTTAACTAAGGGGCCAAGTCCAATGTCATGGTCTTACCTTCTTGCTGTTCTCCTTCGTTTGACATGTGCTGGCGGCCATCTTGGTTTCTGGGTTTCTTGTAGCCTCCTACTCTGCGGCTCCTCCTTCCCACTGGGAGGAGCTGGATGCCTAGCTCATATATATAGGAGGTCTGTGGCTTCAGTTCCTTGCTTGGTCCTCCTGTGTTCACATGCTTCTAAGACTGCTGCTGCTTCTGGTTCCTGATTCTGGCTTCGTCTGACTACCCTGCTGGTTCCTGATCCTGGCTTCGTCTGTCTACCCTGCTGGTTCCTGATCCCGGTTTCGTCTGACTACCCTCCTGGTTCCTGACCTCTAGCTTTGCAAGGACTCTGCCTCGGTTTCGCCATCCGTTTGGACTTTTGCTTTACAGCTTGATTTTCAATAAAGCCTTCTTATTTTCACTTATCTGTTGTTGTACGTTTGGTTCATGGTTCCGTAACATTAGGACCAAGCCATGAATTCTGACGGTACAGGGCCATCCTCGCTACCCACGCTGGTTGCCAGACTTGATCAGCAGGATCGCCTGTTGGGTCGGTTCGCCGTGGCGTTGCAAACCCTGCTTGAACGCACGGCTCATTTCGCTCCCGCTGCCGATGGGTCGGTTGTCGCTCCTGGGCCCGCTCCTACTGCCGCTCTGGTTGTTGCGCCAGAGTCTACCCCGACACCTGTTGTTGCGCCTGCGGTGTTTCGGGGTATGACCGGTTCTGCCCCCCTTCCACAGCGCTTTGGGGGAGAGCCAACTCAGTGCCGAGGTTTCCTTAACCAGGTGGGCATTTATTTCGAGTTGCTGCCACATGCCTTTCCTACTGAGAGATCAAAGGTGGGCTTCTTAATTTCGCTGCTCTCGGACAAGGCCTTTGCCTGGGCCAGCCCTTTATGGGAGAACAACAATCCGGTGGTTGCCGAGTTTTCCGGTTTTGTTGCTTCTCTTCGGAGGGTATTCGATGTGCCGGCTCGTGCTGCCTCTGCTGCGAAGCTCCTTATGTCCATCAGACAGGGTTCACGATCCGTAGCTGAATACGCCATTGAGTTTCGTACCCTGGCAGCAGAGGTGGGCTGGAATAATGAGGCTCTGGTCGCTGCTTTCTCTCATGGTCTCTCGGATGCCTTGAAGGATGAGGTTGCAGCTAAGGACCTACCAGTGGAGCTCGAGTCTCTTATTTCTTTCCTGATTTTGATTGACACCAGACTCAGGGAGAGACCTTCCTTTAAGGAGAGTCTGCGGAGGCCTCCTAACAGATTGGCGCCTACCTTTGCTGTCCCACCCGTGCCTCCCTCTCCTCCCACGCCTCCTGGGGATGACTTGGCTGGGGATGAACCCATGCAGCTGGGCTTTGCTCGCCTGTCCGAGGGGGAGAGGGTACTCCGGAGACGCGAGGGCCGATGCATGTACTGTGGTCTCGGTGGGCATTTTCGGTTGGCATGTCCGAACCGTCCGGGAAACGCTCGCACCTGAGATCCTGTCGGGGGCAGATCTTGGGTGGAGTCTCCTCGTCCCAGGTTTCCCGTGTTGACAAACCACTGATCACTGTTGTCCTCTCCTGGGTCGGGGGCTCAGTGACGACCCAGGCGTTGGTGCTGGTGGTTTGTTCATTGATAGTGTGTTCGCTGCCGCCAATTCCATTCCTCTGCAGGTCCGAGGTTCTCCACTGGCTCTTGAGGCGATAGACGGCAGACCCCTTCTGCCGCCACACGTGACTCATGAGACCCTTCCAGTGGGGATAGCCATTGGTGCCGTTCACAGAGAGTCGGTCTGCTTCCAGGTTATTTCGTCTCCACACTACTCGGTGGTCTTGGGGTACCCCTGGCTCCAGAAGCATAATCCGACTTTCGATTGGAGATCGGCCGAGATCCTCTCGTGGTCACCACAGTGTGGGGCTAGTTGCATCCATGGGCCTGTCAAGTTGCTGTGTACTTCCTCGGACTCTCTGTTGCCTCCTGAATACGAGGAGTACCGGGATGTATTCGATAAGGTGCGCGCGGTTGCCCTACCTCCGCACCGCCCATACGATTGTGCCATCGAGTTACAACCTGGTACCGTTCCTCCTCGTGGCAAGGTCTATCCACTGTCGGTAGCGGAGAATGAGGCCATGGAGGAGTACGTGAAGGAGGCGCTTTCACGCGGACACATTCGCAAATCCTCGTCCCCGGCAGGGGCTGGATTTTTCTTTGTGAAAAAAAAGGGCGGTGAGTTGAGGCCTTGCATCGATTACAGGGGTCTCAATCGCATCACGATCAAGAACGCTTACCCGATACCCTTGATTTCCGAGCTGTTCGATCGCCTTAAAGGGGCCACGGTCTTTATCAAACTCGACCTGAGGGCGGCATATAACCTCGTAAGGATCAAGGCGGGCGATGAGTGGAAGACCGCGTTTAACACCAGGACCGGTCATTATGAATCCTTGGTTATGCCCTTTGGGTTGTGCAATGCGCCCGCAGTCTTTCAGGAATTCATCAACGATGTTTTCCGTGACCTGTTGCAGCAGTGTGTGGTGGTCTATTTGGATGACATCTTGGTATATTCTGAATCCATGGAGACCCACATTCTGGATGTCAGACGAGTGTTGCAATGGTTACGAGAGAACAAGCTGTTCGGTAAGCTTGAGAAATGCGAATTTCACCGATCCCAGGTAACCTTCTTAGGTTACATCATTTCCGCTGAGGGGTTCTCCATGGATCCTGAGAAGGTTTCGGCTGTCTTACAGTGGCCCCAGCCCAGTGGTCTTCGCTCCCTGCAGCGCTTTTTGGGCTTCGCCAATTATTATCGGAAGTTCATCAGGGACTTTTCCATGCTAGCCAAGCCTCTCACGGATCTGACCAGGAAGGGCAGTAATTCCCAGGTCTGGCCGCTCTAGGCCATCCGAGCTTTTGAGGCTCTAAAGTCCGCCTTTGTGTCGGCTCCGATTCTGTCGCATCCCAACCCTGGGTTGCCCTTTGTCCTCGAGGTGGACGCGTCTGAGACGGGAGTAGGCGCCCTTCTGTCTCAGCGTAGAACACCAGAGGGTCCTCTGCTTCCTTGTGGGTTTTACTCCCGGAAACTGTCTTCCGCGGAGTGCAACTATCAGATTGGTGACAGGGAGTTATTGGCCATCGTGCAGGCCCTTAAAGAATGGAGGCACTTGCTCGAGGGTTCGGTGGTTCCGGTCCTCATCCTGACGGACCACAAGAATCTGACCTACCTTTCTGAGGCCAAGAGATTGACACCACGTCAGGCCAGATGGGCTCTGTTCTTGTCACGTTTTAATTACGTGGTCTCCTACCTACCCGGTTCCAAGAACATCAGGGCGGATGCCTTATCACGGCAGTACTCCGACCTGTCCAGGGAGGAGTCGATTCCGACTTCGGTCATACCTCCGAATCAGATCCTGGCCGCCATTCGCACGAGCCTGACCTCTCCCCTGGGTGAGCAGATTTTGGCGGCTCAATCTGGTGCTCCCTCTGGGAGACCCAACGGCAGATGTTTTGTACCTGAGGAGTTGCGCACTCGGTTGTTGCGAACCTACCATAACTCCAAGACCGCGGGGCATCCTGGAAAGAATCAGCTGTCCTGGGCTGTTTCACGTCTGTTCTGGTGGCCTTCCCTACGTTCCGACATCGCCGCATATGTAGCGGCATGCTCCGTTTGTGCCCAGAGTAAGTCCCCTCGGCACCTTCCGTTGGGCCTTCTGCAACCCATAGCCACCGGGGAGCGCCCATGGTCACACCTGGGGATGGATTTCATTGTGGACCTCCCTGCATCCCGAGGCCATACGGTCATTCTCATGATTGTGGATCGGTTTTCCAAAATGTGCCACTGTGTTCCTCTCAAGAAGTTACCCTCTGCACAGGAGTTGGCCACGATTTTTGCCAGGGAGGTCTTCCGGTTGCACGGTTTGCCCAAGGAGATTGTGTCGGATCGGGGGAGTCAGTTTGTGTCCAGGTTCTGGCGCGCCTTTTGCTCCCAGTTGGGGATTCATCTCTCCTTCTCCTCGGCCTACCACCCTCAGTCCAATGGGGCCGCAGAACGATCCAATCAGGCCTTGGAGCAATTCCTTCGTTGCTATGTCTCCGATCACCAAGACAATTGGGTTGACCTCCTGCCTTGGGCTGAGTTTGCCAGGAACACGGCGGTGAACTCTTCCTCTGGGACGTCTCCCTTCATGGCCAATTATGGGTTCCAACCTGCCGTGTTACCGGAGGTATTCTCTCCCCAGGATATTCCGGCTGTGGAGGATCACCTTTCCGTCCTACGTGCTTCTTGGGTACAGATCCAGAAGTCCCTTGAGGTCTCTGCGCAGCGCCAGAGACTCCAGGCTGATTGCAGACGAGCGCCTGCTCCTTCCTACCAGGCCGGAGACCGTGTATGGTTGTCCACCCGCAACCTCAACCTTCGAGTGCCCACTCCCAAGCTGGCGCCTCGCTTTGTTGGTCCCTTCCGAGTGCTTCGCAGGGTAAACCCGGTAGCCTATGCCATTGCGCTTCCTCCTGGCATGCGGATCTCCAACGTGTTTCATGTCTCCCTGTTGAAGCCACTGGTGTGTAATCGTTTCACTTCCTCGGTTCCTCGGCCTTGTCCGGTCCAAGTGGGCAATCGTGAGGAGTATGAGGTGAGCAATATCCTGGACTCACGCCTGGTCCGCGGTCGGGTGCAGTTTTTGGTTCATTGGCGTGGTTATGGTCCAGAGGAGCGTTCCTGGGTTCCCTCCGCAGATGTCCATGCTCCTGCCTTGCTCCGTGCCTTCCACGCACGCTTCCCTCAGAAACCGTTCTTTACTCCGCGGAGGAGGGGCCCTTGAGGGGGAGGTACTGTCATGGTCTTACCTTCTTGCTGTTCTCCTTCGTTTGACATGTGCTGGCGGCCATCTTGGTTTCTGGGTTTCTTGTAGCCTCCTACTCTGCGGCTCCTCCTTCCCACTGGGAGGAGCTGGATGCCTAGCTCATATATATAGGAGGTCTGTGGCTTCAGTTCCTTGCTTGGTCCTCCTGTGTTCACATGCTTCTAAGACTGCTGCTGCTTCTGGTTCCTGATTCTGGCTTCGTCTGACTACCCTGCTGGTTCCTGATCCTGGCTTCGTCTGTCTACCCTGCTGGTTCCTGATCCCGGTTTCGTCTGACTACCCTCCTGGTTCCTGACCTCTAGCTTCGCAAGGACTCTGCCTCGGTTTCGCCATCCGTTTGGACTTTTGCTTTACAGCTTGATTTTCAATAAAGCCTTCTTATTTTCACTTATCTGTTGTTGTACGTTTGGTTCATGGTTCCGTAACATCCAACCCCTGAAAAACAACCCTACACCATAATCCCCCCTCCACCAAATGATTTGGACCAGTGCACAAAGCAAGGTGCACCCTTTGGATGATTTAGAGCAGGGACTGAGAGCCAGGCCATCTTGTCCAACATCAGTGCCGGGTCTCACAAATGCGCTCCTGGAAGAATGGTCAAACATTCTCATTGACACACTCCTAATCCTTGTGGACATCCTTTCCAGAAGAGTTGAAGCTGTTATAGCTGCAAAGGGTGGGCCAACTCAATATTTTAACCCTACGGACTAAGACTGGGATGCCATTTTCATGTGTGTGTAAAGGCAGGCGTCCCAATACTTTTGGTAATGTAGTGTATGTCATATGTGTTATATAGTTATAACCAGTGTCGGGATAAGGTCCTCTAGAGCCCAGGGGGAACATGCCAAATTGCCACCCCTTCCCCCCATGATGTTTGAGCTTTATGGGTCAGCAAACATCCCCCCCCAAAAAAAAAAAAAATTAAACCTTACCTCCTAAGCATAAATACCTTGTCCTCCTAGTACAAATATGCCCCCCTCCTCCAAAATTTTCCCTCCTAGCAGAAATATCCTCAAATTACCCTACTAGCACAACCCCCCCCCCCCCAAAAAAAAAGTCCTCTCCCCCCTCTACTATATTACCTCTTCTAGCAGAAACCCTCCAATCCCCCCCTTCTAGCACAAATTCTCCCAACACATCCCCACAAATTTCCCCTCCTAGAACAATTTTTACCCCTTGCTGCCCCCCAAATGTCACCTCCCAACACAAATCCCCTCCCCCTTAATTTCTTTGCAGCACCCTCCCACCTCACATAATACCACAGTGCCCAGGGCAGCCGTCCCTCCTGCCCATCCCTTGTCCCTGCCCTGGTGATAACCACAGACAAAAACCGCACAGGATTTACTATATTGCATCACATCATCTCTGAGCTGGAAGTAGATTCCGATCTCGGATGATGTCTGAACAAAGATGGCTCCGTCCTTCTGGAGAGAAAAGTAGAAAAGTCTGTGAGGATTAGAGAATACCCAGAAGTGTCACAGTTACATATTCCATGCATGCATGACCTATACAAAGTATACAGTATCTGATATTAGAGTTCTTTTAAGTGTTTAGACTGGCAATTAAAGGAGTTAAGTGAATGATTCATTATTTTTATTTTTTTATTTTTTATTTCTGGCCTCATTTATGGAGAGGTCCGTCTTTCTCTTCCCATTTACCAAAAATCGTAAACCATTTTTCATTGGACGGCGGCCTTTAAGCAAAACAGACAAAGTTCAGCTGCGTCCCGTAGTTTATTACGCAGAGATCAGGGAAATCTTTAAATTCATTTGTGACCTTAGTCTAGGATAACAATTAATATCGTATCTGTCGTATTCCTGAGAGGATAGAGATTTTATGCTCCATTAGATACTACATTAATGTAACAATTCAAACATTATTAATAGTCTGTGGTAGAAGCCGCATTCCGATGGCCTCATTAATTTCAGACAATATTAATGATAACTCCTTCTAAAAGGTTTAATTTAAAAGAGATCTGGAGAACAGGTAATGCCAAATGACTTCCTCGGCAACTTTCAACTGATTTATAAGAAACGCTTAAAAGTTTTTGTGAACTTCTTGAGTTGAGTTAATCCGAGAATATTCTGAATGCCATTACTGGCAAGGCTCACTGAAGAGTGGTTGGAATAAATGGGCATGCTTAACCACTTCTGGACTGGAAGGATTTGCCCCCTTAACCGCTTTACGACCGCCCGCCGCTCCTGGGCAAACCGACGTAACTATACGTCGGTCGCGAGCAGGAGGCTAGGGGGCGAGCACGCGGCGTGCTCCGCTCGTCAGCGGGGAAGCCGATGCAGCGAGCAGGCGGCTCCAATTGCCGCCTGACACCCGCGATCGCTCCCCGCTGAGAGAGAAGGACGGTCAGCTGTTGTAAACACAGCCGACCATCCTTCTCCCTGGAATGATCATAGAGCCCATGTGATCCTTCTATATAGGATCACATGTCTCTATGGTCATTTCACAAGCCACGCCCCCCCCCCCCCCACAGTTAGAATCACTCCCCTAAGCTCACATTTCTTTTGGTGGTATTTGATCACCGGTGCGATTTTTATTTTTTGCGCTATAAATAAAAAAAGAGTGAACATTCTGAAAAAAAAAACAATATTTTTCACATTCTGCTATCAGGGGAGGACTGGGCCAGGGGTCAGGGGGGCAATTGCCCCCTGGGCCACTCTGATGCCCCATAAAAAGGCTGAACTGCTTCTGCCACAGACATGCCTAAAGGATTCCTGGTGAAGAGAAGTAAAAAGTCCCTGCCACTGACATACTGAGTGCGGGTTGAAGACAAGGACAGAGCACAGGCCTCCCCTCCCCCCCAGCATGGATGATGTAAACTGTGTCTGAGCAGAGGCCGGTTCAATGCCCCACTGGAGACTCTTCTCCCCTGGCCAGCCCCAACCAAGCTGTCCCAGCTCCCCCCAACCGCCCCCTGCTGGCAAAGTTGGGAACCCGGATTCAGCCGGTAAGTAGAGAGTATTTGGAGCAGGGCTTCAGCTTGGAAGGAAGGACGGGAAGAAAAACAGTGGGAGGGGGGGCCGAGTCGCTGCACCATGGGCCTCTGGTTTGTATTTGCCCCCTGGGCCGAAAGTTGCCAGTCTGCCCCTGTCTGCTATATAACATTCCCAAAAAAAAAAATATAAAAAAATCTATTTTTTTCATCCTTTTAGGCCAATTTGTATTTTGCTACATATTTTTGGTAAAAAAAAAACTCCAATAAACTTATTTTGATTGGTTTGCGCAAAAGTTATTGTGTCTACAAACTAGGGGAGATATTTATGTCATTTTTATTTATTTTTACTAGTAATGGCGGTGATCTGCGATTTTTAGCAGAACTGCGACCATGCGGTGGACAGATCGGACACCTAATTGACATTTTTGACACTTTTGGGGGTACCAGTGACATTACTACAGTAATCAGTGCTAAACATGTGCACTGTTACTATAATAATGACCCTGGTAGGGAAGAGGTTAACCCAGGGGTGATCAAAGGGTTAAGTGTGAGCCTAGGGGGTGTTTTCTATTTGTCAGGGGAAGGACTCGTGAAATGACCATAGAGACATGTGATCCTAAATAAGAGGATCACAGGAGCTCTGTCATCATTTCAGAGAGAAGAACGGTCGGCTGTGTTTACAACAGCTGCCCGTCCTTCTCTCTCAGCGGGGAACGATCGTGGGTGCCTGGCAGCAATCACGGCCACCAGTCCCGTGGATTGGCATCCTCGCTGCCTGCGGCGCGCGCTCAGCCCCCAACTCCTTTCTCACAACCGATGTAGCCCTACACCGTTTTGCGCAGTTTCGTAAAACTGCGGCAGGCGGTCGGCAAGTGATTAAAGGGTAACTCTACTTTTGTGGGGAAAAAAAATAGCAAATAAAGAAAAAATAATATAGCGTATACAATTGCAACATGTTGTATTGCAATATGTCAATTACATATTGTAATTGAATGTTATTAAAAATGACCTTTCCTTTTCAATCTGCATCCGCTGTAATTTTGTGAAAATGCAATGCAATATGGCTACCTGGAGGTGTTCTGTACACAGAATGTATACTGACCACACCCCAGAAACATCATTTCCTGCTTGTGTGATTGGCTCACCAATTTTCCTAGAGATACAAGTCATATTTCAGGCAACAAATGTCATTTTTGGTGAGATACTCCCAATAGGAACATGTCTAAAGGGATGCAGGCCCAGCAGATTTCCTCATTAGTGCTCTGCAGCTGCACAGCTGATTGATTAAAACCAGAACAGGAATATAAGGTAAATATTACAATGGGGACACTAGTTCTGGCGAGAGCCAGGGATTCCTTCATTTTGAAGGGGCTTCCTATCACTGCCTGTGATACTCCCAATAGATAATCATGTCTAAAGGGATGCAGACCCACCCTGAAATTTCCATCATTAGAGCCTAGCATGTGCAGCGGCTGGTTGATAATTATTTGACCCACTCAGCACAGGAAAACAAACAGGGATTACTTCAGAATAACAAAAGGTAGGAATCTGCAACAAAGTTTGTTTAAATCCTTGTATTGTACAGAGATCACCCAGAGGGGAATGATTTTATTCTCAACAAAAAGTTACGCTTAAAGGATAACTCTATCCAAACAGCTGAAAACACAGTTGGAGCTTTTGATTAGTGTTTTGTCCCATTTATTTTAGACTTGAGGTTATTTGCTCCCATTGTGAGAGGAAAACCGATAACCTTCCTCCCATTGGGAGGAGGTTGTCATTTGCTCTTGGCAGATTGCTCCGGGGGTCTGAAAAGCTCCCCACCTTTTCCCTTGCCCCTCTGGGAGGGCCACCTGGTCTTCTGGTCCTGTTCTCTACCTCTCTGGGACTGAGGAATAGGATGAAAATGTTTCTTGAGATGCTGCTTCTTTTTAGAAAGGAAGGCTTTCTTCCTATCAGCTGTTCTATCCAAGACTGTTTCCAGATCTGGCCCGAACATGAAATCCCCAGAAAAAGGTATTCTGCACAATTTGGTCTTGGAGGCCGAGTCACCTGACCAAGTCTTGAGCCAAAATGCGCATCTGGTCGAGCTGACCAGTGCTGAGGATCTTGCAGACATTTTGATTGATTCTGCAGCAGCATCAGCCATATACTTGACTACTTTCAACAGTAATGGGAAGAACTCGAGTAAATCTTTTCTTGATGCCTCCCCTTCCACATGCCCTTTAAGCTGTTCTAACCAGCACCAGCAAATTCCTGGCAACCACTTTGGATGCCATAGCTGGTTTAAGGCTGGTTGAGGTGGAATTCCATGCCTTTTTAAGGAGAGAATCTGCCCTTTTGTCCATTGCATCCTTTAAGGTGCCCATATCCTCGAACGCTGTGCGACGAGAGTCTTGAGAAAAGGCTGCATCCACCCTTGGCCTTTTATTCCAAACGCGGGTCTCATCATCTTCAAATGGGGACCTTCTCCTAAGGGTCCTGGAGAAAAAGGGGGCCCTCTCAGGATCTTTCCACTATTTTTTATTTGTTTCCAACAGAACCTTATGAACTGGGAAAACCCTATGTTTGGACTCATCCAGTCCCTGATACATTCTGGTCCTGTTCTCTACCTATCTGAGACTGAGGAATAGGATGAAAATAGGAATAGGACGAAAAGACTGGAGGAAGAATTTTAATAAAGGACTTCTCAAAACTGTCTCTTGTCATTATTTACACTACACTGGCTTTTTTGGGGGTGAATGGGTATGGGTACAATGTACCCCATACTCATTTACATAGGGAGGGGGTCCGGGATCTGGGGGCCCCCTTGTTAAATGGGACATGCAGATTCTGATAAGCCCCCTGCCCGCAGACCCCCACAACCACCGCCCAGGGTTATCGGGAAGAGGCCCTTGTCCTCATAAACATAGGGACAAGGTGCTTTGAGGTGGGGGGGTGCAGAGCCCCCCCTTCTCCAAAGCATCCACCCCCCCCCCCATGTTGAGGGCGTGTGGCCTGGTATGGTCCAGGAGGGGATGGGGCGGCTCGCTCATCCCCTCCCCTTTCCTGACCTGCCGGACTGCATGCTTGGATAAGGGTCTGGTATTGATTTTGGGGGGAACCTGTTGAAGAAATTAGATGCTTAGTATATAATAATTTATTTCTGTTTGCAAAGGATTGTCTAACAAACTACTTTCATTTCCTGATTTTTATGTCACTGCAGGCTCCTTTCATTTCCTGATTTTTATGTCACTGCAGGCTAGTCTCTATTTCCTATGATATACGTAATCACAAGCTAGTTTCGTTTCTAGAAAAGTATGTAAGAGGATACTTTCTTTCTAACGAGGATGTTGAATAAAGGTTAGCCCATATATTTGAATCAACCAATCATTCTCCTAGAGGGAGAGGCCGAGTCAAATAAGAAAAGTGTATTTTAAACTAAGCCAGGGGAAGACAAAGCCAGACAAGCATAGTACTTTTGTTGTATCTTGTCTCCTCATACGAGTAAATAATCTTACTAACTTGATCCTGAGTGCTGCCTAAGGTGGATTTCTCTCACAAATTTGGTCCTTGGAGCCGGAACCCAAGATCATGTAATGGGATCAGATCACCGGTGACCGTTACCGTACACATGGGATTCTTTTACTGCAGAAGTCCTCCGTCTGAATTGACGTCAATAGAGGCCAGTCTACCAACTGGTTCCTATCAGGTGACGGGTTCCAACGAAATTGGCAGAAAAAAGACCCATTCTGGTTAAAGATAAGAGTGACTTATAATTTGTTTTATTTGGTTAGAGAGTCTGTCTATTTATTAGAGTGAGTGCTTGTCCGTCTTATTTGTTTCTATGTTTGGTTGATGCAAGGATATAGTCTACGATATATGCCGGGCTACAGATAAAGGAAATTTGCAGGACCCTTGAGTCCAGGGCAGCCTTGTAGTCTGTGAGAAGAACCGTGCAGACAAATAAATATCCTTGAATCAAAAATGGCATACCAGTATTTTAGCAGGACACAAGACCTGTGTATTCTATAGCAACGTACAGCTATTACTAAGTCCGTGAGTGCTTGCAGGGGAACAAAATACTATGTATAGGTGTCAAGAATGCCAACATTTTTTAGAAGAACACAGAACTAGGAGGGTTGAAGAAGTGTCTGACTGCGAGTTAACAAAAGTATTGTGCATAAGTGTCTGTGTGAGAAGACCTAAACTAACTCTGTGCGCACGCTAAAATGGGCCAGAGATGTGTGAAACAAGAAGAAATAAGTGAGAATTAGGGTTGAGCGGACACCTAGATGTCCGTGTTCGACGGGTTCGGCCGAACTTTAAAAAAAAGTCCGGGTCCGTGTCCCGGACTTTTACCGAACTTTTCCCGGACACCGAACCCCATTGAAGTCAATGGGGACCCGAACTTTAAGGCACTAAAATGGCTCTAAAACACCAAAGGAAAGGGCTAGAGTGCTGCAAATGGCAGCAAAACGTAATTAAGAGCATGGCAAGTGCTCTGCAAACAAATGTGGATAGGGAAATAACTTAAAACAACAAAAAAAAACAGAAAAATAAAACAATGTTCTTCTTCATCTCTGAAGGACGAGGCCCATATGGAGTAGGAGGGAGGTTGAGGTGGTGGTGGATGTGGCGGTGACATAGGCGTGCGCACAGGGTGTGCTGGGTGTGCCTGGGCACACCCTAATCACCTAGGGCACATAGCATTGCCAGTGAGGAGATGGGAAAGATCTCCCTGGGACCTGCTCTGCTCTATTTCTCCTTGCCTACAGGTACATGGCCCCGATACATTACTCTCCCTGCTGGCAAACACATGCATGTGTATTTCAACTTTGGGGTGCACACCTTAATGCAATAGGCTGCGCACACCTATGGGCGGTGTAGGTGGAAGCGGCGGTGGAGGAGGACCAGGGCCGGATTAACAGCATCATGGGCTTGGTGCTGAGGATTTTGAAGGGCCTTAAGGGCCGTGCCTTGCCATGCACCCAGAGGAGGAAGGGTGCAGCCATGCATGCCTAATTCAACATGGGATGCTGTCTCTGAAGCCCATAAACACATCCATGCATCGCCAACTGTCCCTCCTTGTCCGGCCTTCACGCTGTGTGGGGAGGTTCTGAGGGTGCTGCCTGGGGAAGCGAGCATAGAAGCCAGACTTCTGTGTTTACAAGTGACAGAAGAGCGGTAACAGTGAATATGGCCAACCCGGGGCCTATATAAAAGGTAGGGGCCTGGAGCTGCAGCTCCAATAGCCCCTACATTAATCTGGCCCTGAGGAGGAGGACGAGGTAGCCAACACTGCTTCTTTTCAAAAATTTTAAATGAGGGTACACCCCAAAAGAGTGAGAAAGAGCAAAAATGGAACAATGGGTGGGTAAGGTCGGTATCCATTGCTATTCTGCATAAGGTACGGAAAAGTCCCGTGGGATCCATGCCTGGTTCATTTTAATGAACGTGAGCTTGTCCACATTGTCTCTGGACAGGCGGCTGCGCTTGTCTGTTATAACGCCCCCAGCCGTGCTAAATACCCGTTCAGATAATACACTGGCTGCAGGGCACGCCAGCACCTCCAAGGCGTAAAGGGCAAGCTCAGGCCATGTGCCCAATTTGGAGACCCAGAAGTTGAAGGGGGCAGACCCGTCATTCACTACATGTAGGCGTGTGCACACATACTGCTCCACCATGTTGGTAAAATGCTGCCTCCTGCTAAGACGTTCCATCTGAGCTGCTGGTGCTGCTGTTTGTTGTGGCGTGCTGACAAAGCTTTTCCACATTTCGGCCATGCTAACCCTGCCTTCTGAGGTGCTGGCGGTGCCCTGGTTGCGTTGGCGACCTCCTCCTCCTCCTCCTCTGCCTTGTGCTTCCACTGTGGCCCCGCTGTCAGATGGGAATGCCAGCAGCATGGCGTCTACCAGCGTGCGCTTGTACTCGCGCATCTTGCGATCGCGCTCCAGTGAGTGAATTAAGGACGGTACGTTGTCCTTGTAACGGGGATCCAGCAGCGTGGCCACCCAGTAATCAGCACAAGTTAGAATGTGGGCAACTCGGCGGTCGTTGTGGAGACACTGCAGCATGTAATCGCTCATGTGTGCCAGGCTGCCCAGAGGCAACGAAAGGCTGTCCTCTGTGGGAGGTGTATCGTCCGTGTCCTCTGTATCCCCCCAGCCACGCACCAGTGATGGCCATGAGCTGGCCTGGGTGCCACCCTGCTGTGAACATGGTTCCATCTCCTCCTCCAGCTCCTCCTCCTCCTCATCCTCCTCATCCTCCAGAACTGTGCCCCTGCTGGACAATTGCGTCCCTGGCGTTTGCGTGTGCAGGAACCCACCCTCGGAGCCCCTTGCGAATGACTGCCCTGAAAGCCTTGGAAATGTTACCTCTTCATCCTCCTCCTCCTCCTCATCCTGTGCCACATCCTCTTCCATCATCGCCCGAATTGTTTTTTCAAGGAGGCATAGAAGTGGGATAGTTAAGCTGAGAACGGCGTCATTGCCACTGGCCATGTTGGTGGAGTACTCAAAACAGCGCAACAAGGCACACAGGTCTCGCATGGAGGCCCAGTTAAATTAAATAGCGGAATAGAAAATATGATCCAAAAAAAGTGTATGTATATCACACGTACACAACCACACTGGGCCCCAATTACTATTGTTTGTACCCCTAAAAGGCTAGATGAGGAGTAGGGGGAGTATGGAACAGGCAGCACCCTCAAACCTTCAGAAGTATGAGATGAACCCCAACAACTTGGAAAGGTGGATCTCTCTCACACGTACCAACACAGACTATCCCCCAATTTAACTGATCCCCAAAGGTTTTTGATTAAATAGCGGAATAGAAAATATGATCCAAAAAAAGTGTATGTATATCACACGTACACAACCACACTAGGCCCCAATTACTATTGTTTGTACCCCTAAAAGGCTAGATGAGGAGTAGGGGGGGTATGGAACAGGCAGCACCCTCAAACCTTCAGAAGTATGAGATGAACCCCAACAACTTGGAAAGGTGGATCTCTCTCACACGTACCAACACAGACTATCCCCCAATTTAACTGATCCCCAAAGGTTTTTGATTAAATAGCGGAATAGAAAATATGATCCAAAAAAAGTGTATGTATATCACACGTACACAACCACACTAGGCCCCAATTACTATTGTTTGTACCCCTAAAAGGCTAGATGAGGAGTAGGGGGGGTATGGAACAGGCAGCACCCTCAAATCTTCAGAAGTATGAGATGAACCCCAAAAACTTGGAAAGGTGGATCTCTCTCACACGTACCAACACAGACTATCCCCCAATTTAACTGATCCCCAAAGGTTTTAGATTAAATAGCGGAATAGAAAATATGATCCAAAAAAAGTGTATGTATATCACACGTACACAACCACACTAGGCCCCAATTACTATTGTTTGCACCCCTAAAAGGCTAGATGAGGAGTAGGGGGGGTATGGAACAGGCAGCACCCTCAAACCTTCAGAAGTATGAGATGAACCCCAACAACTTGGAAAGGTGGATCTCTCTCACACGTACCAACACAGACTATCCCCCAATTTAACTGATCCCCAAAGGTTTTTGATTAAATAGCGGAATAGAAAATATGATCCAAAAAAAGTGTATGTATATCACACGTACACAACCACACTAGGCCCCAATTACTATTGTTTGTACCCCTAAAAGGCTAGATGAGGAGTAGGGGGGGTATGGAACAGGCAGCACCCTCAAACCTTCAGAAGTATGAGATGAACCCCAACAACTTGGAAAGGTGGATCTCTCTCACACGTACCAACACAGACTATCCCCCAATTTAACTGATCCCCAAAGGTTTTTGATTAAATAGCGGAATAGAAAATATGATCCAAAAAAAGTGTATGTATATCACACGTACACAACCACACTAGGCCCCAATTACTATTGTTTGTACCCCTAAAAGGCTAGATGAGGAGTAGGGGGGGTATGGAACAGGCAGCACCCTCAAACCTTCAGAAGTATGAGATGAACCCCAACAACTTGGAAAGGTGGATCTCTCTCACACGTACCAACACAGACTATCCCCCAATTTAACTGATCCCCAAAGGTTTTTGATTAAATAGCGGAATAGAAAATATGATCCAAAAAAAGTGTATGTATATCACACGTACACAACCACACTAGGCCCCAATTACTATTGTTTGTACCCCTAAAAGGCTAGATGAGGAGTAGGGGGGGTATGGAACAGGCAGCACCCTCAAACCTTCAGAAGTATGAGATGAACCCCAACAACTTGGAAAGGTGGATCTCTCTCACACGTACCAACACAGACTATCCCCCAATTTAACTGATCCCCAAAGGTTTTTGATTAAATAGCGGAATAGAAAATATGATCCAAAAAAAGTGTATGTATATCACACGTACACAACCACACTAGGCCCCAATTACTATTGTTTGTACCCCTAAAAGGCTAGATGAGGAGTAGGGGGGGTATGGAACAGGCAGCACCCTCAAACCTTCAGAAGTATGAGATGAACCCCAACAACTTGGAAAGGTGGATCTCTCTCACACGTACCAACACAGACTATCCCCCAATTTAACTGATCCCCAAAGGTTTTTGATTAAATAGCGGAATAGAAAATATGATCCAAAAAAAGTGTATGTATATCACACGTACACAACCACACTAGGCCCCAATTACTATTGTTTGTACCCCTAAAAGGCTAGGAGTAGGGGGAGTATGGAACAGGCAGCACCCTCAAACCTTCAGAAGTATGAGATGAACCCCAACAACTTGGAAAGGTGGATCTCTCTCACACGTACCAACACAGACTATCCCCCAATTTAACTGATCCCCAAAGGTTTTTGATTAAATAGCGGAATAGAAAATATGATCCAAAAAAAGTGTATGTATATCACACGTACACAACCACACTAGGCCCCAATTACTATTGTTTGTACCCCTAAAAGGCTAGATGAGGAGTAGGGGGAGTATGGAACAGGCAGCACCCTCAAATCTTCAGAAGTATGAGATTGTGTTCACTGTACCCCACAAAGATTGAGTTCACTGCACCCCACAATGATTGTGTTCACTGCACCCCACAAAGATTGTGTTCACTGCACCTCACAAAGATTGTGTTCACTGTACCCCCCAAAGATTGTGTTCACTGCACCCCACAAAGATTCTGTTCACTGTACCCCACAAAGATTGTGTTCACTGCACCCTAAAAGGATGTTGTTCACTGCACCCCACAAAGATTGTGTTCACTGCACCCTAAAAGGATGTTGTTCACTGCACCCCAAAAAGATTGTGTTCACTGTACCCCCCCAAAGATTGTGTTCACTGCACCCCACAAAGATTGTGTTCACTGCACCCCAAAAAGATTGTGTTCACTGTACCCCACAAAGATTGTGTTCACTGCACCCCAAAAAGATTGTGTTCACTGTACCCCCCAAAGATTGTGTTCACTGCACCCCACAAAGATTCTGTTCACTGTACCCCACAAAGATTGTGTTCACTGCACCCCAAAAAGATTGTGTTCACTGTACCCCCCCAAAGATTGTGTTCACTGCACCCCACAAAGATTCTGTTCACTGCACCCCACAAAGGATTTTGTTCACTGCACCCCAAAAAGATTGTGTTCACTGCACCCCAAAAAGGATTTTGATCACTGCACCCCAAAAAGGATGTTGTTCACTGCACCCCAAAAATGATTTTGTTCACTCCACCCCAAAAAGATTGTGTTCACTGCACCCCACAAAGATTGTGTTCACTGCACCCCAAAAAGATTGTGTTCACTGTACCCCCCAAAGATTGTGTTCACTGCACCCCACAAAGATTCTGTTCACTGTACCCCACAAAGATTGTGTTCACTGCACCCCAAAAAGATTGTGTTCACTGCACCCCAAAAAGGATGTTGTTCACTGCACCCCAAAAAGGATGTTGTTCACTCCACCCCAAAAAGATTGTGTTCACTGCACCCCACAAAGATTGTGTTCACTGCACCCCAAAAAGATTGTGTTCACTGCACCCCAAAAATGATTTTGTTCACTGCACCCCAAAAAGGATTTTGTTCACTGCACCCCAAAAAGGATGTTGTTCACTCCACCCCAAAAAGATTGTGTTCACTGCACCCCAAAAAGATTGTGTTCACTGCACCCCACAAAGGATTTTGTTCACTGCACCCCAAAAAGATTGTGTTCACTGCACCCCAAAAAGGATGTTGTTCACTGCACCCCAAAAAGGATTTTGTTCACTGCACCCCAAAAAGATTGTGTTCACTGCACCCCACAAAGGATTTTGTTCACTGCACCCCACAAAGATTGTGTTCACTGCACACCAAAAAGGATTGTGTTCACTGCACCCCAAAAAGATTTTGTTCACTGCACCCCAAAAAGATTGTGTTCACTGCAGCCCAAAAAGATTGTGTTCACTGCAGCCCAAAAAGATTGTGTTCACTGCAGCCCAAAAAGATTGTGTTCACTGCAGCCCAAAAAGATTGTGTTCACTGCAGCTCACACACAGAAAAATGGATGTGGATCACTGACACCTGCCTATCTCCAATCCCACACCACACAGCAATATCGATTGTAGTTTGTAGAACACAGTTTCCCTAAAATTCAGCAGACTCTGTCCCTAACAGGATTGAGAAGAGATCGTAGATCAGGATTGAGTGCAGATTCACCCCACCCCCCACACAGCAATATCGATTGTAGTTTGTAGAAGACACTGACCCTATAATTCAGCAGACTCTATCCCTAAAATGCCTACAACTCGCCCTGCCTAAACACTCCGACCTGTCCCTCAATTCTATCCGGACACAAATGGTTTTTTCCTGCCTATCTTTCCCTAATCAGCAGCCAGCACATTGATGTGTGCTCTGTCCCTTAGCTAAGCAGCAGAATGACGCTGCTGCGACGGCTGCCTCGAACTTATAAAGACTTGGTCACATGCTTCAGACGGCCAATCACAGCTACTAAGACATTTGCAGGCATGGCTGGGATGGCTTAAGGCACACCAGTTAAACGATTGTTGATTGGCTGTTGAAAGCCCGCCATGAAAAGAGCGCCAAAGCATGCAAAACCCGGAAATAAAACGACCGAACACGGATTTTTACCCGAACATACAGTAAAGTGTCCGTGTCCGTGTTCGGGTAAAAAAAATCCAATTATTCGGTACGAACACGAATAATACAGTCCGTGTTCGCTCAACACTAGTGAGAATATATGTTATCTATATTTAGACAGAATAGGTTTTTTTGCAAATAAGTATGTTTCCTTCTTCAATTGAGTGTGCTGATGAGGCTGCCTTGATGTGCGCTGATGAGGCTGACTAGCGAGCACCGATGAGGTGCCACTGATAGGCGGCACTGATGGGCACTGATAAGAAGGCACTGATATGTGATCACTAATAGGCTTCACTGATGGGCACTGATAGGCTACACTGATGGGCACTAATAAGCTGTACTGATGGGCACTGATGAGGCTGCACTGATTATCATCGCCCTTGATATCAGTGTAAATGATGTGCTGACAGGCTTGCCAGTTAACGGCTCTCCTTTCCTCCCACAGACACAGCGTGGGAGGAAATGATTGCCGATTAACAGCAAGTCTGTGTGCATGTGATCAGCTGTGATTGGATACAGCTGATCGCCTGTTAAAGGGCCGCTGTGATTGGCCTTCAGCTACGTCCAAAGGACTCAGTGGTCATGCACTGCACCCTATGCATGCTGCAAGGGGCTCGTAGGGGGCAGGGCTCAGGAAGGATGTCTGTGGTTACCCACCCAGACCTGGACGACCGTGCTGTAGCCATCTTTTGGCTGGAGCACAGTCTGAAAATAAAGTAAACAAGATGTTATACTTACCTGCTCTGTGCAAAGATATTGCACAGAGCGGTGGCTTACCTCCTTTTTTTTAGGTCCCCCGCCAGAGCTGTCTCCTCCCCTTTTCTGTGGATGCCTCTTCAGGAAGGGCAGTGCTGAGGGGGCACCCATATCGGTGTTCTCCCAAGCGTAGCTAGCTCATTATGCCTTTGTCTTGCAGGGTTTTTTTAGAGTATACTACCGCTTTAAGAACCAACTTATTGAACTTGGCTGCAAATTGAAGGGAAGGACCTCCAAGGTGATATTCTCTGAAATATTGCTTGTGCCATGCGCAACACAGAAAAGACAGGGGAAGATTAGAGAGCTGAATGCATGGCTAAAGACCTGGTGTAAGAAGGAGGGATTTGGGTTTTTAGAGCCCTGGGCTGACTTTTCATTAGGGTGTAACCTATATGCTAAAGATGGTTTGCATCTAAATGGAAGGGAGTCTGCTGTGCTGGGGGAGAGGTTTATGGGAAGGCTGGAGGAGTATTTAAACTAGGAATGAGGGGGAGGGTGAATTTGTTTATAATGGGGCGGACAGGTCAGACAGGGATCAGCCCCTATTGGTGGTCGGAATAGGGAAACACGGGGGTAGAGCTATGGCAGAGGTTTCCATGTTACAAACAAGCATTGGAAATTGTACTATTTGTACTAAATTAAAACAATATGCAAAATAAGTGTGCAAAATAGGACAATGATTTAAAGTGTTTGTTCACTAATGCCAGAAGTCTGCCAAGCAAAGTTTGTGAGTTGGAAGCTCTGGTGCACAAGGAGAACTATGACTTAATTGGTATTGCTGAATCTTGGCTTCATTGTTCACATGACTGGGCTATTATTATTGCTGGCTATGCTCTATTTCGGAAAGACAGGGTAAAACGGAGGGGTGGTGGTGTTTGTCTCTATGTGAGAAGTGATCTCAAAGTGAGTGTGAAAGATTACCTAGTTGATGGAGAGTGTGCTGAATCTGAAGCAGTATGGGTGGAAATGTACATGGGTGTGCGTAATACAAGGATTATCATTGGAGTTTGTTATAGACCTCCCAGTATTAATGAGGAGGTGGACACTCAGCTCCTTGCACAGATAGAAAAGGCTGCAAGGGCTGGGACAGTGATAATAATGGGGGATTTTAACTACCCAGACATTAACTGGTGTAATGGCACAGCTGGAATAGTTAAAGGACAGAATTTATAAACCTATTGCAAGACAATTTTATGGTGCCATTTATTGAGGCCCCGACTAGAAATGATGCTCTGCTGGACCTGGTAATCTCAAAACATGCAGAGCTTATTACCAATATTCATATAAAAGAACATCTGGGTAGCAGTGACCCTAACATGATTTCATTTAATGTTAGCTGTAAGCAAAAACCTCATACAGGAAATATAAAAACACTTATCTTAAGAGAGCAAATTTTCCAAGAATGAGGGCTGCTTTCCGGGATTTAGACTGGGAGGGAATATTGGCCACAATGGCTCAAACTTTATATGGTCCAGAAATATTTTAGACAGAATAAAGGTGGATAAAGCGCCTGGACCAGATGGCATCCACCAACGCATCCTAAAAGAATTGAGCTCTGTCATTTCAAAGCCTTTGTTTCTAATTTTTCGGGACTCGTTAAGGACTGGAATAGTACCACTGGATTGGCGTAGGGCCAATGTGGTGCCTATATTTAAAAAGGGATCAAAGTCTTTGCCAAGTAACTATAGACCTGTTAGTTTAACTTCTATAGTCAGGAAGAGTTTAATAAAAGAACACATAGATGAGTACTTGCTGGAAAAAAATATTTTAACCACTTTAAGACCAGTCACTGTGCCTCTACTGCGGCACAGTGGCTCGTTCCCGTCCAGCGATGTAGACCTATGTCGCTGGACTCCTCCCCCTTGTGGGCGGCGCTCGCGCCGCCGGAGGCTCGCTCCCGCTGTATTCAGTCACAGCGGGAGTCGGGCCAGGGGAGGAGCAGCGGCGATCGCCGCTGCTCTTCCCCGATCGTCGGGGAATCGAGTGTGGAGATCCGCCCGCTTGTGTAAACAAAGCGGGCGGATCTCCTAAGTGACAGACAGTGACAGATTGCAGGGTTCAGCATAGCTGAACATGCGATCTGTCCCTGTGTCACTCAGTCACCTCCCCCCCACACACGTTAGTAAGCACCAGGCATACATTAACCCCTCCCTCTCCAATAAAATTAACCCCTTCCTGCCAGTGTCATTTTTACAGTAACAGTGCATATTTATAGCACTGATTACTGTAGTAATGTCACTGGTACCCCCAAAACTGTCAAAAATGTCAGTCAAGGGTCAGATCTGTCCGCTGCAATGTCGCAGTCCCGCAAAAAAAATCGCAGATCGCCGCCATTACTAGTTAAAAAAAAAAACACCAAAAATTACAGAAATCTTTCCCTTAGTTAGTAAACGCAATAACTTTTGCGCAAACCAATCAAAATACGCTTATTGTGATTTTTTTTACCAAACATAGGTAGCAGAAAACAAATTGACCAAAAATTAAAAAAAATTTAGATTTTTACATTTTTTGGGGGGGGGGGGGGATTTCATATAAAAAAATGTGAAAAATATTGTTATTTTTTCAAAATTTACACTCTTTTTTTGTTGATAGTGCAAAAAGTAAAAATCACACAGGTGATCAAATGCCACCAAAAGAAAGCTCTGTTTGTGGGAAAAAAAAGGACGTAAATTTCGTTTGGGTACGGCATCGCACGACCGCGCAATTGTCAGTTAAAGTCGCACAGTGCCGAATCGCAAAAAGGCCTGGACGTAAGACAGCAAAATCCTCCGCTGGTAAAGTGGTTAAGCAACATACAGCATGGATTCATGAAAGACAGAAGCTCAAACAAACCTGATTTCTTTTTATGAGGAGGTAAGTAAAACCTTGGACAGAGGGGTGGCTGTGGACGTATTATACTTGGATTTTGCAAAAGCATTTGACACAGTTCCCCACACACGGCTAATATGTAAGGTAAAGTCTACAGGCTTGGAAAGATCGGTTTGTAATTGGATAGAAAATTGGCTAAAAGATAGAATTCAGAGAGTAGTGGTTTATGATTCTTACTCTGAATGGTCTAAAGTTATCAGTAGTGTACCCCAAGGTTCAGTGTTGGGACCCTTACTTTTTAATATCTTTATAAATGATAAAGGGTCTGGAAATAAAAGTACCATTTCAGACTTTGCAGATGACACCAAGCTTTGCAGTGGAATAACTTCCTTACAGGAAGTTACTTACAAGCTGACCTCAATGCACTGTTTCATTGGGCAACTATGTGGTAAATGAGGTTTAATGTTGATAAATGTAAAGTTATGCACTTGGGGCTAAGAATATGCATGCATCATACCTACTAGGTGGAGTAGAACTGGGGGAATCCATAGCGGAGAAGGATCTGGGTGTTCTGGTAGATCATAAGTTTAATAATAGCATGCAATGCCAAGCTGCTGTTTCCAAAGCAAGCAAAGTCCTTTCTTGTATTAACAGAGGCATGGGCTCCAGAGAGAGATATCATTTTTTTCCTGTACAATTCATTAGTAAGACCTCATCTGGAATATGCAGTTCAGTTTTGGGCACCAGTTCTCAAAATGGATATCGGGAAACTGGAGAAAGTGCAACCACACTGATAAGAGGCATGGAGGAGCTCAGCGATGAGGAAATATTAACTGAACTGAATTTATTCTCTCTTGAGAGGAGGAGATTGACCACTTGCCGACCGCCAGCAGTACGTATACTGTGGCAAGTTGGATGTGCCCCGCAAATCCATGTAACTACGTAGTTTTGTGGGACCGTTACTGGGGGCGCGTGCATGCCACTTGGCTACAAGGGGACCCAGGATCGATCCCCGTGGAGACAGAACGACGCTCTGCCGTTGTAAACACGGCAGGCCGTTATTCTGTCAGTAATTAACACAGGGATCCTATGTTCCTCTTATTTAGGAACACAGGTCTCTGTGTTCATTCAGCAAGCCCATCCCCCACACAGTTAGAAAGCACCCCCTAGGGACACATTTAACCCTTTGATTGTCCCCTGGTGTTAACCCCTTCCCTGCCTGTGCCATTAGTACAGTAACAGTGCATATGTTTAGCACTGTGCCAGTTAGGGGTTAAATAAATAAAAATGACATCTTTCCCCTAGTTTGTAGACACAATAACCTTTGCGGAAACCAATCAAAATACACTTATTGGGATATTTTTTTTACCAAAAATATGTAGCAGAATACAAATTGGCATAAAATGATGAAAACATTTGATTTTTAATTTTTTTATTGGTAATGATATATAGCAGAAAGTGCAAAATATATATATATTTTTTTTGGATTTTCTTTACCAAAAATATGTAGTAGAATACACATTGGCCTAAATTGTTAAAAAAAATATATATTTTTTAATTTTTTTTTATTGGCTATGTTTTATAGCAAAAAATAAAAAAATATTGTTTTTTTTTTTTTCAGAATTGTCGCTATATTTTTGTTTGTATTGCGCAAAAAATAAGAAAATCGCACAGGTGATCAAATACCACCAAAAGAAAGCTCTATTTGTGGGGGAAAAAAGGAGATCAATTTTATTTGGGTACAGCGTCACACGACCGCGCAATTGTCCGTTAAAGTAACCCAGTGCGAATTGCAAAAAATTGCCTGGTCATTAACCACTTTGCCGCTGCTCACTAGAGCTCTACTGTGGCAAAGTGGCTCTTGTAGGTCTGACGACGTAGACCTACGTCGCCAGACACTCCCCCTTCTCGGCGGCGCATGCGCGCTGCCGGAGGCTCGCTCCCGCTGTATTCAGTCACAGCGGGAGTCGGGCCAGGGGAGGATCATCGGGGAATCGAGTGTGGAGATCAGCCCGCTTGTGTAAACAGAGCGGGCGGATCTCCTAAGTGACAGGCAGGGTCAGATTGCAGGGTTCAGCATAGCATAGCTGAACCTGCGATCTGTCCCTGTGTCACATAGTCACCTCCCCCCACACATGTCAGTAAGCACCAGGCATACATTAACCCCTCCCTCTACCAATAAAATTAACCCCTTCCCTGCCAGTGTCATTTTTACAGTAACAGTGCATATTTATAGCACTGATTACTGTAGTAATGTCACTGGTAACCCCAAAAGTGTCAAAAATGTCAGTCAAGGGACCGATCTGTCCGCCGCAATGTCGCAGTCCCGCAAAAAAAATCGCAGATCGCCGCCATTACTCGTTAAAAAAATAAAAACACCAAAAACTACAGAGATCTTTCCCTTAGTTAGTAAACCAATAACTTTTGCACAAACCAATCAAAATACGCTTATTGCGATTTTTTTTTACCAAAAATATGTAGCAGAAAACAAATTGGCCTAAAATGATAAAAAAGTTTGATTTTTACATTTTTTTGGGGGGGAATTTCATATAAAAAAAATGTGAAAAATATTGTTATTTTTTCAAAATTGTCGCTCTTTTTTTGTTTATAGCGCAAAAAGTAAAAATTGCACAGGTGATCAAATACCACCAAAAGAAAGCTCTGTTTGTGGGGAAAAAAAGGTCGTAAATTTCATTTGGGTATGTCGTTGCATGACCGCGCAATTGTCAGTTAAAGTCGCACCGTGTCGAATCGCAAAAAGTGGCCTGGACGTAAGACAGCAAAATCCTCCGGTGGTAAAGTGGTTAAGGGGGAAAATCTTCCGGTCCAGAAGTAGTTAAGCTGCCTAAAGATAGAGACTTTCTCCATGTCATGCTTCTTTGCTTTCTAGTTAACAAATTAACCATTGCAGCTCTAGGCTGCAGTAACTGCTTCACCAATAATGTAACATTTTCCCTCAGCTAAGGAGTGCTGATTTATCAACTGCTATCCTCTCTTCACAACATCACACAAGTTTATTACAGTGATTTTTATTTTGATTGGAGCTTTACCAACCAGATAATAAAATTTTGCTAACTGATGTAAGCAACTGATGTTTGACAGTTGATTGTATATCTTTACACAAGTCTGTACTGCCATCTTCTGGCAGAATGTTGCATTTCAGGAACTTTGTGCTCAGTCATCTGTGCTTATCTAATAAAAAAAAGAAGTGAGGTTAAAAGAATTCGGTGACATGGATAATCCTATCTGGTAAAGCTGGTGTTTTATCAGAAAGAAAATCAAAAAATCCATTGATTTTTCTACGGCTACATGTACAAGAGGTTGGGCTCGGCTTTTGGACAATGCAGACGCTCCTTGGGGAGATGGCAGATCTATGAGGTTTTGTAGAACGAGAGGACAATTTCATCAGTGAAAGCTCAGCTATCGGGATAAATGTCAATGTGTTCAGGGAATATTTTTCCCTTTGTAGCCTAGATACTTTGTGCTGAAAGGATGGGCTGATAGGAAGATTAGTGTTATGTTTTCTATGGCCTTTCATTCATCTAGGATTCAATGTCAATGGGGTTAGAAGAAGTAGGACCTATTTGTAGGCCAAATGCCCAGGACGAGGGCAGAGTGACCTGCTTCAAAAATATGTGTCCCTCCTCCCTCGAAAAATATTCTCACGCACATTTAAAAGCAAGAAAAGGTCAGCTTTTATTAAATGGAAGTGTTATGGGATCCTGGGTCACAAATAACTTCTGGATCCAGAGGAGTTTAGAAAATATTTATTGCACGCTAAGCAGTCTGGCTTTGTAAACACCTGGAGAATCTGTTAGGGTGTTCCCCCTGCTCCACGGTGACGTCACACGGCAGCCGGCGCCAGTGGCGGCTGGTGCTCCATCAGGCGGGGGGGGGGGGCAAACCCCCCACACCAGTTTACCTACCTTGCCGGGAATGACAGGCGGCGGCGGCTTCCGCCTCAGTCCCCATGTTCCCTCTCGGTGGCTGTCTCCTCCCTCCTTGGCCAATAGGATGCCTTCTCCTTTTGGCCAATTGGGAAACAGGTCTCAGGACCTTCTTCCTGATTAGCTGAGAGGAGAATCAGTGTGGCAATAGCGAATATTCATTCGCTATTGTCACACAACTGGGTGGGCTCAGGGCGCAGTGCTCTGCGCCCAGAGCCCACCTTTTTTTGAAGCCTATTAGAGCCTCTGGCTCTAAACATGTGCTTCAAAAAAATAAAAAAGCATTGGAATCCATGCGTCTGGCACCCTGCACATAGATTAGGGGGCCGGACGCATGGATAGGGGGGCGACTCCCCTGTGCCCCTAATGGACGGGCCGCCACCAGCCATCGCTGCGTTCCAACCAGTGGCCTGCACAGCTGAGATCCGGAAATCGTTCATCTCCTTCCGGAGACAGCACACCAGAGGAAGGCGCTCCATTCCAGAGCTTGGAGTTGCCTGGTTTCCTCGCCGCTGAAGAAGTCTCACCTCAGATGAGCCTCACCTTTCTAATTCTACTTTTTATGTGAGTTTTTATTGTGCTATTTGCCCCATACTTATTAAATATTGCACTTAGAGGTGCTCTGCTGTTTCTTTTTTCTTAGGTAGCCAGAACCAGGGCTGCTGTTGGAAACCACGGGGCCCCATACAAACAACCTGACACAGGGCCCCATAAAGACAATTCTTAAGTTATGCAAAAACACTGTAAGTGATCAGTACCAATCAGTGTTCATTCAGGAAAGGAAGGGTCTGGTATATATGACATATTTACCATAGGTGTGTGCATGAGCGTGCCAGGTGTGCCTGGGCACACCCTAAACAAACTGTGTTTACTATACTTCAGTTTGTGAATAAACAGGAAGCCGCTCAGCACAGAGCACTTTCTATTTGTTTGGATGAACTGGATGGTCTTTTTTCAACCAGATTACCTATGTAACTATGTGACTGCACAGAGCCTTGGGATCTGTCATTCACTGTCCAGTGCAGCTGAGGCTGCAGAGAACGGCATGTGTGTTTGAGCTTTGGGGTGCACACTCTAATGCAATAGGCTGTGCACACCTATGATATTTACCTAACCCTTCCCTCACTCTCAATTTTGATGGATCTATTGTGTGCTTGCAGCTGCTAGTGGGAAGGAGATGAGGGAAGTCAGCAGCACTGCGGGGTTGGGGGGAGGCACACAGGGTGGCCTGGGCAGCAGGGGGAAATGAATTATTCACAGGGAAGATAATCAGCGGGGTGAGGCAAAGCAATTATAGGAACTCATCCTTTGTATGGCTCTCTCTGCAGCAGCTGAAAGAGGAAGCGGAGACAAAGCCAGCTTTCTGCTGCAGCAGAGAGAGCCATACAGGAGATTGGTTCCTATAATTGCCTTCCCCCGCCACACCGATCATCCTCCCTGCCCACATCTGTTTCACCTTGCTGCCTGGGCCCCCCTGCTGGCCCGAGCCCCGTACATGAGGACTGGTGGTAGTGGTACTCCCCTTATCCACGGCCCTGGTCAGAACCTATCGTTTAGTCTTAGCTTTCCACAGGCCTTCCTGCTGCTGGGGTGAAATGACTGAATATGACAGCCGCTTGCTATGGGGACACTCCTGTGGGTTCGCCCCTGAACCACTCTGCGTGTGTCAATTGACACACGCAGAGTGGCTTGGCCTGGCCCCCAGTTCTCTGTTCACTGGCTGTGATTGACAGCAACAGGAGCCAATGGCTTCCTCTGTTGCCTCTGTGCCAAGTGAGGAGAGAGAGCTGCTGCTGTTGGGCACATCCCTGGATAGAGAGCAGGTTCCAGGAAGTATGTGGGGGGGGGGGGGGCAGAGAATGCAATCAAGTAAAAAAAAAACCTTCTATGCTTAGAACCACTTTAATAAACATCCATCCATCTATTTGTGTGTAAAGCTTTGCCCCTCCATTTCAGCATTTGCTGTGCCATATTTTGCTTTCAATGCATGGAGCGTGTCTATACCTTGCAAGGCATGATAGTCTCTGATATGTGCTTTCTTTCTCCAGCCTTCCCTCTCCTACTTGGCTGCAACTCTCCACACAAAGCATGAATGTGTCACTAGGAATACTCCATCTACTGTTCTGCGCTAAATACTAAAAACGCTCAGTAAATGCCACATGAACAGGTGTTAAACTCAACTTACAGAAGGAAATAAATAATTAAATGCATGTGGTAATTAGGTAGGGATTGAGGGATGCAGTATTTATGGAATGTGTACTAGATGTTAAGGAGGTCTCATACCATGTAAGATTTTTTTCTTGGTGCTAACATGGTAGCAAACATGGTAAAATGCTGCCATAGATTTGTGCCAGGAAAGGTAAACTAAGGCAGGTGCTTGATACAATTTTCGGTTTTCCTGGTGCCAACATGGCAGCATACAAGTGGTAATATGCTATCATTGATTAGCATTAGAAAAGGAAAAATTACGGTAAACATTTCCTACAATTTTTCATTTTCATGGTGCCAAGGTTGCCAACCTGACAGCACAGCTTTTTTTCAGCTGGAACTTGGTGGAACTCAGTTTCACCACCTCTGACTCAGGCCTTCTCCTCCCTGCTCACCGCTGTGCAGTGTCCCACTCAGGACACGTGGGAACTGCAAATGTATTACTTCTTTGTCATTGCTGTATTGCATGTCATTTTGCATTTGTCATTTGTCTATCCCTGTTCATAGGCTGGTCAAGTGTGCTTCATACTTCCCACCACTAGATGGGGATAGCACCACTTTGGGATATCTATCCCAGCTCAGGTTTATCTGTGGTCAGTTGTTCCGTTCAGGAAGTGAGTGTGCAGAGATTAAGCACCATGTGAAGGTGAGAGAAGGTCAGTCCAGAGAGGGACAAATTGGAACTGCTTAAATCAAAGGGTAAAAGCCACCAACCGGCAGCAAAGACCTTTGAGAATAAGGGTGAAGGATTTCTTAGCCACCGGCAATGTCACTAGATTCAAAAGGGACCAGAAACAAGTAAGCATTATACTGAACCACAGCCTGAGTCCAGGATTACTAAAGCCTATTAACAGTGGATCAGCAGAATTCCTCTATTTACCCAGAGACTGCATTCTAACTGGATGTTTATGCTGCAATCAAAACCAGTCACAGTAAAAGTTGTGAGTTGTATCCTACCACTGTCTACCTCATTCTTCAATATTGCTACTACAACTGGTTGTACCACCATTAACGGTACTGGCGTCACGACAAATACCATCAAGGGACCCAGCCGCCACAAGCACTTTAAACACCCCTGTCATCACGGGCACCTCAACCACCATCTTGGCTGGCGTTTCCCTATCACAGAGCATGCCCCGGAGGATTTCGTGCTGTCTTCCTCTTCACTGTGCGACCAGCCCAGGGAGGCTTTCTGCTAACCGTGAGTAAACCGATGAACTGTATTACTGCTGTCTCTCATCGGCCCACCGTGCACCTCACGTGTCGCCCCTGCGGTTCTGGCTCATCACAACTGTCGCTTGTAAACACAGAACTCCGGCTTCTGTGTTACAAGTGACAGCTTGTCTCCCAATGGCTTCCACAGATCTGATCTCCTGAGTGGTTCCCACTGAGTGCAGGATGGGGACAAGGGTGATGCAGGTGCCCAGGGTGCAGTGAGGATTCCAACACCTCACTTGATGATCTCTCTGCAGTGTGCAGGAAGGTGCTAGAGCCGACTGGGTGCTTCAGCTTAATACAGCAAAAAAAGTAAGGTGGAAGGTGGTGGAGATTTAAGCGAGGGGAGGGAGAATATGGAGGCAGTGGAGGGGGGTTGCATGAAGAGGTCAGAGCTGAAGAGGGTTGAAAGTGAGATGTAGATGGGGGATGTAGAGGTAAGCAGCTGTGGAAGAAGGCTGAACTCTGCACTCTGTGTGTAGTGCACCCCTGAGCTCTGTGCTCTGTATACAGTGCACCCCTAAACTCTGCACTCCCAACGGCTTCCACAGATCTGATCTCCTGAGTGGTTCCCACTGAGTGCAGGATGGGGACAAGGGTGATGCAGGTGCCCAGGGTGCAGTGCGCATTCCAACACCCCACTGGATGATCTCTCTACAAGTGAGAGAGGTGGAGCCACCTACAATGTGCAGGGAGGTGCTAGAGCCGGCTGGGTGCTTCAGCTTAATACAGCAACAAAAGAAAGGTGGAAGATGGTGGAGATTTAAGGGAGGGGAGGTTGCATGAAGAGGTCAGAGCTGAAGAGGGGTGAAAGTGAGATGTGGATGGGGGATGCAGAGGTAAGCAGCTGTGGAAGAAGGCTGAACCCTGCACTCTGTGTGTAGTGCATCCCTGAGCTCTGCGCTCTATATACAGTGCACCCCTGAACTCTGCACTCTGTGCTACTTACCCCCCCCCCCCCTTTTGAACTCTTCACTCGCGGTTTGGAGGGTGTGTGTGGCGGATGGGATGGGTTTTGGGGGGGGGGTTCGTGGTTGAGTTTCTGCACCTGTTTTCTGAGAAAAAAAGCCCTGCCTGGCAGCATACACGTGTTAATATGCTGCCATGGATTGGCGTCAGGAGAGGAAAATTATGGTAAGTGTTTGATACAATTTGTCATTTTCCTGGTGCCAACATAAAAGCATACATGTGGTAGTATGCTGCCAAAGATTGGTGCCAGGAAAGGAAAATTACGTTAAGTATTGATGCAATTTTTCATTTTACTGGTGCCAACCTGGCAGCATACACGTGGTAGTATGCTGCCATGGATTGGCGTCAGGAGAGGAAAATTATGGTAAGTGTTTGATACAATTTGTCATTTTCCTGGTGCCAACATGACAGCATACATGTGGTAGTATGCTGCCAAAGATTGGTGCCAGGAAAGGAAAATTACGTTAAGTATTGATGCAATTTTTCATTTTACTGGTGCCAACCTGGCAGCATACATGTGGTAGTATGCTGCCATAAATTGGCATCAGGAGAGGACATTTTTTGCCAGGAAATGAAAATTACGATAGGTATTTGATACAATTTTTATTTTCCTGGTGTCAACATGGCAGCATACTACTATATGTATATTGCCATAGTTTGGTGTCAGGAAAGGAAAATTACGATAAGCACTTGATACAGTTTTCCATTTTTTGTAGGCTTTCTGAAATGACTTTGTTATTTTACGTTGACATTTTAGATATAAGTAGCAATCCTTCAACTTCTCTTGATTATAAACCATAAAAGAAAAACCTTAGAATGATGAAAAAAAAAAAAAGTCGAAACCCTTAAAGAAAAGTAGAGCAGCCGCCAGAATCTTCCAATTTCTCAACTGCGGTATCTGCACGGCATGTTTATAGAGTCAGGATAATGACTGCAGTTATACAAGAATATACAGATCCCGCGTAGAGCTGCAGGGATGACAATAACAGCTCGGATAAATAACATCACCTGCAAGAGAATCAAGAACATAACATTTCTCTGAGCGATTCCTCCCTCTTCTCTGAGCTCTGATCTGCCTTTCTTTTAGCTTTATTCAAGTGCTGATATAACCATCCCGGCAATAAGATTACTCTGAATTACAGTGATAAGCCGTATCAAAACATATGTAGCAGCTGCAGCGGGGAAGGTGTTTCCATCCCCCCTTTTCCTATCAGAGGCAAAGCAATGTTTCAGGCAGTCGAACTGTGAAGTTTTTTTTTTCCCTTTTTTCGCATTTTCCCTAATTGCAAAAACCGACCTCGAGATGTTTTTTTTTTTATTATTATTCCGAGTGCCCGAGGGGAAAAGCTGGTTGAAATTTGAGGCTTCACTGACGGTTTATACTAATGCAAGATGACACGATCATTTCATTGCCGTTGGTATTAATTACAACGCCTTCTGCATTTTATTGTCACTGATTAAATGCTTCCCAACCAGCAGTAGTGGATCTACATATGAAGAACCTGTCAGCTGTTTTAAACCTTCAGTACTAAAAAAAAAAAAAAAGGAAATGTATATTTGATTTGTCACTTATTTGTTTATGTACTATACGTATTATAACTAGTGATCGACCGATATCGTTTTTTTATTGCCGATACCGATATTTTGGCCATTGAATATCGGTATTGGCTGATATTGGCCGATATTTTCGTACATTTAAAAAAATGTTTTTTTTTTATTTTTTTTTCTTGACAGGTACTGTTGTGGAGGGACCTGGGGGTCTAAAAGACCCCAAACCCCTCCTCTGCACTTAAAAGCATTCAAAACGGCAAGTTTGGCTGTTTTGAATGCTGTCATTTTTTTTTAATTTGGCGCTGAGTACCTGGAAGTGATGTCATGACATCACTTCTGGGTTTTCACATGGAGACCCAATCAGAGCCGAATGCGGCTTTGATTGGGTCTTCCGCAGCTGTGCAGGATGGTTGCCCGGGTCTCCCGGTGGGACGGGCGAGCTGCGGAAGGCGGCGGGAGGGGTTGGGGGCGTCTCCTCCCGCACCTTGTAATGACATCGGAGCAGCTTTTCAGCCGCATCGGTTGTCATTACAAGACAGCCGACTGGCGGCTATGGACACTGGTATCGGGGTCATGCCTCTAGCTACAGGCCTCAATGGCCGATTGGGGGAAGTGCATATTGGTCCCCGTGCATATCGGCTTTGCCAATAATCGGTTGATCCCTAATTATAACTTTTTTTTCAACCCCATGTAGGTTCCTTCTCTAGTTACAAAAGAAGAAGAATTTGGGACTTTTTTGAGGCACATGAGGCCATGTGCCTCCATCCCTATTCATATGAAGGAGAGGGGGAGCTTGTGCCAAAACTATAAGCTGAATTATGAGTAGTATGTTTAATAAGCAATGTTCTGTATATAGGTGCTCCTCATGTACAAATATACTCTTGTTACTTACCCAATTCTACTGCTGTTCATATGCTTCTTTTAGATACACCGATTGCACCCGCCCCTGAGGAAGTGATATTTTATTTATGAAACGCGTTGAACATTTAGGATGCAATCATTCTGCTATTACCATGTGTTACAAATGTTGTTTTTATATCTGTTATACACCACATCTACTTTTTAACAAGATCTTGCTCGCAATCTGGTTATATTTTCCCACGTGAGTGGATTATGATTACATAATGTATCAATGGTTTCTTCACATTTACTGCTCTAACTATGATATATAACATATGTTTACAATCTGTAATTGATGTTATCTGTACTGTTCTAAATATGATGTAAAATCTATGTTTATAATCTGTGACTGATATTATTTTATCAAACATCAGTTTTTATACATGATAGTCTACTTTTGGTAGGTATTATATATTTGGCATATGATACTAACTGATATTAGTGACACACCTCATACAAAGTCCCAAAGCTCCCCCTCTCCTTCCTCCTCTAGTTAGTCTGCATTGAGTTTTTGGGTTTACTACAGTCAGTGAAGTAGTGATCTATTGCTTTTGTCTGGTCAGGGTTTCCTAGCTAGGTATTTGATTTATCCCAACTGCTTCTGGGGGAAGCTTCCATAATATAGGGCAGGGAGATTCTAATGACCAGAATGAATATTTATCATGCCCAGCAAATCCCTAAAAGGATGTGTCCAGAAGGTGGCCGGGGAGATGATAAATATTTGGAAGGCTTGCTCAGAGTGTTCTTTCCTCTCCAGGGATGGTCTCAGTTCCCCTGGGGCTGCTGCCCCCTGGAGGTGGCTTTGCTGAGTCAAGAATTGCAATCTGAGCCTCAGCAGGAATTGGGCTGAGGGCCTGGAGAAGATTGCAAAGAGAATTTTTGCTACAGTCTGGGCTTCAAAAGGAGCTGGCTTAAGGGCTTTGGGGAAGACTGTTAGAGGATGTGTGCAGAAAGGTACTGCCTAAAGTCCTGGATCTTTTATTTCCCTCTTTGAGGATCTACCTGTGGATGCTAGGTGGCCGACAGATCCTGGGACATTGTGAGTAAGATCTGATTTGGGACTTTCATGTGTGACTGCAGTCATGAGGATTTTGTGTGCATGTTTTGGAGTATCCTGTGACTCTGAACCTCTCTCCTGTTCAAGTTACTCAGCACTAAATTGTAAAAAGACATCCCCTAGACTGAGCCTGTATTGTCAGACTGCATGAAACTGTGTTTGTGGCAGGCAGCCTCTATACTAGTTAGGGAGTCCTGGGCACATTCTTGGCGGACCCTTTGTGGGTGAACCCTACACTCCTAACACTAATGGTATGCTAATGTTCATCCTAAAAAGCAGGGATCTCCAAACTGTGGCCTGTTGCAAGATTTTTTCCAGCCCTCTGATGTAAGACGGGCCCTGATGGGGACTGACATGTAAGGGAGATTCTGATGTAAGAGGGACTTTGATGGGTACTGTGATGTAATTTATGTTTATTTCACATTTCTTTGTTTTGTTTTACTTATTTGTAAAATACACAATGTGACACTCATACTGAAAAGTTTGGAGACCCCCTGCTTTAAAGGGTAACTCCACTTTTCATGAAGGGATCCATGGTTGTCACCCAAGTGGGACTACAGAAATGTCTGCCTTTTTTCATTCCCATTACAAGCAGGATGGGAGAATTAGTAGATTAAATAAGGAAGATACCTTTGTTTTTGCTTGCCTATTGGAAAGATCAACAGGTATTATCTGTAATCATAAAAAAAAACTTCCAGCGCCGCTCCAAGTACTGATCCTTTAACTCTCCAGTGACTCTCACTAATCTCGGGTGCTGAGGTCAGGAGAAACCACCCCGGTTCTTTGCACACTCATGGAAAGAAGCAAACAGCCAAGTGCAGAAGGTGAAAGTGGCTTCAGTCCGGCTTATTCCAGACCATGCTCCGCTGACGCTTTTAGTCAGCAAATGACAAAGCCCTGTGGGTGGGGAAAAATGCATCAGAGGGCGTGGCCCGGGAGAAGTCAGGCTGAAACTGCTTTTACCTTCTGCACTTGGGCTGTTTGTTCAGTAGTCTTTCTTTCTTCCTTTTGCTTGGCGTCTTATTTTTCTTCTTTCCAGGTATTAGCCATACTTGCTAAAAATGTTCTTGGCCTAAAAAAGGAAACAAATGCAGACACCACATCTAAAGACTGGTAAACATCACTATGTTACATTTTTGTTCCTGAGTTTTATTATACAATACTTTAACTTTGCAGAACAAGCACCGGTTGAGTGTGAGTACTGCTACTACGACTACTGCTAGCTGTGCTATGTGGATAAATGAGAACCTTTACAGATAAGTTAGATTTCCTTTTTACACATTTAATTTGATTGTTTCTCTTTATTCTACATTTTATCGAATGCTTCTAATCTTCTCTTCCTTGTCCCACTGTTAATTATATTCACAAAGTACACCGCCACTGCTCTTACATTAAAGACCCCTTTCCACGTCTAAACCTGAGAACAACATTTCCTCTTATCTAAAGGGATGACCTCAGAACTAACCTGTGAATAAAGAGAACCCAGAACATATTCTTTGAACTTAGTTTTTTTTCTTGCAATGTAATCTTTTTTTTTTTGTAAGCTCTACAGGACAATGGCGATAAGTTCTGTCTCGTGTTACCAGATTACCTTTTGCGTCCGTCAAAGAACTCTTTCTGTTCTTCAGCCTTTGAAGCTTGGCTTTGACCTTATCATTCAAAATTCACACCGGTCATTTGTATTTAAAAGGCTTAGAGCGCCCAAAAATGAAATAAAACGCAGTCTAATTTTTTTTCCGAATGAGTGAAACTGAAATTAGCACTATACTTTTTTTTTTTTTTTAACGGTATAGACTCAAACACGTTGTGTATCCAGCTGGCAGTGAGGTTAGGATTCATCAACATGAGTCCTTGCGGCTACTAGTTAAGGGAGATCAAAACTGGTTCTTGAATCTTTTGTGTGCGGTTTGTATCAATGCAGCCTAAACACGGACAACATTGCCTGTGATCCACGCATTTCACATCTTCATGTATATCTTTCCGTATTTCCTGGGGGTTGCATTTTTTTTATGCCATTTCTGTCTAGACGGTCAAAAAGGCAATCCTTTATGAGACATAAAATGCATATTCACAACACGAGAAAAGCAAACGGAAGTTATAAAGGTTATACCAGTCCTGGGGCACAAAAATAGCATTGCTAGCTCAGGTCTGCTTGTAATATCTCTCAGCACGCGCTGTCCTTTGGATTTCATTAGCATATACGAATGTATAATAAAAGCTATTGCTGATTATGCCTTGAGATTTCAATGAAGTTTAAATAAATACAGATAGCAGCATGAGCAAGAAGTAAATCGATTAAAGTTCCTGCAGCATTTAAACACTGCCTGGGGGGTAAATGTATATGAGCCATGTGACAGATTTTCTGCATTTTTTACATTTTCTTAGTAATATTTAAATTGTAAATACATAAAAAATTGGTTGCGCTATCCGATAAAGTGAACAGTGCTGTACATTGTCAATAAATATTCAACAAACCTTAATTAATAAACACAGCATTAAGTATTATGTGACAAATCAATTGTCCTATGATAGCGAAAATTCATAAAATATTCCATAGGAAAAAGGAAAGAAATCTTAAAATGGACTTTACTGGCACATCACCATGACACAATGTCGTAAAACACTGTAATTTTATTAAAAAAAAATATATATATTCAAATATTTGGATAACACATCCAGAAAGCATTGTCCTTAAAATATATGCAACGATATGACTCAAAATTATTAGTGACCACATGTGAACCCCACCATACCACACAAATCAATAATAGGCATAAACGGAAACCATATGTTCTATTGCTAGAACTATGTAGTAAAATGGTTGATGGTAAATGATGGCGGTGGATTCACTGTAAGCGATAACGTTCTCTACATGTTTCGCGCTGCCGCGCTTCTTCTGGAGAGTATCATTTAATGTATTAAGCCATGGCTACCAAGCGGGGATCACTTCGCCCCAGTGTGAGCACCAAGACCCCTGTTTCCCAGGGGAAGACTACTTTTCTTTATTGTATTATCAGACTATTAGGCTGCCACATTTATTACAACCCTTGGAAACACCTGGGAATAGTCTCTAATATGGAGGGATACATATTTATTCACCCTGCCCCACTTGAACTACCTCCTGTCGCAGCATTGCAAGTCTCACATTGATCTGTTATTCAAATTGGATTTTGGTCAGAAGACTTTCTCTACCTTAAATACCCCCCCACCTCCACTTGTTTTAGGCTCTGACATGTGTATGATCCACCGATTCAGCTGATTACCCAATGAATTGTTCATTGTACTTTGCAACACTCGAGTCGAGTTACTATTGACTTTGTGACTTAATACATTAAACGATACTGTCCAGAAGAAGCGCGTTAGCGTGAAACATGTAGAGAACGTTATCGCTTACAGTGAATCCACCGCCACCGTTGGAAATTTACCATCAACCATTTTACTACATATTTCTAGAAATAGAACAAATGGCTTCCATTTATGCCTATTATTGATTTGTGTGGTATGGTGGGATTCACATGTGGTCGCTAATAATTTTGAGTCATATCGTTGCATATATTTTAATGACAATGCTTTTTGGATGTGTTATCCAAATATTTTAATATATATATTTTTTTTAAAAATTACAGTTTTTTACGACATTGTGTCATGGTGATGTGCCAGTAAAGTCCATTTCGAGATTGCTATCCTTTTTCCTATATATATTAGGACGAGGCACGGATTTATCCTAGTGTCCATAGTGCCATCCTATGTGACACTCTAAAAACTTAATCATATAATAATACAGATATAATTATAATAATTCCAGTGAAAAATCAAAAATGTGTGCAAAAGTAGGTGCTCCAGTTGTGTAAATATCGGAAAAAAAGTGCTGCGCCAGATCACTAGGGGAAAACCAATAAATAAATAAATAAGTAAATATACAATGAATAAATTACATCAAACTGTAAAAATTCATAAATAGGTCCAACAGTGTATACCTTCCATATATAAAATGAATAGGTATTCCAAATAATAAAGTGCATCAAACAGTGTGAGGAAACAAATCCATAAATAAGTCCAGCATTGTGCTTCCACATATGGGTAAATCAGTGAAGCAATTTATATTTAGAGTGGTATACACTGTTGGATCTATTTATGAATTTCTACACTGTTTGATGTAATTTATTAATTGTATATTTACTTATTTATTTATTGATTCTCACTTATTGATATAGTGATCTGGCGCAGCACTTTTTTATGGTATTTATGGTTTATTGTGGAGTGGAAACACATTGAAGTGAGAGCAACCGGAATTATACATTTAAAGTTATTTACATTCACATTATTATTTCGATTGCGCTGATAGTTTTTTCATTCACAGTTCCAGTTGTGTAGTTCATATAAAATATGCATTCCAGTGCTTCCAGTGCTTCCAGTGCTTATCACACAAAGTGTATCCCACAGAAAACAAATTAGCCTCTTACCAGAGCCTACGACACAACACATGTGGACATCAGAGAAGCAGGCACTGGGGCTGAGTGAAATGATCTTGAATGCTTGTCAGATCACCTTCAGGGATTATGCACTTGCAGTTAAATGTAGGCTTACAACCATACGTGAAGAGAAGAGGAGTGCTTCCTTGTGCACATTTATTAAAAAAAAATCTCTGTTGCCGCAGTGATGACGTCCATTAGGATGAAATGCGTAGGCCAGAGTTTTAATGGTGGCGTCATCATGCCCACCCAGTCCAAATAGAGTTGCACCTAAAATATTGGAAAGAAAAAAAATAAAGTTCAAAGATAAAACCAAAGTCCATCCAGTCACAAAGTGCACTGTTTATCACCCGAATGGTATGTTATCCCAAGTGAAAAAAATGGATTTCCCCTCCATTTGGGGAGATTTCCTCTTTCATTATTGTGTTTCTTGCACAGGAAGTGAGGATGGTCTGGTCCTCGGCTCTCCAGTGCTGGTAAGTGAGCAGGCACACCTACCAGAGGCCATGTTTCATTCCAGTGACATGGCCACTGGTACTGCATTGATTCCACTGTTGGAAAGAGGGATATAATACCTCCCCTACAGATAGCTAAAAAGATTATTGGTGTCAATGGTTACTCATTTGAGAGGCAAAACTTGCTCATTGCTCAAGGAACCCTTAGCAACCTCTGGAAAACCCTGCAGTTCCTTGGACTCCTGGTCAGGGCTACTAATTGAAATCACGAGGTCCAGTACAGCCTACCTGACCAGCTCTCCATCCTAAAGTGACCCCCCTTACCCTTCAGGAGCTGGTGGGAGGGAAAGGAGAAGAAGATGTCAGCACTGCTGGATGGGCCTGGCAGCAGGGGGAAGGGGATTATTTACAGGAGGGGAGATTGGTGCGGCAAGAGGCGTTAACTAGGATAGATCCCCGTGTAGTTCCCCCGGCAGCAGCTAAAAGCTGGTTGGAGGGAGATGAAATGAAGCCAGCAATGCTGCAAAGATGGGGGGGAGGGTAATACAGGGGCGCCCAGGCAGCAGAGGTAGGGGGTCAGGAGGGGGACTGGTGGGGGAAGGATTACAGGAACTGATCCCCTGTATGACTCTCCCTGCAGCAGCTGAAGGCCAGTGGGAGGCAGAGGAGGAAATGCCAGCTTTTAGCTACTGCAGAGATCCATGCAGGGGATCAGTCCCCCCCCCCCAAAAAAAAAAGAACAGTCACTTTCTCCTGTCCATGATCTGATTCCTCCTGCTTCCTGGGCCCCCCCTGCTTAACTGATGGGCTGATGGGGCCAGGGCCCCATACAGGACAACCGGTGGCACCCCCTCATCAGCGTCCCTGATCTTGGTTGGGAAAATCCGCTCTATAATACAGACATCCAACAAAGAAGAGAAAGAATCATCTGGGAAATAAGCACAGACAACATGTACACTATGAATTAATATGAAAATCTTTATCTTCATCTGTCAAAGTTCATTATACATAACTCATTTTCTTTCCCATGTTATCATTTACATACCATGTGTCTTCTATAATTAATCAACCCACGGCTTCCATAATGAAAACTCATTTGCTGATCCTATATGTTATCGATGTGAAATTGCTGGAGTGAATTACATTTCAGTTAAAAGGTAATAAACATAGAGTGTGTTTATATTAAATTTGTTAATCTTATTTATTTACGACACATGGCTAAAGGGAAGCGAATGAGCTGATGTATTTGGAAGTTACATGGAAAGGGGGAACTCCAGACAAAAACTCTTTTCTCTTATTTCTGGTGAGATTTTTATGCTCTGTGATCTGGTTTGAGAATTCTTTGAAGAAAAGTTTGAGTATACCTTTATGAAGATGATCAAATGTTGGACATTTTCATATAAACTCACTGGCTTGGTGAGGGAGCTCCCAAAGTAAACAGCTCGCCTTGAAAGGGTGCCAGAGAATGACTTCTAACCATACACAAATGTGCGCCAAACTATGAAGTGAATGAGTCCAAGAAGATTGTAATAGTTGACAATTTGACCTTAAAAAACAGCCAGTTGGATACGAAGTAGGGATTGACCGGTTATCGGCAACGCCGATATATCGGGGGCCGATATGCACTTTCCCCAATATATTGGAATCGGCCCGGGAGGTGACCGATATTGCCGATATTTTGGAAAGTGCATGTACCGGAGTGCTGCTTGTAGCTAGAGGCATCAACCCGGTACCGGCGTCCATAGCCGACGGTCGGATGTCTTGTAAGCTGAGAAGCTGCTCGGCTGTCATTACAAGGAGCGGGAGGGGACATCTCCCCCCCCTCCCGCAGCTCGCCCGGGTCTCTCATCCCTTGTGGGAGACCCGGGCATCCTACCTGCACGGTCGCCGAACAGAAGACCCAATCAAAGCTGCATTCGGCTCTGATCGGGTCTCCATGTAAAAACCTGGAAGTGATGTTATGACATCACGTCCGGGTACTCTGCGGCAAATTCAAAAAAATATGAGCATTCAAAACAGCCAAACTTGCCGTTTTTAATGCTTTTCAGTGCAGAGGAGGGGTTTTGGGTCTTTTAGACCCCCAGATCCCTTCGCAAGAGTACCTGTCAAGAAAATAAAAATAAATAAATTTTTTAAATGCCCGAAAATATCGGCCAATATCGGCCGATACCAATATCCGATGACCAAAATATCGGTATCGACACTAAAAAACGATATCGGTCGATCACTAATACGGAGGCAACAATAAAATCTCCCTCGTACATATACTGTGGTCAACGGCAGTTAAGTGTGGGAGATGCAACTCTACATATTGTCCTGTTGACCATTTTTATCATTAAAGATATTATTGTACATTTTAGAGATGTCATCAGTGATGGAATAGACAAGATATTTTTATTTGACAACTTCTTTGTTGGTGACAACTGCCAAAAGTAGATTTCTCCACCATTTGGGTAGATATCCTTGGATTCCTTGTTATATCTCTGGCACAGGAAGGGAGGATGGTCTGATTCTGTATTCTCCAGTGGTGGTTGGTGGATGGGCACACCTACCAGAGGTCATGTCCCATTCCAATGGCATGGTTGCTAGTGCTGCACTGATTTCAATGCTGGCATGCTTATGTTGGCAAGAGAGGCAACAATAAACTGGTCAAAGAGCACCATGCAAAGTGACTAGTACTATTCATAAAGCAAAATTAAACTCTCTCAGTCAACAATAAAGTGCTTGTAACCCCAGTAGATTAGGTGTCAGCAGCAAAGCAGCCAACCCCATTTACTAACTGAAATCCCCGGAATATTTAACATAAATAATTGCTGTGTACCTGTTATCCTGCCTATATTCAGCAGTCACATGACAGTCCAGACTCCTTCACCATCTCCTTCCCCCTGGTGCAGGGCATGCCTCTACAGGAAGGGGGTGGTAACAATGTGATGTAACACAGAGCAGGGACATAGTGGGGTTAATTTACAAAAGGCAAATAGACTGTGCACTTTGCAAGGTGCAGTTGTTTCAGAGCTTAGTAAATGAGGTAAAGCTTTACTTTGCAAAAAATATCCGATCACATGCAAGCAAAATGTAAAAAAACGCATATTTTGCTTGCACATGATTGGATGATGGAAGTCAGCAGAGCTTCCCCTCATTTACTAAGCTCTGGAGCAACTACACTTTGCTAAGTGCACAGTCTATGTGCCTTTAGTAAATCAACCAAAGTCCCCGTCTGTGCTCTGTGTTTCAAGAGACAGAGCCATGCTTCTACAGGCTGAACCTGCTGCAACACAGCGGGGGGGGGGGGGGGGGGAGGAGGGGGAAAGTGGCCATGAAACTGACTATGGGAGATACTGAAACGCTGTGCCTACATTCGGTGTTCTGCATCTCCTAACAACGACTCAAGGGACACAAACTGGCAAAGCCAGCAATGACCTGCTTCCAAGCTAGGCATGGTCAGTTTTAAAGGACCCCAGGGAAACTGGCAGGATCAACAGGTATTTTGCAAGAATAGAAGAACGAAAAAATATACAGACTACATTTACACATAGCTGGCTGACACATATACACATATAATGAATCAGCATTGTTGGGTTTTCAAACACTTAACTATTTGTAATTCTTATGCAGCTAACATTTATACTGCTAGCACTAGTAAATAGATAAAAAGGTATATTATATTTACTTGTTTTAACCTTTTTTTTTGTTTTTTTGTTTTTTTTTTACATCTCTCCAGTTGCTTTCTGGTTTCTGGCCTACTTTGAATATTAAAATTAATTTGTGTTTTTAGTTTGTGGTGCTTAGATACAGTTAAGTTCTGCTTTGTTGAGCCCTTAGTTAGGTTACGTCATACTAGCCTGTTCTCTGAAAAGCAATCCAAAAAGGATTTCTTTGCAGAATGTGGCTAAGCACCCAATGTCAGGCGTTCAGAGGGCTACCCTCTTACTGTAAATGCTTGTTTTTTTTCCTAAGTGGCAGTTTACAGTGGGAATAATGCACCACAAGCCAAGCATTTGTCTTCAATGGGTTAAGCAAAAAAAAAAAAACAGTAACAAAAAGTAAATAAAACCGAGAAATGTATTTATTGCAGATCTGGAATTTTTAAAGGCAAGTTTTGTTCCCCGAGCAGAACAAAGTAATTACAGAAAGTGTGAGAGCAATGACTGTCCTCAAGCAATCTTTGGTCACTTTTTAATGGGACTCTGCTATTGAAATAGCAACCAATTTCTGGAGGTTTTCTGCTGCTTAGATCTCATTCAGGGATGCACAAGAAGCATACGTTTTGTTTAAAACCACTTAAGCCCCAGAATATTTTACCCCCTACCTGACCAGGCCCTATTTTGCGATTCGGCACTGAATGACTTTAAGGGACAATTGCGCGGTCGTGCGACGCTGTACCTAAACTAATTTGACGTCCTTTTTTTCCCACAAACAGAGCTTTCTTTTGGTGGTATTTGATCACCTGTGCAATTTTTTGATCATGCGCTATAAACAAAAAAAGGGCGACAATTTAGCAAAAATAACAATATTTTTCACATTTTTTTATATGAAATTCCCCCAAAAAATGTAAAAATCTAAATTTTTTAACATTTTTTGCCAATTTGTTTTCTGCTACATATGTTTGGTAAAAAAAAAATGCAATAAGCATATTTTGATTGGTTTGCGCAAAAGTTATTGCATTTACTAACTATAAGATTTTTGTCATTTTTGTTGTTTTTTTTTTAACGAGTAATGGCGGCAATCTGCGATTTTTTTTGCGGGACTGCGACATTGCGGTGGACAGATCGGACCCATGACTGACATTATTGACACTTTTGGGGTTACCAGTGACATTACTACAGTAATCAGTGCTATACATATGCACTGTTACTGTAAATATGACACTGGCAGGGAAGGGGCTAACTTTATTAGAGAAGGAGGGGTTAAGTGTTTCCCTAGGGGCGTGTTTCTAACTGTGCAGGGATGTGACTTTTCATGTAACAGCAGAGATCTACGGTCCTACATAGCAGGACCGTATGATCTCTGCTGTTACACAGGGGAGAATGACAGGCGGCTGTGTTTACATTAGCCGCCTGCCTTTCTCCTGGCGTAACTGACGATCGCGAGTGACCGGCGGACATCAGGTCCGCCGGTCACTCGCGCGGAGGTGTCCGTGAACGAGCGGAGGTGGGAGCGTACCTCCGGCGGCGCGCGGTCGCCCCCTATTGGCTCACAGGCGAGTGACGTACTGGTACGTCACTTTGCCGCCAATCGGTTAATGTAGTCTACTGGCATCAGATACACAGTATCTCACAAAAGTGAGTACACCCCTCATGTTTGTAAATATTGTATTATATCTTTTCATATGACAACACTGAAGAAATGATACTTCCCGTGTCTTTGTGACTACAATGTAAAGTAGTGAGTGTACAGCTTGTATAACAGTGTAAATTTGCTGTCCCCTCAAAATAACTCAACACACAGCCATTAATGTCTAAAATGCTGGCAACAAAAGTGAGTACACCCCTAAGTGGAAATGTCCAAATTGGGCCTAAAGTGTCAATATTTTGTATGGCCACCATTATTTTCCAACACTGCCTTAACACTCTTGGGCATGGAGTTCACCAGAGCTTCATAGGTTGCCACTGGAGTCCTCTTCCACTCCTGCATGATGACATCACGGAGCTGGTGGATGTTAGAGACCTTGTGCTCCTCCACCTTCCATTTGAGGAAAAAAGCAACGCATGTGTAGAAATAATTTTCCATATGGGAATGCCGATACTTGGTATCCGATGGTGATGTTTTAGGGGTCTCTGATGGAGCACGGTCTAAGGGTCCCCAGCAAGCCCGGTAATAGGGTTTAGATTTAGAGACATGCTTGGCCAGTCCATCACCTTTACCACATCCTTTAGCAAGGCAGTGGTTGTCTTGGAGGTGTGTTTGGGGTCATTATCATGTTGGAATACTGCACTGTGGCCCAATCTCCGAAGGGAGGGGATCATGCTCTGCTTCAGTATGTCACAGTACATGTTGGCATTCATGGTTCCCTCAATGAGCTGTAGCTCCCCAGTGCCGGCAGCATTCATGCAGCCCCAAACCATGACACTCCCACCACCATGGTTGACTGTAGGCAAGACACACTTGTCTTTGTACTTCTCCCCTGGTTGCCGCCACACACGCATGACACCATCTGAACCAAATAAGTTTATCTTGGTCTCATCAGCCCACTGGACATAGTTCCAGTAATCCATGTCCTTAGTCTGCTTGTCTTCAGCAAACTGTTTGTGGGCTTTCTTGTGCATCCTCTTTGGAGGAGGCTTCTTTCTGAGGCGACAGCCATGCAGACATATTTGATGCAGTGTGTGGCGTATGGTCTGAGCACTGACAGGCTGAACCCCACCCCTTCAACCTCTGCAGCAATGCTGACAGCACTCAACTGTCTATTTCCCAAAGACAACCACTGGATATGACGCTGAGCATGTGCACTCAACTTCTTCTTTGACCATGGTAAGGCCAGGTCTGAGTGAAACCTGTCCTGTTAAACCACTTGGCCACCGTGCTTCAGTTCAGTTTCAGGCTCTTGGCAATCTTCTTATAGCTTAGGCCATCTTTATGTAGAGCAACAATTCTTTTTTTCAGATCCTCTGAGAGTTGAGTGCTTTGCCATGAGGTGCCATGTTGAACTTCCAGTGACCAGTATGAGAGAGTGAGAGCGATAACACCAAATTTACCACACCTGCTCTCCACTGACACCTGAGGCCTTGTAACATTCATGAGTCACATGACACCGGAAACATTGGGTACGGTTTGGACATTTTCACTTAGGGGTGTACTCACTTTTGTTTCCACAGTTTAAACATTAATGGCTGTGTGTTGAGTTATTTTGAGGGGACAGCAAATTTACACTGTTATACAAGCTGTACACTCACTACTTTACATTGTAGCAAGGTGTCATTCCTTCAGTGTTGTCACATGAAAAAAATATAATAAAATATTACCAAATATGTGAGGGGTGTACTCACTTTTGCGAGATACTGTATTTCTCATGTATCTTGAAAAATAATGCTTTTTTCTGAATCACACATTTTATTAAGGTATAAGGCCAGTTTTATGAAAAATCCCTATAGCCACATAAGGTTGAGGACTACTCCAATGAGAGATGGTGGCCCCTACATTACCTTTGCGCATATGCAGCACACTACTGTATCTCTGAAGCAGTTGCACCATCTTTATTACACCACACACACTGGGCTGTATGTCATTATGTATCTCTATTGGATGGAGTGGGAAGAAATTAGAACTCCTGCTTCACAATTACTTTTAGCTAGGGCTCTGTCAGAGAGATTTCCCCGCACTTCCTGACCTACTGACGTTTTATTAGACAGTAAGTAAAAGGAACTCTCCACCAGTAACACAAACAAAAATGAAAATGCTTTTCTTTAGTAGAGTAGGGGAGAGGCTATAACTCCTGTCAGACTTTTATTTCTGCTTGTATCCATAATCCAGATTTTCCCTCACTTCCTGTACTGGGTAATCCATTGTTAGAAGGACAAGTAAGACGTTTATAAACCATTACTAGATCTCCGATCACAACACCCCATCTCTCCATCCTTTTCTCCATGGAACAAAGACTTTGATATCCCCAACATTGGGGAGTACATCCTACAAGGCTACAACCTGACGTGCAAATTTAATGTTAACGAATTTTGGAGGGAACAACAACTGAAAATCCTTCACAGGGCCTATTCCCCCTTTTCTTTCTCAGCGACTACAACGGCCGCCCAGTCTTGTTCTTGGTGTCTTACCCAGAGGCCCACCCTGGCCCATAGACTATGGTCCTGCCCTCACATCTCGGCATTCTGGGAGGCAGTACAACAGCTAACTCTCACCACCACAGGCCTATCTCCGACAAACAATCCTCTCCTCCTGCTCTTTGGCAATTTGCATGGCCCCATTCTGGAGGTCGACCGATCCCAAACCATAATCCTCAACACCCACAAGGCCTGGATATCAACATGTCTCATGATAGCACAGAGAGCTATCCTTCGGAAGTGGACGATTTCTCACCCCTCCCCCCCCATTATTCAGGATGTTATGGAAGAACTTGTTAGGCTCTATAAGAAAGAACTTTTGGACTCCAAGCTCCTATCAGGCCACAATGAACACATCCTTTCCAAATGGTCCCCCTTTCTGACGGCATACCCCCAGGCCATCCCCAACCCTACCTGATGTGTTGCGAGATCTCATGTTAGCTGTGTCCCCTTGTGAATGTCTCCAGATTAACTACCTGGTTCATTTCCCCCCACCAAGGTATTCCTTGATTGTGATTTCATCAGTTGAGTACCTGACTCTCATGCAAGAGTTCAGACATTTCCAGACTTTAACTAGATGACGCCCACGCTATAGCCGAATGATGGCTATAGCATGGACCTAAATTGCCAGGAGGGCGTATATTGACATCCTCCCGTGCATGAGCGACCTGCGCGCTCCTTGCAGAGCGCGCCCAGCTCGCACTGTGATCGGTGAGTCCATGAGACTCGCCTGATCACAGATCGGAGTAAGGGGCGATCCCGCCCTCTTACCACGTGATCAGCTATCAGCCAATGACAGCTGATCATGTAAAGTAAACAGCAGCAGGCGATCAGCTGTTTTTTTTCTCCTCACACTGTCAGCGTGAGAAGGAAAAACAAAAATGATTGCCGGCTGCTGTCAGAGGGACATCGGTCCCAAAGAGGAAATTATTTTGTGCCCCTAGTGCCACCTACCAGTGCCCACCAGTGCCCCTCAGCTCCACCTACCAGTTCTCAACAGCACCACCTACCAGTGCCCACCAGTGCCATCTGCCAGGGCCCACCAGCGCCACCTACCAGTGCCACCTATCAGTGCTCACCAGTACCACCTATCAGTGCCCTATCATAAGTGTCACCTACCAGTACCTATCAATGTCCATCGGTGCCACCCAGCAGTGCCCACCAGCTCACCCTACCAGTGCCCACCAGCACCACCTACCAGTGCCCACCAGTGCCATCTGCCAGTGCCCCCTAGTGCCACCTACCAGTGCCCACCAGCGCCACCTATCAGTGCTCACCAGTACCACCTATCAGTGCCCCATCACAAGTGTCACTTACCAGTGCCTATCATTGCCCATCAGTGCCACCCATCAGTGCCACCTATTAGTGCCCATTAGTGACCATGAGTGCCACCTATTAGTACCCTTCAGCGCCACCTACCAATGCCCTTTAGTGCCGCCCATCAGTTCCCATTGGTGCCACCCATCAGTATAACCTATCAGTGCTGCCTTATTAGTGCCACCTTATCAGTTCCCATCAGTGCCTAATAGTGTCGCCTATCAGAGCCCGCCAGTGTAGCCTATCAGTGCACATCAGTGCAGCCTACCAGTGCCTATCAGGGCCCTTCAGTGCTGCCTCATCAGTGCACATCAATGAAGGAGAAAAATTACACATTTGCAAAACTTTATAACAAACTATAAAAACTGTTTTGTTTTTTTTTTCAAAATTTTTGATCTTTTTTTGTTTGTTTAGCAAAAAATAAAAAAGCCAGTAGTGATAAAAAAACACCAAAAGAAAGTTCTATTTGTTTGAAAAAAAAAACCGATAAAAATTTCATTTGGGTACAGTTTTGCATGACCGCGCAATTGTCATTCAAAATGCGACAGTGCTGAAAGCTGAAAATTGGCCTGGGCAGGAGGGGGGTTTTTAGTGCCCAGTAGGCAAGTGGTTAATAGCTGCATGTTTGTTCTGTTCTGTCTTGGAGCCTGCACCTGCAGAGGGAAATTAGTAATGGCAACTTTCATATTTAAATCGTTACAGGTTCACTTTAAAGCCTTCTATTCTTTTCAGCCAAGGAGGCTGCCATCCTAGACTCCCTTTTATCTGCAACTGCCATGATGTTAAACATTAGATCAGTTACCAGAAACACACCAGAAATTTGGTGGTTTGACCATTTGGCTGAAAGTACGAGCAAATGTTACGTTTAGCATTCCTGGCATGCCGATGTTCTGCCGAAAACTCCAACTCGCCAAAATCTCCAACCTCGTCACTTCCGGTGACTCTCTAGTAGCAATAATTGTAAATTTCGATGAATTGGCTGTTTCCACAGAACACCGGCAGCGTATACACTACTGTACACAATATAATGAGTGGACATTGTTAGTCTGCCCACTAGTAACCAACAACATGGCCACCTCCGAGGCGGCAACAACTTTTTTCCTCCTTGTGTTCAGTCAAAACAGCCAAGTCATCGTGTACCGTAATGTATACACTGCCGATGTTCTGTGAAAATAGCCAACTCGTCTAAATCTCCAATTATTGCTTCTGGAGAGTCATTGGAAGTAACGTGGTTGGAAATTTTGGCAAGTTGGAGTTTTTGGCAAAACAGCTGGAATTTAACTGTTTTTTGAAACTGTTAAATTTTTAGGTTTGGTTCCACTTTATACGTGTTTACTTCTTTTACACTTCCTCTTTAAGTGACAGTTATTTCTCTCTGGGATCTCAGACTATAATGTACTCGCCCAATAACCTGACAAACTATTCTCTACAGTGATGTAAATTCATCAGGAGTGAGCCTGTCTAATGCTCCTCAGCCTCCAGTGAAGTGGTGCTGAGTCTGTTAGAACTTTTAAGATTGCAGTTTTACCGATGCTTTCCGGAAACTTCTAAAAATAAGTTGCTTCGGTACATGCTTCGACGGCGCTTTGAAAGTTCTCGCAAATTACTTGACTAGAAATAACTCTCTGCTTTTTTTTCAGCATCTCATAGCGGGTTAGATATTCTCTACAGGTATTTCTGAAAGACAAGATCCGGCATCAGTATTCCGCTGTGACAATTTATGCGCTGCGGGGTGACAAAAAATGGGCAAATGTTTTGCCTATAAATGTTGTTGATTTGAAGTGAGATTTTATGTGTGCTGGAAGATCAAAAGACTTTTGTGCTAAAGAAATGCAGATGCACCGTATTTGGTGACATTCGATAGGTGGTGCCTTTTATTAACCCTTCAGATGGTATCGGAATTGAAAACAGACATCTCCACCTTGATCTACCCTTTAAAAATGCTCTCCAATAACCTTCAAAAAATTTAATTACCGATTCACATATATACTTTCCTGTCTTTCTCACAGGGGGCTTCGTAATTGTCCTTTTCATTATTTTGTAAATGTAGCAGCAGATGATCACTACATGAACTTTTAACATATCTCAGGAAATTGGCCAACACCAACAGACTCAACAAACTGATTTGCAAGGCTAGTTGATGTTGGACTGGAGTTGAAGTCTTTACCAACAGTGTTAGGCTTCATGTGCCTACTTTGACCTCTGAATATGGGAAAAACGCAACCGGTGGTCAAAACATTCCTATCTTGAATGCGATTCTTCCGTAACCACAGCAGCTCCTAAACTCAGGTAAAAGCCTATGTGTACATGAACACATATAGTATCTCACAAAAGTGAGTACACCCCTCACATTTTTGTAAATATTTTATTGTATCTTTTCATGTGACAACACTGAAGAAATTACACTTTGCTACAATGTAAAGTAGTGAGTGTACAGCTTGTATAACAGTGTAAACTTGCTGTCCCCTCAAAATAACTCAACACACAGCCATTAATGTCTAAACCACTGGCAACAGAAGTGAGTACACCCCTAAGTGAAAATGTCTAAATTGGGCCCAAATTTCCAATATTTTGTATGGCCACCATTATTTTCCAGCACTACCTTAACCCTCTTGGGCATGGAGTTCACCAGAGCTTCATAGGTTGCCACTGGAGTCTTCTTCAACTCCTCCATGATGACATCACGGAGCTGGTGGATGTTAGAGACCTTGCGCTCCTCCACCTATCGTTTGAGGATGCCCCACAGTCACTTAATAGGGTTTAGGTCTGGAGACATGCTTGGCCAGTCCATCACCTTTTCCCTCAGCTACTTTAGCAAGGCAGTGGTCATCTTGGAGGTGTGTTTGGGGTCGTTATCATGCTGGAATACTACCCTGTGGCCCAGTCTCCAAAGGAAGGGGATCATGCTCTGCTTCAGTATGTCACAGTACATGTTGGCATTCATGGCATTCCTTCAATGAACTGTAGCTCCCCAGTTGCGGCAGCACTCATGCAGCCCCAGACCATGACACTCCTACCACCATGCTTGATTGTAGGCAAGACACACTTGTCTTTGTACTTCTCACCCAGTTGCCGCCACACATACTTGACACCATCTGAACCAAATAAGTTTATCTTGGTCTCAACAGACCACAGGACATGGTTCCAGTAATCCACGCTCTTAGTCTGCTTGTCTTCAGCAAAACTGTTTGTGGGCTTTCTTGTGTATCATCTTTAGAAGAGGCTTCCTTCTGGGACGACAGCCATGCAGACCAATTTGATGCAGTATGCGAAAGGTCAACCTCTGGCAGCTCTCATACGTCTATTTCCCAAAGACAACCTCTTGATAGGCCTGTTCTGAGTGGAACCTGTCCTGGTAAACCACTGTATGGTCTTGGCCACCGTGCTTCAGCTCAATTTCAGGGTCTTGGCAATCTTCTTATAGCCTAGGCCATCTTTATTTAGAGCACCTGGAGTTTGTGGTATATAGGGGCTCAGGTCAACTGGCATATGTTCCATTAGGGGGTTAAAGGGGTTGAACTGTTATCTTATGCATTAAGATAAAAAGCCCTCTGTGTTCAGCAGCTCCCCTCAGCCCCCCTAATACTTACCTGAGCCCTCTTTCTATCCAGCGATGTCCACGAGTGCCTCAGCTGTCCGGGACTCTCTCCCCTGATTGGCTGAGACACAGCTGTGGCACCATTGGCGCCTGCTGCTGTCAATCAAACTCAGTTAGCCAATCAGGAGAGAGGGGGTGGGGCCAAACTACAGATCCATGTCTCAATAGAAACATGGAGCTTCAGCTTGACTCCAGTGCCCCCATAGCAAGCTGCTTGCTGTGGGAGCACTCCACAGAAGGGAGGGAGGGCCCAGGAGCTCCAGCCAGAGACCCAAAAAGAGGAGGATCTGGGCCACTCTGTGCAAAACCAACTGCACAGAGCAGGTAAGTATAACATGTTTGTTATTTTAATAGAAAAAAAAAAAACAGACTTTACAATCACTTTAACTTTTACCTCCAGAAGGGCTACTCCCTGGTCACCACCCCTGAGCCAACCAGGTTTGCACTACTAGCACATATACACCTTCTTTACAATAGTAATTTACCTCCCTACATCACATTTATTATTGTTCCCTCGGCTAAGACAAGGATAAGTTTACTCTGAAATGTCCTGCTAACAGGAAGGGGAGACTGTGTTGCTACTCACTGTTTTCCTTGGTGCTATCCTGCATGTCCCTTTAAATGTGAAATCATATGGAAAAAATACCTTTTTGAAATTAAGTAGTTCTTATACACACAATATGATGTGCCAAGACACACTCTACTTCATTGCTTACTTCAGTGTATCACACCACCATGTGCTTAGGCTTCTAACCAGAAATGAATGTCCTCTATGTTATAAGCGATCTTCAGTGCTTTTTATGTTGCATTTGTTACGTGTTACACTCTAACTATGGGTGTAATATGTTACAATGGTGAACTTGTGCTTTAAAAATTATGTTATTTTGTTCAAAGAAAATTACGCACAATGTGTAAGAGGAGACCAATCATGTAAAGCGCCACCACAGTATGGTCGGTGGCTGTAATGATGTCAGAGGCAAAGCCTGTCCAACGCGCTTCGTCAAAAAGGACTCGTCATCGGGGAAGGAATTCCCATCATCAACCTGTATATTGCTTTAGTGTTTTCCATACTTATAATATGGTGATATGGCACAGGATACATGCTGAATCAACCTATATACATTTTTCTGTACTTGAGATATGGAGACAGAGCACAAGAGACATGCTTGTTGCATCAACCTGTATATTACTTTAGTGAAGCCTTTCTCAACTTTTTTTTTTTTATCCCTGAAGAACCCCTGAATTCATTTTTAGGTCTTGGGGAGCCCCTGCTAAAAAAAAACTATTTATTAGAGTCTTTATGAAAAATGCCCATTTCATCAGTGGCCAGTAGGACAAAGGCTTTTACGGTAGTGATCTAAATCCCCCCTTACAGATTGCTAAAAGGAACCCTGGTGTCATAACTCTACCATGTGATGTTGGCCCTGAGACTATGCAGGAACAATGAAATGGAGGAGATCAATTAGTCACAACTAAGGGAACCCCAAAGCACCTCTGGTTATTAGAATGGCTTCTCTAGTGTTTTCTGTACTAGGGATATGGAGATAGGACACAGTAGACATGCATATTACAACAACCTGTATATTACTGTAGTTTGTGTGTTTTGGATATGGAGACAGGGCACAAGAGACTAGCTTGTTGCATCAACCTGTACAGTATATTTCTGCAGTTTTTCCTGTACTTGGGACATGGAAACATGGGAAAAAATACATGTTTACTGCATCAACCTATACATTCTGTAATGTATTCTGTACTGAGAATATGGAGACAGGGGGCAGAAGATCTGTTAGTTGCATTAACCTGTATAAAATCGCAGATTTTTAAGAAGCAGATAAAATGATTTTAAAGACTTTATTTATAAAGCTAACACACCAGGACAAAGTTCCTTATTTTTAAAAAGTGACAGTTATTTTTAGCTGAATGCCATGGGATCCGAATATGGCTAAAATACAAATCTGCATCCTTGTGTTAATACTTTGTGAATTAAGTTTCATGAAATACCATAACATATAATCATTTTACTAAAATAAAGCAACAAACTTTTTGCACGTTTGAATAAAATGATAGTTAAAGTCCCGAACAAGGTCTGAGAATCATGATACGCAGTATATAAAATCAAATAGATTGTCCGATGCCAAGAGGACTCTGGAGTAATAGAAGCAATGTGATTTTCGGACATGATTTACTGCCCTTGTTTCCTTTGGGCTAGCGAATCATTGCTCAGCAATGGGCTGCGGGCCCTCGGGCAGCCGTTTAATAGTCTCCCGCTCTACATTATTGTCAAACCTCTTCATTACGAGTGGCAATTTGCAAATAAAGGAAACGTGGTGCATTTCGAAGAGCATACTCCAGAGCTTTGTCAAAGTCTTTCTGTGATTTTCATTAAATGTGAACTGTGACACTGGTGCACCAGAAGGAATAGTGACTTCCAGTAACCTGCATGGAAATACAAAAAAAAAAGAAAATCAAGAATATTATTAGGATTTATGAAGCGTGTAGTTACTTTTGCCACACACATTAAAGGAATCTATCATCATTTGGCATTATATATATATATATATATATATCTAAATATATA